>NW_026912044.1:0-315833 GCF_963662255.1 Cinclus cinclus
GGGGGGGAGGAAACACCGGGAAGGGATCCCGGAACGGGAACGAGCCCCCCCACCCCCGAAATAGGGACCCCCAAAACGGGCGGGGACCGCGGGAACCCAAAGCGGGGCAGGGACCCCCCCAAAAAAAAAAACCATTCCCCCCCTCCCCCCAAACGCAGTGCGGGTCCCCAAACCCACCGGGTCGGAGGGCCCCAAAACCATTGCGGTGACCCCCCCCAGGAGGAGCCCGCCCCCCCCCTGAAGCCCCCTCCCCCCTTCCCGCAGGTCTCTCGGGGTACTCGAAGGCTCCAGCGCTTTTGGGGGGGGCGGGCTACGGGCGGCCCCCCCCTCCCCGAATACCCCTGGGGGTGGGGGTCGTACCTGCCGGGGGCGCTGCCGCTGCCCCCCCCGGCCAAGCTGCCCCCCCCCCTCCGCGCTCTACCCCCCCCCCTTTTACCTGCCGCCCCCTCCCCCCGCGGCCCCCGCGCCCCCCCACGCCGGGGTGGGGGGAGGGGCGGGGGGGGAGGGGTCGGACTCGGAGCTGGAGGTGACGGATGGGGGGGGGGCGAGCTCGGGGGACGAGGCCGAGACCCCCCCCCCGTCCCGGAGCCCCCTCCCCACACTCCCCTCGAAGGGCCCCGCCCGTACCGGAGAGACCCGCGGGTGGGGGGGGCCCCGATCCACGCCTAAATTGGGGGGGGGGTCCCGACTCTGACTCCCCCTAAATCGGAGGGAATTCCTACCCAGCCCTGACCCCCCCACCCAAAAAAAAAAAAAAAAAAATCATGGACAGAGCCGGGGTGGTTCCCCCCCCCCTCCCCCCGCCCCCTTTTCCCGCGCTGATTTTGGGGAGGGGGCGACTTTGTGGCCCCCCCCCCATCCCCTTTTTAAGCCCCCCTCCCTCATTGGAAGTGCAATATGGTTGTGCCCCCCCCCCCCGTGCTCCCCTCCCCCCCCGCTTGTGTCGTTGTGATGGAGGAACAAGCCCCCTCCCCCACCCGAAAAGACCCCTCCCAAAATTCCTGCGCCCCCCCCCCGCCATGTAAATACCACCCCCCCCCCCCCCGCCGCTCTCCCGGCGGCTGCTCAAGCAATAAAAGACCCCTCGCTCGGCCTCGTTTTATTTTGGGGGGGTGGTCTTACGTGGGTTGGGGAGGGGTCTCCGCTGTGCCCCCCCCTCTAAAGGAAACCCCGCCGGGACAGAAGTGACATCGGATTTATTTGGTGTTTTCTCAAATTCTTCGGTTTTCCACCCAAAGTGGAGGGGGTGAGAGCGGAAGCTTTCCTTATGCGCCCCCCCCCCCAGATTTATGTACATCACCCCTCCCTCGCCCCCAGCGCTAAAATTGGGGAGGGGTCTCTCCACCCCCCACGCCCCCCCCCCCCCCCCCAATATATAAACTCATATAAAATCGCAGCAAATTTATAAAAAGAGAACAAACAGCGCGGAGGGGGAGGGAAGTGAGGGGAACCCCCCACCCTCAAAATAAAAAAGGAGGAGGGGGCGTGGGGACCCCTCCCCAAAAAAAACCCCCATCGGGCTCGGTGTTTGTCGCCCTCCGGTGGCGCCTCCTGGTACTGCAGACCTGAATGGGGGGGGGGGGGTCGCGTCGTGAAGGCTCCTTGGGGGGGAGGGGAGACCCCCGGAGCTCCCCCCCAAATTCCGGCGGACCCCTCCTCACCTGGCCTCAGGTGAAAAGGCCGCGCTTGGCCAGGAAAAGCTGCCAGTACTGGTCCTCGATTTCCTGGGGAGGGGGAGTTATTGGGGGGGTGGGGGTGAAAGACCCCCCCCCCCCCCTCCTTCTCCCCATTACGGGGGGGTGCGGACCCTCCCAGCCGCACCACGGGGTGGGGGGGGCTCCCCCACCCCCGTTTTTGTGCGGGGCACAGACCCCCCCACCCAAAAAACCCCTTCATTATAGGATGGGGTGGGGGTCTCTGCACCCCTACCCCCCCCCCCCCCCCGTGCCCCCCCCCTCACCTTCAGCCCCCTGAGGGTCTCCTCCAGTGCTCCCAGTTCAGCCCCCAGCCAGGCTGCAGAGTCGGGGGGCAGCCCCAGCCCGGGGGGGGGGCCAGCTCTGCTCAGGACCCCCTCCCTCGGGGGGCGCTCCCCCCGGAGCCCCCCAGGGGCCGTTTGGGGCCCCCCCTGCCAGAGATTGAAACGGGGCGCTATCAACGTCACACACTGAAAATTAGGACCCCCCCCCCCCCCGCCACACCCCTCCCATATTTCCACAAATTTTGGTGCCACCCCCTCCCTAAATTCAGGTGCACCTCCCCCCCCCACCCCTTACCTGCGGCCCCCCCCTCGGGGCGCTCCCCATCGCTCTCGGCCCCATCCCCCGCGTGTCTCCGCTCCTGCTCGGGGGGGGCCGCGCCGGGACCCCCCCCCCAAATCCTGCTCGGGGGGGAAGGGCGCCCCTCCCCCCCCTGCCCGCAGCAGCCGCCGCAGCGCTGCCACTTGGGGGGGGGGGGGGAAAGAGTTCAGGAGAGATTTTGGAGGGGATTTAGGGGGAATGTGGGGGGGTTGGGAAGGTTTTTTTTTCGGGGGGGGGGGCGTTCGGGAGAGTTCTGGTTGGTTTTTGGTGGGTTTTGGGTTTGTTGGGGGGGGGTTGGGGTGTTTTAGGGGGGATTTGGGGTGATTCAGGGGGTTATGGGGTGCTTGAAGGGGGATTTGGGGCGTTTCAGGGGGGATTTGGGACGTTTCAGGGGGATTTGGGGCGTTTCAGGGGGGATTTGGGACGTTTCAGGGGGGATTTGGGACGTTTCAGGGGGGATTTGGGACGTTTCAGGGGGGATTTGGGACGTTTCAGGGGGGATTTGGGACGTTTCAGGGGGATTTGGGACGTTTCAGGGGGATTTGGGGCATTTCAGGGGGATTTGGGACGTTTCAGGGGGGATTTGGGACGTTTCAGGGGGGATTTGGGACGTTTCAGGGGGATTTGGGACATTTCAGGGGGATTTGGGACGTTTCAGGGGGATTTGGGGGGGTTTCGGGGGGGATTTGGGGGGTTTCAGGGGGGATTTGGGGGGGTTTCGGGGGGATTTGGGGGGGTTTGGGGGGGTTTGGCGGTCCAGGGGGAGGCCGGGCAGGGGTCCCAGGTGATTTTGGGGGGGGTCCTCACCTCTCTGCAGGGCAGCAGCTGCCATCCCCCCCCCCTCGGGGCTCTGGGGGGGCCGGGGGAGCCCCCCCAGATCCCCCCTCTCGGCCTCACGCTTCTCAGGGGGGCCCCCAAATTCGGTGCCTTCCACGGCCCCGTCCTTCTCCCGCTCTGGGGGGGGGACAACGACGACAACACAGGCTGAGACCCCCCCCCCCCCCAGGACACCCCAAAAACAACCCAAGAACCCCCAAAACCCCACAAGACACCCCAAAAACACTTCCGGGACCCCCTGAATTCCCCCAACCCCGCTTAGGGAGTTCCTCCCCCCGCGGGATCCCCCAAAGACCCCCCCCCCCCAAAACCCCCCCACTCACCGTCCAGGGGCAGTGGCTCCTTCAGGGCCCCCCCTGCATTTTCAGAGGGGTCCCGGTAACTGTGGGGGGGGGGGGGGGGGAAGAGGGTCAGCAAAGAGACCCCAAAATCTCCCCCCAAATTCCCCCCTGGTTATCCAGGGGGGGTGTGGAGGGTGGGCTCAGGGAGGGGGGTTTGGGATGTTTGGAGGGGTTCTGGGTGGGTTCGGAGGTGATTTTGGAGGGGGGGCTTTGGGTGGGTGGGGTTTGTGGGTGCATTTTGGGGGGGTGGGGGGGGGGCTGCACTCACTCCAGGTGGGTCTGGGGGCCATGTGCCCCCCCGGGCCGTGCTGCCTTGGCCCGGTGGGACCCTGGCAGTTTGAGGGACCCCGCGGTGTCGCTGATGATGCTGCACCAGCTGTGGGGGATAGGGGGGGGGGGGTGTGAGTCCGGGGCTTCAGGACCAAAAACCCCCTCCAGAACCCCCCCAGAAAAACCTCAGGATACCCCTAACCCCACTAACCACCCTTCTGAGACCCCCAAAACCCCCCCCAAGAACTCCCAACCTTCCCCTCAGAATCCTTCAAACCCTCCCAGGACCCCCCAAAACTTCTCCTGCAACACCCAACCCCTCCCCCCAAGCCCTCCATGGGACCTCCCAGCTCCCTCTACAAGACCCCCAACCCCCACAGAGCTGCCCCCTCCTCACTTTTTCCTGTCTGAGACGCTCTGAGCCACCAATTCATAAATTTGGGCCCCATTTTCCCAACTGACGATGACATAAAAGGCCTTGTGGTCTGCAGGGAAGGGAAATTTGGGTGGTCAGGGGTTACCCCCTGTGCTGAGATTGCTCCCAAGAAACAGCCCATGACCCCCAAAACGGAGCCTTGAGTGGCTCAGAGTGAGCCCCAGCTCCCAAAATCAACCCCAAACGAGCCCCAAGTGTCCCCAAATCAGCCCTTAGTACCTCAAAATCAACCCCTGCGTCCCCAAAACAACCCCCAGGATCCTCAGATTCCAAATCCCCAAACTCCAGGTCCCCAGAGCAACCCCTCCAGCCCCAAACCCCACCCCAAAACAAGCCCTGAGTGCAGCCAAAGGAGCCTGAACCGAACCGGACTCCCCCCAGACCGAGGTGAGTGCCCCAAATCTCAGGGCGAACAATCCCAAATTGAGACCGGCACCCCAAAAAAAACCAAAAACAAACAGCAGCCCTTACACCCCCAAAATCCACCCCTACACCCCCAAAATCCACCCCTACACCCCCTGAAACAAGCCCTGAGTGCAGCCAAAGGAGCCTGAACCGAACCGGACTCCCCCCAGACCGAGGCGAGCGCCCCAAATCCCGGGGTGAGCACCCCAAGAACGGCCTCTGCCCCCCAAAAAGGCTCCCCCGGACCTGTGGCCACCTCCCGGGTCATGGCCGAGCGCAGGCGGATCACCGGGCTCAGCATCTGCTTGCCATCGGGGGCGGGGGCCAGCGTGCGGCTGTGGCAGCGCAGCACCAGCCGCTCCTCCTGCCGCTGCAGCAGCACCAGCAGATCGTCCAGCAGCAGCACCTGCACCTCTAAGAGGGGGTCCCCAAAATCCGGGGAGGTCGGGAGGGGGCTCGTAGGAACCCTACCCACCCCGGGGTTTGGGGGGAGCCCCCCCGAGATGTGCTCACCCACGGCCTTGTCGCGGGTGACGCGCCAGGTCAGGGGCCCCTCGTGCACCAGGGTGCGCTTGGTGATGTCGGTGTTCTGGGGGGATTTTGGTTTTTTTTTTTTGGGGGGGTGGAGTTTTGGGGGAAAGGGGCCCCTCGTGTGCCAGGGTGAGTTGGGGGATGTCGGTGTTCTGGGGGGATTTTGGGGTTTTTATTTGGGGGGGGGGTGGAGTTTTGGGGGAAAAGGGGCTCCTCGTGTGCCAGGGTGAGTTGGGGGATGTCAGTGTTCCGGGGGGATTTCGGGGGTCTTTTTTGGGGGACAGGTAGAGGTTTGCAGGGGATTTGGGGTGGTTTTGGGGGGGCTTGAGGAGCTTTGGGGGCCGGGTCAGAGGCTTCTGGAGGGATCAGGGAGGGGAACTGGGGGAATGTAGAGGGGATTTGGGGAAGACATAGAGGGGAACTGAGGGGTTTGGAACAGGATCTGCTGGGATCTGTGGATTTTTGGGCTGTCGGAGTGGGGATCTAGAGGGTCAGGGGATTTGGGATGGTTGGGGTGGATTTGGGAGGAACCCAGACTACATTTGGGGGTCCTGGGACCTCCCCCTTACCTTGAACTCACTGAGCAGGGGGTCCGTGCTCTGCTTCAGGTTGGAGAGGTCAAGGCGCCGCTGGTAATCCTTGAGCTTCTGCGGGGGCACGGGGGGATTCTGGGGCATCCCGGGGGGCCTTTGGGGGTCCCAAGAAGTTTGGGAGAGCTGGGCGGGGGATTTTGGGATCCCCCAGAGGGAGAATTTGGGGATGCCGGTGGGAATTTGGAAGGATTTTGGCGCCCTCTGCAGGTGAAGAGGGGGGCATTACAGGCCCAGCTGAACGAGGAGTCCCGCAGAGGATGTGGGGGGTCCTGGGGGGTCCTGGAGGGTCCAAAAGGGATTTTGGGAAAGAGGGAGGAGGTTTGGGGGTAGTCTCTGGGGGAATTTGGGGGGTTCCCAGGGATGATTTTGGGGATCCGGGAGGGTTTGAGTATGTCTGAGGCGGCGGCGCCCTCTGCAGGTGAAGGCGGAGCATTGCAGGTGGAGGTTCCCGCTGCGGATTTGGGGCACTCTGGGGGGGGCCCAGGGGGTCTGAGGGGATTTCGGGAGGGTCCTACCATGAGGTTCTCCATATCCCGGACCTCCTGGTTGACGTGGTTGAGGATCTGACGGCAGCACTCGGCCGCTTGCTCCACCTTGGCCCGCTCAGCTGGAGCTTCTGAGGGAGGATTTTGACAGGTTGCAGGGGTCCAGAATGGGGTTTTCCCGGGGTTCAGGTGTATTTTGGGGGTTCGGGGGGGTTTGGGGAGCCCTCACCTGTGCATTTGGTGATGCTGAGCAGCAGCAGGGGGTACTTGGTGAGCCGCTGCATCTCCGTGGGAATGATGTCCTTGAGCTGCAGCCGCCGGCACCGGGGACGGCTCTCTGCCTCCTGGGGGCCCCAGATCGATTTTGGGGGGATCACGAGAGGTTTGGAGTACCCGGGAAGTATTTTTGGGGTGACCCAGTGGGCGTTTTGAACTTATTAAGCCTCCTGTCCTTGAGCTGAGCACCCCAAACCCCCCTCTGAACCCCCCAAAATCACCCCATCAATTTTTTGGGATGTTTAGAGTCTATTTCTGGGGTTCCCAAGGGTACTTCTGGGGGTCCTGGGGGGTGGTTTTTGTGTGCTGGTGTGTTCTTGGAGTACCTGGGTGAACTGATTAAGCCTTGTGTTCTCATGCTGGCGCCCAAAACCCCCCCTTTAATCTCCCCCAGTTTTTTGGGGTATCCTGGAGGGGGCTGGGGTACCTGGATAAACTGGTTGAACCTGGTGTCCTTCCTCT
This sequence comes from Cinclus cinclus, assembly GCF_963662255.1. Classification (NCBI taxonomy): domain Eukaryota; kingdom Metazoa; phylum Chordata; class Aves; order Passeriformes; family Cinclidae; genus Cinclus; species Cinclus cinclus. The sequence goes on from NW_026912044.1 coordinate 6,934, forward strand.
GCTTGGCCTTGAGCTGCTCCAGGGCAAAGCTCTGGCGGCTGCAGAACCGAGCTGAGATCTTCTGGAACCAGCTGCCCTCGGTGCCCTCGAACTGGGGGGCAAAGGGTTAGGGGCAAAGGGGGCCCCCAAATCTCGGGATCACCCCAAAATTGTCGGTTGAGACCCCAAGATCATTGGGGGACCCCCAGAACATGTGTGAGACCCCTCCCAAAATCACATGTAGGACCCCAGACTGAAACACGAGCCCCCTGCACTTCCATGGATCCCCAGACTCATAGAGCCCCATCCCCCCCCCCCCCCCCCCATTTCCACCCTGGGACCCCCCCAAAACCCTCCTGGGTCTCCTCCAAGACCCTCAAATCCCCCCCACCTTCCCCCTGATCAGCAGCACATTCCTGATCTTGGCGATGACAAACCCCAGACCCCCCCACCGGGACCCCTCTGGGGACCCTGCCTTTTCTCCCCAGACCTCCTCCACTTCCCCAGGACCCCCCAAATCCCCAAAGACCCCCCAAAAACCCACCCTGGCCAGCAGCACGTCCCCAATCTCGGCAATGATGAAGCCGCTCTCCTCCCGCAGCTTCTTGAGGCTGTCGAGGAACACGGCTGGGACAGGACAAGGGGGGGGCTCGTACTCCCCTCAAAAAAAAAAAAACCAAAAAAAAAAACAAAACAAAAAAAAAAACCCCAAAACTCCCCCAGAGGATTCCCCGGGACCTCCCCCAGCCTCACTGTGAACTTCCACGAGGTCCTCGAGGCTCGGGAAGATGTTGGAAAGCTCCTGCTCGTCGAAGAATCCCTCGCGGAGCATGGGCTGGTAGAAGAGCTCCAGCAGCACCCGCAGCATGCGCACGTGGGCGTGCTCCGTCAGGAACAGCTCTGCAAAACGGGGGTTCAGGGGGTCCCGGGGGGTCTGGGGTCTTTGGGGAGGGGGGTCTCAGAAGGATTTGGGCACCTCCAGCAGGAGCAGGGGGGCTTGAGGGGGCTTCTGGGGGTCCTGAGGGATTTGGGGGGCGGGGGATCTGGAGGGGCTCTGGAGGGTTCCTGAGAACTTCTGGGGCATCTCAGAGGGATTTGAGGGCATCTCGGGGGAAAAATCGGGGAGCAGCTCTGAGGGTGATCTGGGGGGGTCCCGGAGGGTTTGGGGGCGCAGAGTTAATTTTTTTTTGGCTCAGTTTTGGGGCCCCCCTCCCTGCTGACGACTGCCTGGCTTTGCGGGGAGATGGGGGGGGGGGGAATTTGGGGGCGTTTCAGGTGTTTTGGAGAGGCGGGGCTGTCCGGGGATGTTTTTTTCTGGGGCGTCCCTCACCGTTGATGACCTCCTGGCGCCGCACCTCGCGCTGGGGCAGCCTGAGGAGGGCGTCGGGGGCCGCGAGCTTCCGCCAGGCCGGCGGCTCCTGCTCCAGCTCCGGCTCCAGGCGCGGCACAGCCTCCTCAGGCTGCCGAGGCAGAAAGGGCGGGGGGTCCCCACCCCCGGGCCCCCCCGGTTCCAGGCTGGGACGGGAAAAACGGGAAGGGGGGGGGGGGGGGGGTCAAGGATTTAGGGAGGGGTACTGGAGACATCTCCCGCACCCCAAAATCCCGCAGGGTTTTGTCCCGCGGTGACCCCTCCCATTGAAATCCCAAATTTGGGGGGTCCCGCACTGAGCCTGGGAGTGCCCCACCCCAAATTCCCAGCTGGGGGAGGGGGGTTAATACCAGTCCAGGGGGGTTTTACACCAATCCTGGGGGGCTCCTAACACCAATCCTGGGGGGCTCCTAACACCAATCCTCTGTGTTTTAACCAATCCTGGAGATTTTTAACCAACCCTGGATTTTTTTCCCCCTCTAATCCCAAACTGGGGAGGGGACTCCCCCTCCCAAGTCCCCTCCCCTCCCAGACCTACGTGGGGAGGGGTCCCTGCAGGTCGACGTTGCTGCGGGAGCGGGGGGGGGCCTGGCGCCCCCCCCCCATTTTTTGGGAACGGCGTCGCTCAGGCACCCGGAGGCTCTCCGAGCGCCCCAATCTCCCGGGAATCCTGGGGGGGGGAGGGGGGGAGCCCAAAAAAGCCAAAAAAAAAAAAAAGAAAAAAGAGGGGGAGGGGGGCACGGACAGGACAAGGACGGACACAGAAGGGGTGGGGGGCATGCAAAAGAAAGGGGGTGGGGGAAGAGGGTGAGTGATTTCGAGGGGAGGCAGCATCCATGCAGGGGTGGGGGGAGTACTTAGCTGGTTAATTTGGGGTGGGGGCAACGCCGAGCCCCCCCCGGGGTCATGCAAAGGGGGGGGGTCACCAACCTGAGGCGGCGTCTGGGGAGAGAATTAATTTGGGGGGGGGTCCCGCTCCCAAAATCATCCAGGGAGGAATAATTTGATGCAGGGTTAATTGGGGGAGTGGGGGAAAGAAGCTGTGGTGGGATCCCAGCTCCCAACAAGCTCAGGGGGGAAATTTCGGGGGTGAGGTCCCAGCTCCCAACAGCCTTGGTGGGGTTAATTGGGGGGGGTGGAGATTTAAGTGTGGGGGGGGTGTTCATTCGGGGGAGTGGTTCCATTTTGGTGGGGGTGTTAATTTGGGGGGGTACTTAAGGGATTAATTTGGGAATGGGGCAAATTTGGAGAGGACTTTAAATTTGGAAATGGGAGTCAAAGTTTGTTGGGGGTAGTTAATTTGTGAGGATTAATTTATGGGTCGTAATTTGGGTGGGGGGTAATTAAGAGAGGTTACCTGCAGGGGTGGGGGGGGGGAGCATTTGGGGTGGACAGTTTGGGTTTGGGGGGACACAACCCTAAATTGGGGAGGGTCTCACCCACCTCTCACTCTCAGCCCCCTCCTCCACCAGGTGCTGTTCTCCGGGGGGGGGCTCTGGGGGGGGATCCCCCAATTCGAAGGGTCCCAAGGGGTCTGACCCTGGAGGGAAGGGGCAGGGTTTAGGGTGAGGGGGTGCAGGAATAAGACTCCCCACCACCCACCCCCACAGAAAAAAAAAAATAAAAAAAATCCCCCCCTCACCTGATTCAGCCTCAGTGCTGTCCCCGCCTGGGGGGGTCACGGTGACCCCCAGGCCTGAGTGGGGGTCGGGGGTCCCGGCTGTGCTCCCCCCTGCACGGGGGGGGCGGGAAGACCCTCCTTCAATGCGCTCAGCCCCCCTCGGGCCCCTCCGCTCAGGGTGTGAGGGTTTTTCGGCTGGGGGGGGGGGGAAGGGAGGGGTCAGAGGGAGCCCCCCCCAGGGCTCCCCCCCGAAATCTCTGGGGAGTTGTGAATGACCTCCCCAAAAACTGGGGACCTCCGTGCTCAGAAGGGGTATTTTGGGGGTGTGGGGGGGTGCTTAATGGGGCAGTGGGTGAGTTGGGGGGGGGGTCCAGTGGGGGGTTAATAGGGGGCACTCAATGGGGCGAGAGGGATAAATGGGGTGGGAGTCCCATGGGGGAGTCCATAAATGGAGTGGGGGTTCAAGGGTACCTTCGCCCTCAGGGCCTTTGCTTTGCCTGAACTCGGCACCTACAAAATAAAACATGGGGAGGTGGCATCTGAGAGGGAGGGGGAGCGAAAATGGACACAGTGGGGGATCCTGCAGAAGGTTGGGGAGGGGTCTCCCAATGCCCCCCCCCGTAGCCCCCCACTCACTGTGGGCATCGCGACCCCAAAGTGCAGCCCCGGGGAGGCTGAACCCCTTCCGGGCCTTTCCCTGGGGCTCCTTCCCAGAAATCTGTTGGAAAAGGGAGAGGGGGTCAGGAGGGGTCTGGGGTGTTTTGGTGGGGACCGGGGTGTGGGGGAGGGTCTCACCTTTTTACGGAAAAAGTTGGATTTTGATTTCTTGGTGTCGCCCCCCTTGGTTCTGACCCCCAGGAATTTCATGTAAGTGACGATGGCACCGAAGATGACGGAGCTGGGGAGGGGAGTTTGGGTAAGTTCTGAGGGGGTCGGGGGGGGGGGGGAAATCCCCAAAAATCCACTCGAAACCTTCCGAGTGCTCCCAGCCTCCCCACAAAGAACCCCTCCCTCACCTTTTATCCTCGTCAGAAGAGATGGTGAGGCTGTGGAGGGAGAGGACGGTGAGCCCCAGATCCCACCTGAGACCCCCAAACCCTCCCTGGGATCCCCCCCTCCCCCCCCAAGTCTCACCTAGGAGCGATCCTAAACCAACAGATTTGGGGATCATATAGGAATCTAGGGGAGAGTTATGCAATTTTGGGGGGTGGTTCCATGGATTGGGGGGGGTTCACACGGATTTGGGTGGCAGTACGTGGATTTGGGGAGGAACACACATGGCTTTTGGGGCGGGATAATGCTAATTTAGGAGCGGCGCCACGGGTTGGGGGAGGTCCTATAGATTTTTGGTCGTTTAGGGAGGAACGCCCCCAGTGTTTGGGAAGCCGTTCCCACGAGTTCCAGAGGGATCTCAGCAGGGCCAGGCAGGGGAAGATCCATGGATCCAGGGGCGGTTTTCCCGCAGGTTTCCCCCTCTCTCCACTCACTGCATCTCCTCCAGCCGGGCCAGGAGATGCTCGGCCAGCTGCTTCTCCTTGGATTCGCTTCCAGAGGGATCCCGGGCCCGGCTCCATTCCAGCTCCGACAGCTCCTGCTCCCCCGTCGTCATCCCCATCAACCGCTTCGACCTGGGGCGGGCACCGAGCGTTTGGACCCCCGACCCTCTCCCCCCCACCCCCAAATTAACCCCCCGACCCCCGCCGCTCAAGACCTGAAGTCTTCCAGCTGTCGGGAAATCTCTGGCTCCTGGAAATTCTGGATGTCCTGTAGGAATCGCCGCTGGGTCTCTTCGGACAGCAGCTCTGGGCGGGTCCGTTCTGAGGGGGGGGGAATGGCAGTGGAGACCCCTCCCTGCTCAGCAGCTCCCCCCCTCGAGGGGGTTTTGGGGTCCCCAAAGCCCCCTCCCACCCTGCTCAGGGGGTTTCCGGCCCCGGCTGCATTTCTGGCAGAGCTTTCTGGAAGGGTTGGGGCGGGGAGGGGAGGGTCTGGGGGCCCCCCCATAAAGAGGAGGGGGTCGAGGGGGTGGTTGAGGGTCTCACGATCCCTCGGGGTGTCACTCACCCAGTTCAAACTGGACATGGTGTGGGATAGGCACCCTCAGGAGCTGTCAGAGGAGAGGGGGGGATCAGCACTTTGGGGACTACTCCTGGAGTGGGGAGGGGTCTGGGGGTGGTCTCTTACCCCCGTCTTGTCCAGGAACAAGTGGCAGAATTCCAGGAATTGCTTCCTGCTCTCCTTGGGGTTCATCCTCCGCATCATGTCCACGTGCAGGTAGCAGAGCTACGAGGGGGATGTGGATTGACCTGCCCCAAAAAAATCCAACCCCCACCCCAAAGCTTCCCCCCTCTATTTTACCTCAGCTCCAGCCCCTGCCAGCAGGGAGGGGGGAACAGAGACAAAAGGTTACGCCCGGGGTGTAGCCCCTGGGGCAACTTCACCCTCAGGTCCCCCTGCCCCTCCCAGATTTTGGGGGATCTCGGGAACCCCATCCCCATTCTCACCACGGGGCAGGAGTCGAACTGGAGCACGATGTGGTGCAGGAAGACCATGAGGGACAGCGGGTGCTGCCGCAGCACCTCCAGACTCTGGAATTGGCTGTTCTGCTCCTCTGGGGTCTGGGGAGAGGGCGCAAGGTCAGGATTTGGGGTGGGGGGGGACACGGGGAGATCCCCCCGAGGGACCCCCGCCCGCACTCACGGGCTCGATGTCGTTCTCGAAGTCCTCATCCTCGGCACCGATGATGGCAGCAGCCACGGGGCCGCGGGCACCCGGGCAGGGGGGCTTGGGAGGAAGGCAGGGGGATTTCGGGGGGCTGGGGGTGTTGGTGGGGTCACCGACCCTCAGACTCCCTTGACCACCAGAGACCCCAATGCACCCGAGACCCCCCAGGACCCCCTAATCCCGAGACCCCCGCTGACACCCAGGACTCCCCAGACACCCCGAGACCCCACGACTGAGACTCCAGGACCCCCCGAGACTCCCAGGAACCCCTCAGAACCCCCGGGACCGCCAGGTGCCTGAGATCCTGGGACCCCCAAAACTCCTGATTTTGGGACTCCCTGGACTCTTAAAACCCCGCACCCCTGAAGCCCCCAAAACCGCGGGGTCCTTAAGGCCCTGCGACCTCTGGGACCCTCCATTACCGCGGGATCTCGGGTGGGGGCTTCTCCCCAGGGGTGGGGGGCACTGCTCACCCCATTTAAGCCCTCCTCCGGCTCCATCCTCCTCGCGGGGGGGGGCTCGACCTGTGAGGAGTTTGGTGGGGGTCTGAGGATTTGGGGGGGGGGGGGGGGGGGGTGTGTGCCGGGGTTACTCTGCCCCCCATATCCTTCCCCCCCCCCCCCCCCCCACCGTTTCTGGGGAGTGGTCGCGGGTGGGGAGGGGGCGGAGGCTCCGGTACCGCACAAAGGGCCCATTGAGAACGGGGCGGGGCGAGGGGGGGGCCAGGGCGGAACCCCCGAAAAAACAGCTTTGGGATTGGGGGGGGGGGAATCACACTTGTGAATTGGGGCGGGGGGGGGGGGGGAAGGGGAACTTCGGGGGGGCTTGGGGGCGTTGAGGAGGAGTGGGGGGTGACCCAACGGACCCCCGCCCAACCCCCCCCTCCCCTACCTGTTTCCGCGCTGGAGAAACGCTCCAGGAAATGGGGGGGGGGGGGGGGCGGAGTCCGGAGGGGGGGCGGGTTCGGGCGGTGTTTTGGGGTGAGGGGGGAGGACGGGAAAAGGGAAAAAGGCGGTGCCGGGAGGGCACGGAGCGCGGCCCGGCGGTGCCGGAGCTTCCTGCGGGGAGGGAGGTGGGGCCGCGGTGACCCACGGGACCGAGCCACAGAACCGAACCACGGGACCGAACCACGGGTGTGACCCGCGGGACCGAACCACGGGACCGAACCACGGGTGTGACCCGCGGGACCGAACCACGGGACCGAACCACGGGTGTGACCCGCGGGACCGAACCACGGGACCGAACCACGGGTGTGACCCGCGGGACCGAACCACGGGACCGAACCACGGGTGTGACCCGCGGGACCGAACCACGGGACCGAACCACGGGTGTGACCCACGGGACCGAACCACAGAACCGACCCATGGAACCCCCCCCCGGGGTGTGACCCCCCAGACCCACCCCAACGTGCCCCCACTCCCATGCCAAAAACACCCACAACTTCGGGACCCCTGGGACCACCAGGAAACCCCCAGACCCAAACCCTGAGACTCCAGGAGACCTGAAATCCCCAAACCCAAACGGTGACACCCCAGTACTGAGAGCCCCCAGACCCCTGAGACCCCAGACTCAAATCCCAACAACGACCCTTATTTCCCCAAGCCCTCCTAACTCCCCCCCATGAGGTCCCTGGGGATTATTTTGGGGCGGGCCGCCCCCATTTCCTTCCCCTCGGGGCACTGGGGTGAATCTCCTGCAGGGCCTCGGCAGATGTAGCTGATGGCGGTCGCTCCCCAAATCCGGGGGGCTGCCCCAAAAAAGAGGGTCCCAAGCCCCCTCCTCATCTTCTGCCTCCTGCTCCCAGGTATCGCTGGGTGGGGGGGGGGGGAAGGTGGGGCTGGGTACCAGGGTTTGGGTCTGGGGCTTTTTCAGGGTTTGAGTTTGGGCCTGGGACGTTTCTGGGATGTCAAGGTTTGGGTCTGGGGGATTCAGGGCTCTCAGGGTCTGAGTTTGCCTCTGGAGGGTTTTCAGGGTTCTGTGGTGTCCGGGTTTGGGTCTGGGGGTCTCAGGGAGACCTTGAGTGAAGATCTCATTTTCAGGCTTTTGGTTGAGGTGTTTCAGGACTTCCGGGGTCTCAGGGTTTGGGTCTGGGGGTGTTGGGTGTCCTACCTGTGCCCACCCCTCACGCCTGTAATGGTGGGTCCCCAGTGCCTGTTACCCATGGCCATGGAACCTCTGAACCCTGCAGGGGGTCTCTAGGGGACCCCCAAAACCATCGGATGTTTCCCCCAAGCCACCCGTGCCAGCATGTCTCTCCTGGGACCCCCCCCCAGACTCTCCCCCGAACTTCCTGTCACCAGCGAGAACTGAAACTGGGGGGGCTGGGCCAGGGGGACTCCCCGGTGCCACCTGCAGCGTCCTTGTGCGAGACCCCCACCCACGAAGGGGTGCAGTGATCTCCTGTGCGAGACCCCCACCCACGGGGGTCCGTGGTCTCCAGTGTTCCCCCAGCAGGGTCCCTGCCCCTCTATGAGCCCCCTTTGTCCTCCACAGGTTCCTTATGTGAGACCCTCAGCCACGGGGATCCTGGAGGTCTGCGTTGACCCCCCCCCAGCAGGGTCGTTATCCCCCCCTTGTCCCCCCACAGGTTCCAAGTGCCACACCTCCACCTACCCCTCGATCTCCCCCCCACCCCGGGACACCCCAGACGCCCTGACCGTGGCCACCGGCCCTGCCTCTGGCCACTTTTGTGGCTCCTCGGGAGAGGTCCACGTGTTTCCCGGACCCACGTCCTGCTCCGGAGCTCCCGGGACACACCTGAGCATCAAGTGCCAGTTCGAGGCACCGCCGGACGCCAAGGTCACCTGGCTGCAGGTGTGTCCCCGGCGCTACCTGGATGACAGCTGGAGCTGCAGCTGGCCGCAGGAGGTGCCGGCCGTGGGCGGGGGTCGCCGGGTAGTTCAGGACGAGAACGTTTCCACGCTGAGCTTCCAGCACCTGCAGCACAACCACAGCGGGCTCTACTTCTGCCGGGTGCAGTCCGGCGACACGGCCGCGCAGTCCTGCGGGACTTTCGTGAGGGTCGTTGGTGAGTGGGGGTCTCTCGGGGGATTTCAGGGAAGTTTCGGGGGCTCTGGCTGACACGCCTGGTGCGGCAGAGCCCCTGCCGGTGCCGTTCCTGCAGCTGAAGGATGCCACCAAGAACAGGATCCTGACGGCGCAGGGAGTGCTGCTGCTGCTCTGCGCTGCGGGGCCGGGGCTGCTGCTGCTCTTCAGGGTGAGCAGGGGGCAAGGAGGGGACCTCCCACCCTTAACTCTGGTCCTGGGAACCCCAATTCCTCCTGGTACCCATAAATCCCCTTTCCAGGTACCCCTAAGTGCCCCCTGCCACCCTTAGTTCTCCGCCTGGAGACCCTCAGATACCCTCAGCATGCCAAATCCCCTGAAATTCCTTCCCGGTCCTCCCAGCTGTCCCCCAAATCCCCCTGTACCCCCTTTTTTTTTTTTCCTCCCCACTTCCAGAAGCGCTGGGCCAACGAGCGGCTCCTCCAGCCCAAGAAAATTTCCTTTGAGGAGGAAAATCTTTATGAGGTGACCTGGGTGGTGGGGGGGTGGAAAGACCCTGAGGCCCCCAAAGATGGAGCTGGGGGGTGGGGGTGTGTGTCCATCACCCCCAAACCAAGCCCCTCACCCCAATTTCCCTTTCCACAGGGGCTGAACCTAGACGAGTGCTCCATGTACGAGGACATTTCCCGGGGGGTCCAACCCACCTACCAAGATGTGGGGACCCCCCCTCCTGCCATCGACGGTCTCTTGGAGAAGCCTTAAAAAGACATCCCCCCCCCCAAATTAGGGGTGGGGTTCCCAAAAACCCCTGCCTGCCGCCCACCCCACAAAGGCTTTGCTTTGGTAACTCAAGGCTGTGCTGATTTCCCCCATCCCAAAAATCAAACTGGTGTGGGTCTGGGGGACCCCCCCACCCGGAGCTGATAAATCGCTAATAAATCATTACCGAATCTTTAATAAGTTGTGAATAGACAGTGAGGCTGAGACCTCCATTTCCCCCCGTTATCCCAAATTCTCTCCTATTTCCCTCACAGTTTTCCTCCCGCTTTACCCCATTATCCCCAGTTTTCCTCGTTATTTAAAATTTCACACATTTTATTCTATTTTCCCCCATTTCTCCCATTACCCCCATCTCCAAGTCCCCTGTTCTACCCCATTCTTCTCTTTCTCCACCATTTCTCCTATTTTCTCCCAATTTTCCCTCATTATTCCCAGTTTTAGCCCATTATGTCCCTTTCCCCCCCCATTTCTCCAATCTCTACCCATTTTTCCTTCACTATCCCTATCCTCCCTCTTTATCCCCATTTCCCCCATGATTTCCCATTCCCTCTATTCCCCTTCCATTTCACTCCAGTATCGTCATTTCCCCACAGTTCCCCCTATTACTCCAAATTCCCCTCTTCCGTACCTCGTTTCTCTCCTTTTGCCTGCATTTGTCGGCCTAATTCCCCCCGTTTTTCCCCTATTTCCACACGTCCCGGCGCTCCCCTCAGGGCCGCCCCCTCCTCCCCCTCACGGAGGCACCGCCCCCTCCCGGGGCCCTGCCTTTTCCCTCCCTAAGGGCCGGAGCCAATCAGCGCCCGAGCGCTGGGGTCACGCGGGCCAATCGGAGCGAAGCGCGGGAGAACTCGCGCTCAACTGCCGCCGGCACGAGCTGGCGCTGGCTCCGCCCGTCGGCGCGTGAGGGGGCGCGGCCTCGAGGCAGGTAGGGGGAACTGGGGAGAAATGGGGGAAAATGGGGAGAAACTGGGGAAAAGGGGGGGAATACTGGGAGTCCTGAGGCGTCCCAAGGGGGAGTATGGGTCCTAGAAAGGAATGGGGGCCTCCGGGGGAGGGGGGGGAGACCGGAGGGGAAAGCAGGGGTTGTAGTGGGGCCTGAGAGCCCTTCAGGGGGGCCTGAGGATATTGGGGGGGGGTATCTGAGGGGAAATGAGGAGTCCTGAGGGGAACTGAGGGTCTTAGGGGTACCCGGAGGCCCTGGAGGGGGTAACTGAGGGGGAAATGGGGAGTTCTGAGTGGAACTGGGGATCTTGGGGGTACCTGGGGGGGGCGGTATCTGAGGGGGAAATGGGGAGTCTTGAGGGGAACTGTGGGTCTTGGGGGTACCTTGGGGGGCGGCGGTATCTGAGGGGGAAATGGGGAGTCCTGAGGGGAGCTGTGGGTCTTGGGGGTACCTGGGGGGGGGCGGTATCTGAGGGGGAAATGAGGAGTCCTGAGGGGAACTGGGGGTCTTGGGGGTACCTGGGGGGGTGGTATCTGAGGGGGAAATGAGGGGACCTGGGGGTCTTGGGGGTACCCGGAGGCCCTGGAGGGGGTAACTGAGGGGGAGATGGGGAGTTCTGAGGGGAACTGGGGGTCTTGGGGGTACCTGGGGGGGTATCTGAGGGGGAAATGAGGAGTCCTGAGGGGAACTGGGGATCTTGGGGGTACCTGGGGGGGGCGGTATCTGAGGGGGAAATGGGGAGTCCTGAGGGGAACTGGGGATCTTGGGGGTGCCTGGGGGGGGGCGGTATCTGAGGGGGAAATGGGGAGTTCTAAGGGGAACTGGGGATCTTGGGGGTACCTGGGGGGGGGCGGTATCTGAGGGGGAAATGGGGAGTTCTGAGGGGAACTGGGGATCTTGGGGGTACCTGGGGGGGGCGGTATCTGAGGGGGAAATGGGGAGTTCTAAGGGGAACTGGGGATCTTGGGGGTACCTGGGGGGGGGGCGGTATCTGAGGGGGAAATTGGGAGTTCTGAGGGGAACTGGGGATCTTGGGGGTGCCTGGGGGGGGGCGGTATCTGAGGGGGAAATGGGGAGTTCTGAGGGGAACTGGGGATCTTGGGGGTACCTGGGGGGGGGCGGTATCTGAGGGGGAAATGGGGAGTTCTAAGGGGAACTGGGGGTCTTGGGGGTACCCGCAGGCCCTGGAGGGGGTAGCTGAGGGGGAAATGAGGAGTCCTGAGTGGAACTGTGGGTCTTGGGGGTACCCAGAGGCCCTAGAGAGGAACAGGAGGCCCTGGGGGGAGAAACTGAGGTGGAATTGGGGGATTGGGAAGTAATTACGAGATCCTGGGGGGGGTGAATTAGGGGATCCTGTGAGTACCAAGAGGTTCCATGGGGGGATTGGGGATGTTGTGGGGGGGGCACCTGGGGGAGAAAACTCCTCAACAACCTCCCTTTTTCCATCTTTTTCCTAGCTGCCACCATGAGCCACCCTCAGGGGGTCCCAGGGGCTTCCCTTCAATGGAACCACCGCCCCCACCCCATTCCCAAGTCCAAACGCCTCCGGACCAAACGGGAACGTAACGCAGCCAAATTTGGCCCAAAGGTCTCCCTGTGGGGGTCCCGGCGGGGTCCTGCCATCCCCCCTCGCTGGCTGCAGCCTCCCCCGTGGGGAGGTCATGCTTTGGGGAGTCCCCTGGGCCCCCCCAAACCCGTGGTGATCACTCAGAACCGGCTGTGCCACCGGGGCCTCTTCAACCACGAGGTCAAATCTCTCGATGTCCGGCGCCTGCTGACCCCCGGCCCCTGCGGGGACGGCCCTGTCTCGACCCCCAACCCAACTGAGGAGGGAGAGGTTGGGGGGGTCCCGGCCGACGTGCTGAAGGATCTGGTGGCGAGCCTGGCCTCACTGCTGGGGAGTTCTGGGGTGTTTTCGGGACGAGAGTTGGTGAGCGAGCGGCGCCGGAGCCTCGTGGCTATGCTCAGGAGGCACCGACGGGGACCCCCAGACCTGGGGGTGTTCCTGGCCCATCGCACCCCGGCCCAGCCCCCAGGTACCGCCCGTGCCCCAAGGGAAGGGTGGGAGGCACCAGAGATGCCTCCTCTCCCCCCCTCCCCCCATCAGTGTTGTCTTCAGCAGGTCAGGGGACCCCCCGAACCTCCTGGCAAGAGGCGAGGCCAGGACCCCCAGGACGAGCCGTCAGTTTGGGGGGGTGGGAGGTGGGGGACCGCCCTGCCAGGACGCCCAGCCCACTTGGTGCTGTCGATATGGTGAGTGCCCCAAAAAGTACCCTAAAAGGACTTAAAGTGGCCCTAAAATACTCCAAAAGTTTCCCCCTAAAAGTGGCCCAAAATTTACCTTTAATTGCCTCCCCCCACCCTGCCTGCAGCTGCCACCGCACCCCCGCACCCCCAGCCCCATTTTTGGAGCCCCCAGAGAGCAGGAGGTAAGTCTGGAATTTGGGATGGGGAGGTCTGTGGGTCCCACCCTGTTTTTGGGGGTGTTTATTGACACTCCTCCCCCTCACCCCCAGAACCCTTTTTCATGGAGCTCAGCTGAGGATGAGGAGGATGAGACCCCTGGGGGGCTCACCCGGACCTGGGGTGGTCCCGGGGAATTCCTGCCAGAACCTCCTCCCACCTTCTGGAGGTCCCGACAGCCCCCCCAGGAAGAGGAGGAGGAGGAGGGAGGGGATGAAGGCTGGACCCCCATCACACCCCCAGCCTTCAGTCCGGACCCTCCACCCTGGGAATCCCCCAAACCCAGGGCCACCTGTGGACCCCCCCGTGGCCCCAGACCCCCTCGAGCCCCCAAAATCTGGAGAACTGAAGCCTCTTGGGACCCTCTGGATCCCTCCAGGTCCCCCCGGGATGCCTCAGGACCGCCCTGGCATTCCCCAGACCCACCCCAACCCCCCCCCAGCCTTCTCTGGGAACTCCCAGAATCCTCCCGACCTCCCTTGACCCCCCCCAGACTCTCTCGGGCCCCTCAAATCTGGAGCCTGGAGCCCTGCAAGGCCTCCCCAGACCCCCTCAGACCCCTCTGGGACCTGCCCAACACCTCCAGAACCCTGTGGGACCCCAGACCATGGAGCCCGGGGCTGCCCAAGGCTGCCCTGGGCCACCCCAGACCCCCCCGGACTCCACAACTCTGGAACCCGGAGCCCCCCAGAGCTCCACTGGCTGCCCCGAGACCTCTGTGGGACCCCCCAGGTGCCCCTAGACCCCTCTGGGATTCCCCAGACCCACCCAGATCCCCCCGGAATCCCGAGCTGTGGAGCCCGGAGCCCCCCTGGGACCCCCTGGCTCCCCCCAGACCCTCACGTGACCCCCGACCCTGGAACCCGGACCCCCCCGGAGTCCCCCAGGACACGGAACCGTCACGATGCTGTTGCTGCCGTCGGCTCTATCGCAATGTAGCCCAGCAAGACCCGCTCTGTCGCCACCAGGTCCGTCGCGACTCTCCCCGTCACCACACTTCCCATCGCGCCCGGTCCCGCCCCACCCCTCTCTGTCGAGTGCCCCCCCCTCACCGCTGCCACCAGCCCCCCAAGTGCTGCCGCCCAGGCTGGGGAGGGGTCGGGGTCGGAACCTGGGGTGGCCCCAGGGCCAGCCCCTGCTCGGCCCTGCTGCCGCTGCGCTGCCGGTGCCCCTGCAGGGGGGTCTGCTGGGGAGGGGTGCTTCCAGATGAGGAGGGGGCTGTGAGGGGGAGGGACCACCCCTTTCTGTGAGCCCCCCCGCCCCAATAAAGGCTGTTTATTCAAGCCACTACTCACTACTACACTGCCTCTCGTTCTTTTTAATTAATGAATAAATCGTCACTAATATTTCTTTTAAGAAATGTTGCTCAATAACTCTCCCTGTTCCATCCTGCTTTGTCTCCCAGCTCGCCTGCAACTTTCTCTTTCATTCTTCATTCCTCTATTTTTCCCTTTGTCCTGCACCATGACCGTATTTTTCTCCCTTTCACCATCCCTTTGCCCTTACCTGTGTGCACCTGCTGCCCAGCGCTCCCCCCTCACTGTACCCCCTTTTGGTAAGCCTCTGTTCAACCCGAGCTCCCGGCGGTGCCAACTGTGCCGTGCCGGTCCACCCACCCCTGTCTGGCATCGCCATATTTGATGGGAAGCACGTGGCAGCAATAGAAGCTGCCATATTTGAACGGAAACATGCCGAAACACCGGTGCTGCCATATTAGACTGGGAAACAGCGTCTGCGTAGGAGAAAGCGGCCTGCAAAACCACGCCAGCCCACTGGGCCACAAGGACGCATGTCCCTGTGTTCTCCCGTGTCCCCATACTTGCTCTCGACGCCACGTCCCACCGCGATATTGAGCCGGATCGTCTCGTTGACTCATCACGCCGCCCCATCTCTTCATCACATCACACCATCCCACCACCAGGGCCTGCCGCTCAGCAGCAGCATGGAGACCCGCCCGCCCCCATCACCTTGGTGCCGCGAGTCACTGTGGCCCTGGGACGAAGCATCGGACCACGGAACATCATGGGAGCCACCATATAACAGGAATGACACTGGGCAAGGGGGAAACAATATTGGGTAGGGAGGACGTGGCTACATAGCGACCAAAAATATTCATTACTCTAAGGGTTATGATTAGAGTCGGAGTAGGGGTAAAGGACAGCTTGTACTGGGATTTTGCCTACAAAAATTCCATAAGGACGAGGATTTCTCCCAGACCAAAGCTGCCCCCTCCTCCAAATCTGGCTGCCATCGGAGTCCCGTGCGCGCCCTACAAAATGATATTTGCCAAGTGGGCTCTTGAGTTTGGCTTCTTGGGGAAAAGTGACTTCTTTCGGAGCCAACTTGCCTAACTTGCCTGCGGCCCGTCCTGGGCTATTGCCTACAAAAATTCCATAAGGACGAGGATTTCTCCCAGACCAAAGCTGCCCCCTCCTCCAAACCTGGCTGCCATCGGAGGCCCAAACGCGCCCTACAAAATGACATCTGCATTGAGGGCTCTTGAGTTTGGCTTCTTGGGGAAAAGTGCCTCCTTTCAAAGCCAACTTGCCTGCGGCCCGTCCTGGGCTTTTGCCTCCAAAAATTCCAGAAGCATGAGGATTTCTCCCAGACCAAAGCTGCCCCCTCCTCCAAACCTGGCTGCCATCGGAGGCCCAAACGCGCCCTACAAAATGACTCCTGCCAAGTGGGCTCTTGAGTTTGGCTTCTTGGGGAAAAGTGCCTCCGTTCAAAGCCAACTTGCCTGCGGCCCGTCCTGGGCTTTTGCCTCCAAAAATTCCATAAGGACGAGGATTTCTCCCAGACCAAAGCTGCCCCCTCCTCCAAACCTGGCTGCCATCGGAGGCCCAAACGCGCCCTACAAAATGACATCTGCCAAGTGGGCTCTTGAGTTTGGCTTCTTGGGGAAAAGTGCCTCCTTTCAAAGCCAACTTGCCTGCGGCCCGTCCTGGGCTTTTGCCTACAAAAATTCCAGAAGGACGAGGATTTCTCCCAGACCAAAGCTGCCCCCTCCTCCAAACCTGGCTGCCATCCGACGCCAAAACGCGCCCTACAAAATGACATCTGCCAAGTGGGCTCTTGAGTTTGGCTTCTTGGGGGAAAGTGCCTCCTTTCAAAGCCAACTTGCCTGCGGCCCGTCCTGGGCTTTTGCCTACAAAAATTCCAGAAGGACGAGGATTTCTCCCAGACCAAAGCTGCCCCCTCCTCCAAACCTGGCTGCCATCGGAGGCCCAAACGCGCCCTACAAAATGACTCCTGCCAAGTGGGCTCTTGAGTTTGGCTTCTTGGGGAAAAGTGCCTCCTTTCAAAGCCAACTTGCCTAACTTGCCTGCGGCCCGTCCTGGGCTTTTGCCTCCAAAAATTCCATAAGGACGAGGATTTCTCCCAGACCAAAGCTGCCCCCTCCTCCAAACCTGGCTGCCATCGGAGGCCCAAACGCGCCCTACAAAATGACATCTGCATTGAGGGCTCTTGAGTTTGGCTTCTTGGGGAAAAGTGCCTCCTTTCAAAGCCAACTTGCCTGCATCCGGTCCTGGGCTTTTGCCGACAAAAATTCCAGAAGGACGAGGATTTCTCCCAGACCAAAGCTGCCCCCTCCTCCAAACCTGGCTGCCATCGGGGGCCCAAACGCGCCCCACAAAATGACATCTGCATTGAGGGCTCTTGAGTTTGGCTTCTTGGGGAAAAGTGCCTCCTTTCGAAGCCAACTTGCCTGCGGCCCGTCCTGGGCTTATGCCTACAAAATTTCCATAAGGACGAGGATTTCTCCCAGAACAATGCTGCCCCCTCCTCCAAACCTGGCTGCCATCCGACGCCAAAACGCGCCCTACAAAATGACACCTGCCAAGTGGGCTCTTGAGTTTGGCTTCTTGGGGAAAAGTGCCTCGTTTCGGAGTTAATTTGCCTGCGGCCCATGCAGGGCTTTAGCCTACAAAAATTCCAGAAGGACGAGGATTTCTCCCAGACCAAAGCTGCCCCCTCCTCCAAACCTGGCTGCCATCGGGGGCCCAAACGCGCCCCACAAAATGACATCTGCCAAGTGGGCTCTTGAGTTTGGCTTCTTGGGGAAAAGTGCCTCCTTTCAAAGCCAACTTGCCTGCGGCCCGTCCTGGGCTTTTGCCTACAAAAATTCCATAAGGACGAGGATTTCTCCCAGACCAAAGCTGCCCCCTCCTCCAAACCTGGCTGCCATCGGGGGCCCAAACGCGCCCCACAAAATGACATCTGCATTGAGGGCTCTTGAGTTTGGCTTCTTGGGGAAAAGTGCCTCCTTTCGAAGCCAACTTGCCTAACTTGCCTGCGGCCCGTCCTGGGCTTATGCCTACAAAATTTCCAGAAGGACGAGGATTTCTCCCAGACCAAAGCTGCCCCCTCCTCCAAACCTGGCTGCCATCCGACGCCAAAACGCGCCCTACAAAATGACACCTGCCAAGCGGGCTCTTGAGTTTGGCTTCTTGGGGAAAAGTGCCTCGTTTCGGAGTTAATTTGCCTGCGGCCCATGCAGGGCTTTTGCCTACAAAAATTCCAGAAGGACGAGGATTTCTCCCAGACCAAAGCTGCCCCCTCTTCCAAACCTGGCTGCCATCGGAGGCCCAAACGCGCCCTACAAAATGACATCTGCCAAGTGGGCTCTTGAGTTTGGCTTCTTGGGGGAAAGTGCCTCCTTTCAAAGCCAACTTGCCTAATTTGCCTGCGGCCCGTCCTGGGCTTTTGAGTACAAAAATTCCATAAGGACGAGGATTTCTCCCAGACCAAAGCTGCCCCCTCCTCCAAACCTGGCTGCCATCGGAGGCCCAAACGTGCCCTACAAAATGACATCTGTATTGTGGGTTCTTGAGTTTGTCTTCTTGGGGAAAAGTGCCTCCTTTCAAAGCCAACTTGCCTAACTTGCCTGCGGACCGTCCTGGGCTTTTGCCTCCAAAAATTCCATAAGGACGAGGATTTCTCCCAGACCAAAGCTGCCCCCTCCTCCAAACCTGGCTGCCATCCGACGCCAAAACGCGCCCTACAAAATGACACCTGCCAAGTGGGCTCTTGAGTTTGGCTTCTTGGGGAAAAGTGTCTCCTTTCAAAGCCAACTTGCCTGCCGCCCGTCCTGGGCTTTAGACTACAAAAATTCCATAAGGACGAGGATTTCTCCCAGACCAAAGCTGCCCCCTCCTCCAAACCTGGCTGCCATCGGAGGCCCAAACGCGCCCTACAAAATGACACGTGCCAAGTGGGCTCTTGAGTTTGGCTTCTTGGGGGAAAGTGCCTCCTTTCAAAGCCAACTTGCCTGCGGCCCGTCCTGGGCTTGTGCCTACAAAAATTCCATAAGGACGAGGATTTCTCCCAGACCAAAGCTGCCCCCTCCTCCAAACCTGGCTGCCATCGGAGGCCCAAACGCGCCCTACAAAATGACATCTGCCAAGTGGGCTCTTGAGTTTGGCTTCTTGGGGAAAAGTGCCTCCTTTCAAAGCCAACTTCCCTGCATCCGGTCCTGGGCTTTTGCTACAAAAATTCCAGAAGGACGAGGATTTCTCCCAGACCAAAGCTGCCCCCTCCTCCAAACCTGGCTGCCATCGGTGGCCCAAACGCGCCCTACAAAATGACATCTGCCAAGTGGGCTCCTGAGTTTGGCTTCTTGGGGGAAAGTGCCTCCTTTCAAAGCCAACTTGCCTGCGGCCCGTCCTGGGCATTTGCCTACAAAAATTCCAGAAGGACGAGGATTTCTCCCAGACCAAAGCTGCCCCCTCCTCCAAACCTGGCTGCCATCGGAGGCCCAAACGCGCCCCACAAAATGACACCTGCATTGAGGGTTCTTGAGTTTGGCTTCCTGGGGAAAAGTGCCTCCTTTCGGAGTCAACTTGCCTGCGGCCCATGCAGGGCTTTTGCTACAAAAATTCCATAAGGACGAGGATTTCTCCCAGACCAAAGCTGCCCCCTCCTCCAAACCTGGCTGCCATCGGAGGCCCAAACGTGCCCTACAAAATGACACCTGCCAAGTGGGCTCTTGAGTTTGGCTTCTTGGGTGGAAGTGCCTCCTTTCAAAGCCAACTTGCCTGCGGCCCGTCCTGGGCTTTTGCCTACAAAAATTCCATAAGGACGAGGATTTCTCCCAGACCAAAGCTGCCCCCTCCTCCAAACCTGGCTGCCATCGGAGGCCCAAACGCGCCCTACAAAATGACATCTGCCAAGTGGGCTCTTGAGTTTGGCTTCTTGGGGAAAAGTGCCTCCTTTCCGAGCCAACTTGCCTAACTTGCCTGCGGCCCGTCCTGGGCTTTTGCCTCCAAAAATTCCAGAAGGACGAGGATTTCTCCCAGACCAAAGCTGCCCCCTCCTCCAAACCTGGCTGCCATCGGAGGCCCAAACGCGCCCTACAAAATGACACCTGCCAAGTGGGCTCTTGAGTTTGGGTTCTTGGGGAAAAGTGCCTCCTTTCGGAGCCAACTTGCCTAACTTGCCTGCGGCACGTCCTGGGCTTTTGAGTACAAAAATTCCAGAAGGACGAGGATTTCTCCCAGAACAAAGCTGCCCCCTCCTCCAAACCTGGCTGCCATCGGAGGCCCAAACGCGCCCTACAAAATGACATCTGCCAAGTGGGCTCTTGAGTTTGGCTTCTTGGGGAAAAGTGCCTCCTTTCGGAGTCAACTTGCCGGCGGCCCATGCAGGGCTTTTGCCTACAAAAATTCCATAAGGACGAGGATTTCTCCCAGACCAAAGCTGCCCCCTCCTCCAAACCTGGCTGCCATCGGAGGCCCAAACGTGCCCTACAAAATGACATCTGCCAAGTGGGCTCTTGAGTTTGGCTTCTTGGGTGGAAGTGCCTCCTTTCAAAGCCAACTAGCCTGCGGCCAATTCTGGGCTTTTGCCTACAAAAATTCCATAAGGACGAGGATTTCTCCCAGACCAAAGCTGCCCCCTCCTCCAAACCTGGCTGCCATCGGCGGCCCAAACGCGCCCTACAAAATGACATCTGCCAAGTGGGCTCCTGAGTTTGGCTTCCTGGGGGAAAGTGCCTCCTTTCAAAGCCAACTTGCCTGCAGCCCGTGCTGGGCTTTAGACTACAAAAATTCCATATGGACGAGGATTTCTCCCAGACCAAAGCTGCCCCCTCCTCCAAACCTGGCTGTCATCGGAGGCCCAAACGCGCCCTACAAAATGACATCTGCATTGAGGGTTCTGGAGTTTGGCTTCTTGGGGAAAAGTGCCTCCTTTCGGAGCCAACTTGCCTAACTTGCCTGCGGCCCGTCCTGGGCTTTTGCCTCCAAAAATTCCAGAAGGACGAGGATTTCTCCCAGGCCAAAGCTGCCCCCTCCTCCAAACCTGGCTGCCATCAGAGGCCCAAACGTGCCCTACAAAATGACATCTGCCAAGTGGGCTCTTGAGTTTGGCTTCTTGGGGAAAAGTGACTCCTTTCAAAACCAACTTGCCTGTGTCCCGTCTTGGGCTTTTGCTACAAAAATTCCATAAGGACGAGGATTCCTCCCAGACCAAAGCTGCCCCCTCCTCCAAAGCTGGCTGACATCGGAGGCCCAAACGCGCCCTACAAAATGACACCTGCCAAGTGGGCTCTTGAGTTTGGCTTCTTGGGGAAAAGTGCCTCCTTTCATAGCCAACTTGCCTAACTTGCCTGCGGCCCGTCCTGGGCTTTTGCCTCCAAAAATTCCAGAAGGACGAGGATTTCTCCCAGACCAAAGCTGCCCCCTCCTCCAAACCTGGCTGCCATCGGAGGCCCAATCGTGCCCTACAAAATGACATTTGCCAAGTGGGCTCTTGAGTTTGGCTTCTTGGGGAAAAGTGCCTCCTTTCGGAGCCAACTTGCCTAACTTGCCTGCGGCCCGTCCTGGGCTTTTGCCTCCAAAAATTCCATAAGGACGAGGATTTCTCCCAGACCAAAGCTGCCCCCTCCTCCAAACCTGGCTGCCATCGGAGGCCCAAACGTGCCCTACAAAATGACATCTGCCAAGTGGGCTCTTGAGTTTGGCTTCTTGGGTGGAAGTACCTCCTTTCAAAGCCAACTTGCCTGCGGCCCGTCCTGGGCTTGTGCCTACAAAAATTCCATAAGGACGAGGATTTCTCCCAGAACAAAGCTGCCCCCTCCTCCAAACCTGGCTGCCATCGGAGGCCCAAACGCGCCCTACAAAATGACACCTGCCAAGTGGGCTCTTGAGTTTGGCTTCTTGCGGAAAAGTGCCTCCTTTCAAAGCCAACTTGCCTAACTAGCCTGCGGCCCATTCTGGGCTTTTGCCTCCAAAAATTCCAGAAGGACGAGGATTTCTCCCAGACCAAAGCTGCCCCCTCCTCCAAACCTGGCTGCCATCGGTGGCCCAAACGCGCCCTACAAAATGACATCTGCCAAGTGGGCTCCTGAGTTTGGCTTCTTGGGGGAAAGTGCCTCCTTTCAAAGCCAACTTGCCTGCGGCCCGTCCTGGGCTTTTGCCTACAAAAATTCCATAAGGACGAGGATTTCTCCCAGACCAAAGCTGCCCCCTCCTCCAAACCTGGCTGCCATCGGAGGCCCAAACGCGCCCCACAAAATGACACCTGCATTGAGGGTTCTTGAGTTTGGCTTCCTGGGGAAAAGTGCCTCCTTTCGGAGTCAACTTGCCTGCGGCCCATGCAGGGCTTTTGCCTACAAAAATTCCAGAAGGACGAGGATTTCTCCCAGACCAAAGCTGCCCCCTCCTCCAAACCTGGCTGCCATCGGAGGCCCAAACGTGCCCTACAAAATGACACCTGCCAAGTGGGCTCTTGAGTTTGGCTTCTTGGGTGGAAGTGCCTCCTTTCAAAGCCAACTTGCCTGCGGCCCGTCCTGGGCTTTTGCCTACAAAAATTCCATAAGGACGAGGATTTCTCCCAGACCAAAGCTGCCCCCTCCTCCAAACCTGGCTGCCATCGGAGGCCCAAACGCGCCCTACAAAATGACATCTGCCAAGTGGGCTCTTGAGTTTGGCTTCTTGGGGAAAAGTGCCTCCTTTCCGAGCCAACTTGCCTAACTTGCCTGCGGCCCATGCAGGGCTTTTGCCTACAAAAATTCCATAAGGACGAGGATTTCTCCCAGACCAAAGCTGCCCCCTCCTCCAAACCTGGCTGCCATCGGAGGCCCAAACGCGCCCTACAAAATGACACCTGCCAAGTGGGCTCTTGAGTTTGGGTTCTTGGGGAAAAGTGCCTCCTTTCGGAGCCAACTTGCCTAACTTGCCTGCGGCCCGTCCTGGGCTTTTGAGTACAAAAATTCCAGAAGGACGAGGATTTCTCCCAGAACAAAGCTGCCCCCTCCTCCAAACATGGCTGCCATCGGAGGCCCAAACGCGCCCTACAAAATGACATCTGCCAAGTGGGCTCTTGAGTTTGGCTTCTTGGGGAAAAGTGCCTCCTTTCGGAGTCAACTTGCCGGCGGCCCATGCAGGGCTTTTGCCTACAAAAATTCCATAAGGACGAGGATTTCTCCCAGACCAAAGCTGCCCCCTCCTCCAAACCTGGCTGCCATCGGAGGCCCAAACGTGCCCTACAAAATGACATCTGCCAAGTGGGCTCTTGAGTTTGGCTTCTTGGGTGGAAGTGCCTCCTTTCAAAGCCAACTAGCCTGCGGCCAATTCTGGGCTTTTGCCTACAAAAATTCCATAAGGACGAGGATTTCTCCCAGACCAAAGCTGCCCCCTCCTCCAAACCTGGCTGCCATCGGCGGCCCAAACGCGCCCTACAAAATGACATCTGCCAAGTGGGCTCCTGAGTTTGGCTTCCTGGGGGAAAGTGCCTCCTTTCAAAGCCAACTTGCCTGCAGCCCGTGCTGGGCTTTAGACTACAAAAATTCCATATGGACGAGGATTTCTCCCAGACCAAAGCTGCCCCCTCCTCCAAACCTGGCTGCCATCGGAGGCCCAAACGCGCCCTACAAAATGACATCTGCATTGAGGGTTCTGGAGTTTGGCTTCTTGGGGAAAAGTGCCTCCTTTCGGAGCCAACTTGCCTAACTTGCCTGCGGCCCGTCCTGGGCTTTTGCCTCCAAAAATTCCAGAAGGACGAGGATTTCTCCCAGACCAAAGCTGCCCCCTCCTCCAAACCTGGCTGCCATCGGAGGCCCAAACGCGCCCTACAAAATGACATCTGCCAAGTGGGCTCTTGAGTTTGGCTTCTTGGGGAAAAGTGCCTCCTTTCGGAGTCAACTTGCCGGCGGCCCATGCAGGGCTTTTGCCTACAAAAATTCCATAAGGACGAGGATTTCTCCCAGACCAAAGCTGCCCCCTCCTCCAAACCTGGCTGCCATCAGAGGCCCAAACGTGCCCTACAAAATGACATCTGCCAAGTGGGCTCTTGAGTTTGGCTTCTTGGGGGAAAGTGCCTCCTTTCAAAGCCAACTTGCCTGCGGCCCGTCCTGGGCTTTTGCCTACAAAAATTCCATAAGGACGAGGATTTCTCCCAGACCAAAGCTGCCCCCTCCTCCAAACCTGGCTGCCATCGGAGGCCCAAACGTGCCCCACAAAATGACATCTGCATTGAGGGTTCTTGAGTTTGGCTTCTTGGGGAAAAGTGCCTCCTTTCGGAGCCAACTTGCCTAACTTGCCTGCGGCCCGTCCTGGGCTTTTGCCTCCAAAAATTCCAGAAGGACGAGGATTTCTCCCAGACCAAAGCTGCCCCCTCCTCCAAACCTGGCTGCCATCAGAGGCCCAAACGTGCCCTACAAAATGACATCTGCCAAGTGGGCTCTTGAGTTTGGCTTCTTGGGGAAAAGTGACTCCTTTCAAAACCAACTTGCCTGTGTCCCGTCCCGGGCTTTTGCTACAAAAATTCCATAAGGACGAGGATTTCTCCCAGACCAAAGCTGCCCCCTCCTCCAAACCTGGCTGCCATCGGAGGCCCAAACGCGCCCTACAAAATGACATCTGCCAAGTGGGCTCTTGAGTTTGGCTTCCTGGGGAAAAGTGCCTCCTTTCGGAGTCAACTTGCCTGCGGCCCATGCAGGGCTCTTGCCGACAAAAATTCCATAAGGACGAGGATTCCTCCCAGACCAAAGCTGCCCCCTCCTCCAAACCTGGCTGCCATCGGAGGCCCAAACGCGCCCTACAAAATGACACCTGCCAAGTGGGCCCTTGAGTTTGGCTTCTTGGGGGAAAGTGCCTCCTTTCAAAGCCAACTTGCCTGCGGCCCGTCCTGGGCTTGTGCCTACAAAAATTCCATAAGGACGAGGATTTCTCCCAGAACAAAGCTGCCCCCTCCTCCAAACCTGGCTGCCATCGGAGGCCCAAACGCGCCCTACAAAATGACATCTGCCAAGTGGGCTCTTGAGTTTGGGTTCTTGGGAAAAAGTGCCTCCTTTCGGAGCCAACTTGCCTAACTTGCCTGCGGCCCGTCCTGGGCTTTTGAGTACAAAAATTCCAGAAGGACGAGGATTTCTCCCAGAACAAAGCTGCCCCCTCCTCCAAACATGGCTGCCATCGGAGGCCCAAACGCGCCCTAGAAAATGACATCTGCATTGTGGGCTCTTGAGTTTGGCTTCTTGGGGAAAAGTGCCTCCTTTCGGAGTCAACTTGCCGGCGGCCCATGCAGGGCTTTTGCCTACAAAAATTCCAGAAGGACGAGGATTTCTCCCAGACCAAAGCTGCCCCCTCCTCCAAACCTGGCTGCCATCGGAGGCCCAAACGTGCCCTACAAAATGACATCTGCCAAGTGGGCTCTTGAGTTTGGCTTCTTGGGTGGAAGTGCCTCCTTTCAAAACCAACTTGCCTGCGGCCCGTCCTGGGCTTTTGCCTACAAAAATTCCATAAGGACGAGGATTTCTCCCAGACCAAAGCTGCCCCCTCCTCCAAACCTGGCTGCCATCGGAGGCCCAAACGCGCCCTACAAAATGACATCTGCCAAGTGGGCTCCTGAGTTTGGCTTCCTGGGGGAAAGTGCCTCCTTTCAAAGCCAACTTGCCTAACTAGCCTGCAGCCCATTCTGGGCTTTTGCCTACAAAAATTCCATAAGGAGGAGGATTTCTCCCAGACCAAAGCTGCCCCCTCCTCCAAACCTAGCTGCCATCGGTGGCCCAAACGCGCCCTACAAAATGACATCTGCCAAGTGGGCTCCTGAGTTTGGCTTCTTGGGGGAAAGTGCCTGCATTCGGAGCCAACTTGCCTGCAGCCCGTGCTGGGCTTTAGACTACAAAAATTCCATAAGGACGAGGATTTCTCCCAGAAGAAAGCTGCCCCCTCCCCCAAACCTGGCTGCCATCGGAGGCCCAAACGCGCCCCACAAAATGACATCTGCATTGAGGGTTCTTGAGTTTGGCTTCCTGGGGAAAAGTGCCTCCTTTCGGAGTCAACTTGCCTGCGGCCCATGCAGGGCTTTAGACTACAAAAATTCCAGAAGGACGAGGATTTCTCCCAGACCAAAGCTGCCCCCTCCTCCAAACCTGGCTGCCATCGGAGGCCCAAACGTGCCCTACAAAATGACACCTGCCAAGTGGGCTCTTGAGTTTGGCTTCTTGGGTGGAAGTGCCTATTTTCAAAGCCAACTTGCCTGCGGCCCGTCCTGGGCTTTTGCCTACAAAAATTCCATAAGGACGAGGATTTCTCCCAGACCAAAGCTGCCCCCTCCTCCAAACCTGGCTGCCATCGGAGGCCCAAACGCGCCCTACAAAATGACATCTGCATTGTGGGCTCTTGAGTTTGGCTTCTTGCGGAAAAGTGCCTCCTTTCAAAGCCAACTTGCCTAACTAGCCTGCGGCCCGTCCTGGGCTTTAGACTACAAAAATTCCATAAGGACGAGGATTTCTCCCAGACCAAAGCTGCCCCCTCCTCCAAACCTGGCTGCCATCAGAGGCCCGAACGTGCCCCACAAAATGACATCTGCATTGAGGGTTCTTGAGTTTGGCTTCTTGGGGAAAAGTGCCTCCTTTCGGAGCCAACTTGCCTAACTTGCTTGCGGCCCGTCCTGGGCTTTTGCCTCCAAAAATTCCATAAGGACGAGGATTTCTCCCAGACCAAAGCTGCCCCCTCCTCCAAACCTGGCTGCCATCGGAGGCCCAAACGTGCCCTACAAAATGACACCTGCCAAGTGGGCTCTTGAGTTTGGCTTCTTGGGGAAAAGTGACTCCTTTCAAAACCAACTTGCCTGCGTCCCGTCCCGGGCTTTTACTACAAAAATTCCATAAGGACGAGGATTCCTCCCAGACCAAAGCTGCCCCCTCCTCCAAACCTGGCTGCCATCGGAGGCCCAAACGCGCCCTACAAAATGACACCTGCCAAGTGGGCTCTTGAGTTTGGCTTCTTGGGGGAAAGTGCCTCCTTTCAAAGCCAACTTGCCTGCGGCCCGTCCTGGGCTTGTGCCTACAAAAATTCCATAAGGACGAGGATTTCTCCCAGAACAAAGCTGCCCCCTCCTCCAAACCTGGCTGCCATCGGAGGCCCAAACGCGCCCTACAAAATGACATCTGCCAAGTGGGCTCCTGAGTTTGGCTTCTTGGGGGAAAGTGCCTCCTTTCAAAGCCAACTTGCCTGCAGCCCGTGCTGGGCTTTAGACTACAATAATTCCATAAGGACGAGGATTTCTCCCAGACCAAAGCTGCCCCCTCCTCCAAACCTGGCGGCCATCGGAGGCCCAAACGCGCCCCACAAAATGACATCTGCATTGAGGGTTCTGGAGTTTGGCTTCTTGGGGAAATGTGACTCCTTTCGGAGCCAACTTGCCTAACTTGCCTGCGGCCCGTCCTGGGCTTTTGCCTACAAAAATTCCAGAAGGACGAGGATTTCTCCCAGACCAAAGCTGCCCCCTCCTCCAAACCTGGCTGCCATCGGAGGCCCAAACGCGCCCCACAAAATGACACCTGCATTGAGGGTTCTTGAGTTTGGCTTCCTGGGGAAAAGTGCCTCCTTTCGGAGTCAACTTGCCTGCGGCCCATGCAGGGCTTTTGCCTCCAAAAATTCCAGAAGGACGATGATTTCTCCCAGACCAAAGCTGCCCCCTCCTCCAAACCTGGCTGCCATCGGAGGCCCAAACGTGCCCTACAAAATAACACCTGCCAAGTGGGCTCTTGAGTTTGGCTTCTTGGGTGGAAGTGCCTCCTTTCAAAGCCAACTCGCCTGCGGCCCGTCTTGGGCTTTTGCCTACAAAAATTCCATAAGGACGAGGATTTCTCCCAGACCAAAGCTGCCCCCTCCTCCAAACCTGGCTGCCATCGGAGGCCCAAACGCGCCCTACAAAATGACATCTGCCAAGTGGGCTCTTGAGTTTGGCTTCTTGGGGAAAAGTGCCTCCTTTCGGAGCCAACTTGCCTAACTTGCCTGCGGCCCGTCCTGGGCTTTTGCCTCCAAAAATTCCAGAAGGACGAGGATTTCTCCCAGACCAAAGCTGCCCCCTCCTCCAAACCTGGCTGCCATCGGAGGCCCAATCGTGCCCCACAAAGTGACACCTGCCAAGTGGGCTCTTGAGTTTGGCTTCTTGGGGAAAAGTGACTCCTTTCAAAACCAACTTGCTTGTGTCCCGTCCCGGGCTTTTGGTACAAAAATTCCATAAGGACGAGGATTCCTCCCAGACCAAAGCTGCCCCCTCCTCCAAACCTGGCTGCCATCGGAGGCCCAAACGCGCCCTACAAAATGACATCTGCCAAGTGGGCTCTTGAGTTTGGCTTCTTGCGGAAAAGTGCCTCCTTTCAAAGCCAACTTGCCTAACTAGCCTGCGGCCCGTGCTGGGCTTTAGACTACAAAAATTCCATAAGGACGAGGATTTCTCCCAGACCAAAGCTGCCCCCTCCTCCAAACCTGGCTGCCATCGGAGGCCCAAACGCGCCCTACAAAATGACATCTGCCAAGTGGGCTCTTGAGTTTGGCTTCCTGGGGAAAAGTGCCTCCTTTCGGAGTCAACTTGCCTGCGGCCCATGCAGGGCTTTTGCCGACAAAAATTCCATAAGGACGAGGATTTCTCCCAGACCAAAGCTGCCCCCTCCTCCAAACCTGGCTGCCATCGGAGGCCCAAACGCGCCCTACAAAATGACACCTGCCAAGTGGGCTCTTGAGTTTGGGTTCTTGGGGAAAAGTGCCTCCTTTCGGAGCCAACTTGCCTAACTTGCCTGCGGCCCGTCCTGGGCTTTTGAGTACAAAAATTCCAGAAGGACGAGGATTTCTCCCAGAACAAAGCTGCCCCCTCCTCCAAACATGGCTGCCATCGGAGGCCCAAACGCGCCCTACAAAATGACATCTGCCAAGTGGGCTCTTGAGTTTGGCTTCTTGGGGAAAAGTGCCTCCTTTCGGAGTCAACTTGCCGGCGGCCCATGCAGGGCTTTTGCCTACAAAAATTCCATAAGGACGAGGATTTCTCCCAGACCAAAGCTGCCCCCTCCTCCAAACCTGGCTGCCAACGGAGGCCCAAACGTGCCCTACAAAATGACATCTGCCAAGTGGGCTCTTGAGTTTGGCTTCTTGGGTGGAAGTGCCTCCTTTCAAAGCCAACTAGCCTGCGGCCAATTCTGGGCTTTTGCCTACAAAAATTCCATAAGGACGAGGATTTCTCCCAGACCAAAGCTGCCCCCTCCTCCAAACCTGGCTGCCATCGGCGGCCCAAACGCGCCCTACAAAATGACATCTGCCAAGTGGGCTCCTGAGTTTGGCTTCCTGGGGGAAAGTGCCTCCTTTCAAAGCCAACTTGCCTGCAGCCCGTGCTGGGCTTTAGACTACAAAAATTCCATATGGAGGAGGATTTCTCCCAGACCAAAGCTGCCCCCTCCCCCAAACCTGGCTGTCATCGGAGGCCCAAACGCGCCCTACAAAATGACATCTGCATTGAGGGTTCTGGAGTTTGGCTTCTTGGGGAAAAGTGCCTCCTTTCGGAGCCAACTTGCCTAACTTGCCTGCGGCCCGTCCTGGGCTTTTGCCTCCAAAAATTCCAGAAGGACGAGGATTTCTCCCAGACCAAAGCTGCCCCCTCCTCCAAACCTGGCTGCCATCGGAGGCCCAAACGCGCCCTACAAAATGACATCTGCCAAGTGGGCTCTTGAGTTTGGCTTCTTGGGGAAAAGTGCCTCCTTTCGGAGTCAACTTGCCGGCGGCCCATGCAGGGCTTTTGCCTACAAAAATTCCATAAGGACGAGGATTTCTCCCAGACCAAAGCTGCCCCCTCCTCCAAACCTGGCTGCCATCAGAGGCCCAAACGTGCCCTACAAAATGACATCTGCCAAGTGGGCTCTTGAGTTTGGCTTCTTGGGTGGAAGTGCCTCCTTTCAAAGCCAACTTGCCTGCGGCCCGTCCTGGGCTTTTGCCTACAAAAATTCCATAAGGACGAGGATTTCTCCCAGACCAAAGCTGCCCCCTCCTCCAAACCTGGCTGCCATCGGAGGCCCAAACGTGCCCCACAAAATGACATCTGCATTGAGGGTTCTTGAGTTTGGCTTCTTGGGGAAAAGTGCCTCCTTTCGGAGCCAACTTGCCTAACTTGCCTGCGGCCCGTCCTGGGCTTTTGCCTCCAAAAATTCCAGAAGGACGAGGATTTCTCCCAGACCAAAGCTGCCCCCTCCTCCAAACCTGGCTGCCATCGGAGGCCCAAACGCGCCCTACAAAATGACATCTGCCAAGTGGGCTCTTGAGTTTGGCTTCCTGGGGAAAAGTGCCTCCTTTCGGAGTCAACTTGCCTGCGGCCCATGCAGGGCTCTTGCCGACAAAAATTCCATAAGGACGAGGATTTCTCCCAGACCAAAGCTGCCCCCTCCTCCAAACCTGGCTGCCATCGGCGGCCCAAACGCGCCCTACAAAATGACATCTGCCAAGTGGGCTCCTGAGTTTGGCTTCCTGGGGGAAAGTGCCTCCTTTCAAAGCCAACTTGCCTGCAGCCCGTGCTGGGCTTTAGACTACAAAAATTCCATATGGACGAGGATTTCTCCCAGACCAAAGCTGCCCCCTCCTCCAAACCTGGCTGCCATCGGAGGCCCAAACGCGCCCTACAAAATGACATCTGCATTGAGGGTTCTGGAGTTTGGCTTCTTGGGGAAAAGTGCCTCCTTTCGGAGCCAACTTGCCTAACTTGCCTGCGGCCCGTCCTGGGCTTTTGACTACAAAAATTCCAGAAGGACGAGGATTTCTCCCAGACCAAAGCTGCCCCCTCCTCCAAACCTGGCTGCCATCGGAGGCCCAAACGCGCCCTACAAAATGACATCTGCCAAGTGGGCTCTTGAGTTTGGCTTCTTGGGGAAAAGTGCCTCCTTTCGGAGTCAACTTGCCGGCGGCCCATGCAGGGCTTTTGCCTACAAAAATTCCAGAAGGACGAGGATTTCTCCCAGACCAAAGCTGCCCCCTCCTCCAAACCTGGCTGCCATCGGAGGCCCAAACGTGCCCTACAAAATGACATCTGCCAAGTGGGCTCTTGAGTTTGGCTTCTTGGGTGGAAGTGCCTCCTTTCAAAGCCAACTTGCCTGCGGCCCGTCCTGGGCTTTTGCCTACAAAAATTCCATATGGACGAGGATTTCTCCCAGACCAAAGCTGCCCCCTCCTCCAAACCTGGCTGCCATCAGTGGCCGAAACGTGCCCCACAAAATGACATCTGCATTGAGGGTTCTTGAGTTTGGCTTCTTGGGGAAAAGTGCCTCCTTTCGGAGCCAACTTGCCTAACTTGCCTGCGGCCCGTCCTGGGCTTTTGCCTCCAAAAATTCCAGAAGGACGAGGATTTCTCCCAGACCAAAGCTGCCCCCTCCTCCAAACCTGGCTGCCATCGGAGGCCCAAACGCGCCCTACAAAATGACATCTGCCAAGTGGGCTCTTGAGTTTGGCTTCCTGGGGAAAAGTGCCTCCTTTCGGAGTCAACTTGCCTGCGGCCCATGCAGGGCTCTTGCCGACAAAAATTCCATAAGGACGAGGATTTCTCCCAGACCAAAGCTGCCCCCTCCTCCAAACCTGGCTGCCATCGGCGGCCCAAACGCGCCCTACAAAATGACATCTGCCAAGTGGGCTCCTGAGTTTGGCTTCCTGGGGGAAAGTGCCTCCTTTCAAAGCCAACTTGCCTGCAGCCCGTGCTGGGCTTTAGACTACAAAAATTCCATATGGACGAGGATTTCTCCCAGACCAAAGCTGCCCCCTCCTCCAAACCTGGCTGCCATCGGAGGCCCAAACGCGCCCTACAAAATGACATCTGCATTGAGGGTTCTGGAGTTTGGCTTCTTGGGGAAAAGTGCCTCCTTTCGGAGCCAACTTGCCTAACTTGCCTGCGGCCCGTCCTGGGCTTTTGACTACAAAAATTCCAGAAGGACGAGGATTTCTCCCAGACCAAAGCTGCCCCCTCCTCCAAACCTGGCTGCCATCGGAGGCCCAAACGCGCCCTACAAAATGACATCTGCCAAGTGGGCTCTTGAGTTTGGCTTCTTGGGGAAAAGTGCCTCCTTTCGGAGTCAACTTGCCGGCGGCCCATGCAGGGCTTTTGCCTACAAAAATTCCAGAAGGACGAGGATTTCTCCCAGACCAAAGCTGCCCCCTCCTCCAAACCTGGCTGCCATCGGAGGCCCAAACGTGCCCTACAAAATGACATCTGCCAAGTGGGCTCTTGAGTTTGGCTTCTTGGGTGGAAGTGCCTCCTTTCAAAGCCAACTTGCCTGCGGCCCGTCCTGGGCTTTTGCCTACAAAAATTCCATATGGACGAGGATTTCTCCCAGACCAAAGCTGCCCCCTCCTCCAAACCTGGCTGCCATCAGTGGCCGAAACGTGCCCCACAAAATGACATCTGCATTGAGGGTTCTTGAGTTTGGCTTCTTGGGGAAAAGTGCCTCCTTTCGGAGCCAACTTGCCTAACTTGCCTGCGGCCCGTCCTGGGCTTTTGCCTCCAAAAATTCCAGAAGGACGAGGATTTCTCCCAGACCAAAGCTGCCCCCTCCTCCAAACCTGGCTGCCATCGGAGGCCCAAAGGTGCCCTACAAAATGACACCTGCCAAGTGGGCTCTTGAGTTTGGCTTCTTGGGGAAAAGTGACTCCTTTCAAAACCAACTTGCCTGTGTCCCGTCCCGGGCTTTTGCTACAAAAATTCCATAAGGACGAGGATTCCTCCCAGACCAAAGCTGCCCCCTCCTCCAAACCTGGCTGCCATCGGAGGCCCAAACGCGCCCTACAAAATGACATCTGCCAAGTGGGCTCTTGAGTTTGGCTTCTTGGGTGGAAGTACCTCCTTTCAAAGCCAACTTGCCTGCGGCCCGTCCTGGGCTTTTGCCTACAAAAATTCCATAAGGACGAGGATTTCTCCCAGACCAAAGCTGCCCCCTCCTCCAAACCTGGCTGCCATCGGAGGCCCAAACGCGCCCTACAAAATGACATCTGCCAAGTGGGCTCTTGAGTTTGGGTTCTTGGGGAAAAGTGCCTCCTTTCGGAGCCAACTTGCCTAACTTGCCTGCGGCCCGTCCTGGGCTTTTGAGTACAAAAATTCCAGAAGGACGAGGATTTCTCCCAGAACAAAGCTGCCCCCTCCTCCAAACATGGCTGCCATCGGAGGCCCAAACGCGCCCTACAAAATGACATCTGCCAAGTGGGCTCTTGAGTTTGGCTTCTTGGGGAAAAGTGACTCCTTTCGGAGTCAACTTGCCGGCGGCCCATGCAGGGCTTTTGCCTACAAAAATTCCATAAGGACGAGGATTTCTCCCAGACCAAAGCTGCCCCCTCCTCCAAACCTGGCTGCCAACGGAGGCCCAAACGTGCCCTACAAAATGACATCTGCCAAGTGGGCTCTTGAGTTTGGCTTCTTGGGTGGAAGTGCCTCCTTTCAAAGCCAACTAGCCTGCGGCCAATTCTGGGCTTTTGCCTACAAAAATTCCAGAAGGATGAGGATTTCTCCCAGACCAAAGCTGCCCCCTCCTCCAAACCTGGCTGCCATCGGCGGCCCAAACGCGCCCTACAAAATGACATCTGCCAAGTGGGCTCCTGAGTTTGGCTTCCTGGGGGAAAGTGCCTCCTTTCAAAGCCAACTTGCCTGCAGCCCGTGCTGGGCTTTAGACTACAAAAATTCCATATGGACGAGGATTTCTCCCAGACCAAAGCTGCCCCCTCCTCCAAACCTGGCTGTCATCGGAGGCCCAAACGCGCCCTACAAAATGACATCTGCATTGAGGGTTCTGGAGTTTGGCTTCTTGGGGAAAAGTGCCTCCTTTCGGAGCCAACTTGCCTAACTTGCCTGCGGCCCGTCCTGGGCTTTTGCCTCCAAAAATTCCAGAAGGACGAGGATTTCTCCCAGACCAAAGCTGCCCCCTCCTCCAAACCTGGCTGCCATCGGAGGCCCAAACGCGCCCTACAAAATGACATCTGCCAAGTGGGCTCTTGAGTTTGGCTTCTTGGGGAAAAGTGCCTCCTTTCGGAGTCAACTTGCCGGCGGCCCATGCAGGGCTTTTGCCTACAAAAATTCCATAAGGACGAGGATTTCTCCCAGACCAAAGCTGCCCCCTCCTCCAAACCTGGCTGCCATCAGAGGCCCAAACGTGCCCTACAAAATGACATCTGCCAAGTGGGCTCTTGAGTTTGGCTTCTTGGGTGGAAGTGCCTCCTTTCAAAGCCAACTTGCCTGCGGCCCGTCCTGGGCTTTTGCCTACAAAAATTCCATAAGGACGAGGATTTCTCCCAGACCAAAGCTGCCCCCTCCTCCAAACCTGGCTGCCATCGGAGGCCCAAACGTGCCCCACAAAATGACATCTGCATTGAGGGTTCTTGAGTTTGGCTTCTTGGGGAAAAGTGCCTCCTTTCGGAGCCAACTTGCCTAACTTGCCTGCGGCCCGTCCTGGGCTTTTGCCTCCAAAAATTCCAGAAGGACGAGGATTTCTCCCAGACCAAAGCTGCCCCCTCCTCCAAACCTGGCTGCCATCGGAGGCCCAAACGTGCCCTACAAAATGACACCTGCCAAGTGGCTCTTGAGTTTGGCTTCTTGGGGAAAAGTGACTCCTTTCAAAACCAACTTGCCTGTGTCCCGTCCCGGGCTTTTGCTACAAAAATTCCATAAGGACGAGGATTCCTCCCAGACCAAAGCTGCCCCCTCCTCCAAACCTGGCTGCCATCGGAGGCCCAAACGCGCCCTACAAAATGACACCTGCCAAGTGGGCTCTTGAGTTTGGCTTCTTGGGGGAAAGTGCCTCCTTTCAAAGCCAACTTGCCTGCGGCCCGTCCTGGGCTTGTGCCTACAAAAATTCCATAAGGACGAGGATTTCTCCCAGAACAAAGCTGCCCCCTCCTCCAAACCTGGCTGCCATCGGAGGCCCAAACGCGCCCTACAAAATGACATCTGCCAAGTGGGCTCTTGAGTTTGGCTTCTTGGGGAAAAGTGCCTCCTTTCAAAGCCAACTTGCCTAACTTGCCTGCGGCCCGTCCTGGGCTTTTGCCTACAAAAATTCCATAAGGACAAGGATTTCTCCCAGACCAAAGCTGCCCCCTCCTCCAAACCTGGCTGCCATCGGAGGCCCAAACGCGCCATACAAAATGACATCTGCCAAGAGGGCTCTTGAGTTTGGCTTCTTGGGGAAAAGTGCCTCCTTTCGGAGTCAACTTGCCGGCGGCCCATGCAGGGCTTTTGCCTACAAAAATTCCATAAGGACGAGGATTTCTCCCAGACCAAAGCTGACCCCTCCTCCAAACCTGGCTGCCATCGGCGGCCCAAACGCGCCCTACAAAATGACATCTGCCAAGTGGGCTCCTGAGTTTGGCTTCTTGGGGGAAAAGTGCCTCCTTTCAAAGCCAACTTGCCTGCAGCCCTTGCTGGGCTTTAGACTACAAAAATTCCATAAGGACGAGGATTTCTCCCAGACCAAAGCTGCCCCCTCCTCCAAACCTGGCTGCCATCGGAGGCCCAAGCGCGCCCCACAAAATGACATCTGCATTGAGGGTTCTGGAGTTTGGCTTCTTGGGGAAAAGTGCCTCCTTTCGGAGCCAACTTGCCTAACTTGCCTGCGGCCCGTGCTGGGCTTTTGCCTCCAAAAATTCCATAAGGACGAGGATTTCTCCCAGACCAAAGCTGCCCCCTCCTCCAAACCTGGCTGCCATCGGAGGCCCAAACGCGCCCCACAAAATGACACCTGCATTGAGAGTTCTTGAGTTTGGCTTCCTGGGGAAAAGTGCCTCCTTTCGGAGTCAACTTGCCTGCGGCCCATGCAGGGCTTTTGCCTACAAAAATTCCAGAAGGATGAGGATTTCTCCCAGACCAAAGCTGCCCCCTCCTCCAAACCTGGCTGCCATCGGAGGCCCAAACGCGCCCTACAAAATGACACCTGCCAAGTGGGCTCTTGAGTTTGGCTTCTTGGGTGGAAGTGCCTCCTTTCAATGCCAACTTGCCTGCGGCCCGTCCTGGGCTTTTGCCTACAAAAATTCCAGAAGGACGAGGATTTCTCCCAGACCAAAGCTGCCCCCTCCTCCAAACCTGGCTGCCATCGGAGGCCCAAACGCGCCCTACAAAATGACATCTGCCAAGTGGGCTCTTGAGTTTGGCTTCTTGCGGAAAAGTGCCTCCTTTCAAAGCCAACTTGCCTAACTAGCCTGCGGCCCGTGCTGGGCTTTAGACTACAAAAAGTCCATAAGGACGAGGATTTCTCCCAGACCAAAGCTGCCCCCTCCTCCAAACCTGGCTGCCATCGGAGGCCCAAACGTGCCCCACAAAATGACATCTGCATTGAGGGTTCTTGAGTTTGGCTTCTTGGGGAAAAGTGCCTCCTTTCGGAGCCAACTTGCCTAACTTGCCTGCGGCCCGTCCTGGGCTTTTGCCTACAAAAATTCCAGAAGGACGAGGATTTCTCCCAGACCAAAGCTGCCCCCTCCTCCAAACCTGGCTGCCATCGGAGGCCCAAACGTGCCCTACAAAATGACACCTGCCAAGTGGGCTCTTGAGTTTGGCTTCTTGGGGAAAAGTGACTCCTTTCAAAACCAACTTGCCTGTGTCCCGTCCCAGGCTTTTGCTACAAAAATTCCATAAGGACGAGGATTTCTCCCAGACCAAAGCTGCCCCCTCCTCCAAACCTGGCTGCCATCGGAGGCCCAAACGTGCCCTACAAAATGACATCTGCCAAGTGGGCTCTTGAGTTTGGCTTCTTGGTTGGAAGTGCCTCCTTTCAAAGCCAACTTGCCTGCGGCCCGTCCTGGGCTTTTGCCTACAAAAATTCCATAAGGACGAGGATTTCTCCCAGACCAAAGCTGCCCCCTCCTCCAAACCTGGCTGCCATCAGAGGCCCAAACGTGCCCTACAAAATGACATCTGCCAAGTGGGCTCTTGAGTTTGGCTTCTTGGGGAAAAGTGCCTCCTTTCGGAGCCAACTTGCCTAACTTGCCTGCGGCCCGTCCTGGGCTTTTGCCTCCAAAAATTCCAGAAGGACGAGGATTTCTCCCAGACCAAAGCTGCCCCCTCCTCCAAACCTGGCTGCCATCGGAGGCCCAAACGTGCCCCACAAAATGACATCTGCATTGAGGGTTCTTGAGTTTGGCTTCTTGGGGAAAAGTGACTCCTTTCAAAACCAACTTGCCTGTGTCCCGTCCCGGGCTTTTGCTACAAAAATTCCATAAGGACGAGGATTCCTCCCAGACCAAAGCTGCCCCCTCCTCCAAACCTGGCTGCCATCGGAGGCCCAAACGCGCCCTACAAAATGACATCTGCCAAGTGGGCTCTTGAGTTTGGCTTCCTGGGGAAAAGTGCCTCCTTTCGGAGTCAACTTGCCTGCGGCCCATGCAGGGCTCTTGCCGACAAAAATTCCATAAGGACGAGGATTTCTCCCAGACCAAAGCTGCCCCCTCCTCCAAACCTGGCTGTCATCGGAGGCCCAAACGCGCCCTACAAAATGACATCTGCCAAGTGGGCTCTTGAGTTTGGCTTCTTGGGTGGAAGTACCTCCTTTAAAGCCAACTTGCCTGCGGCCCGTCCTGGGCTTTTGCCTACAAAAATTCCATAAGGACGAGGATTTCTCCCAGACCAAAGCTGCCCCCTCCTCCAAACCTGGCTGCCATCGGAGGCCCAAACGCGCCCTACAAAATGACATCTGCCAAGTGGGCTCTTGAGTTTGGCTTCTTGGGGAAAAGTGCCTCCTTTCAAAGCCAACTTGCCTAACTAGCCTGCGGCCCGTGCTGGGCTTTAGACTACAAAAATTCCAGAAGGACGAGGATTTCTCCCAGACCAAAGCTGCCCCCTCCTCCAAACCTGGCTGCCATCGGAGGACCAAACGCGCCCCACAAAATGACATCTGCATTGAGGGTTCTTCAGTTTGGCTTCCTGGGGAAAAGTGCCTCCTTTCGGAGTCAACTTGCCTGCGGCCCATGCAGGGCTTTTGCCTACAAAAATTCCAGAAGGACGAGGATTTCTCCCAGACCAAAGCTGCCCCCTCCTCCAAACCTGGCTGCCATCGGAGGCCCAAACGTGCCCTACAAAATGACACCTGCCAAGTGGGCTCTTGAGTTTGGCTTCTTGGGTGGAAGTGCCTATTTTCAAAGCCAACTTGCCTGCGGCCCGTGCTGGGCTTTAGACTACAAAAATTCCATAAGGACGAGGATTTCTCCCAGACCAAAGCTGCCCCCTCCTCCAAACCTGGCTGCCATCGGAGGCCCAAACGCGCCCTACAAAATGACATCTGCCAAGCGGGCTCTTGAGTTTGGCTTCTTGGGGAAAAGTGCCTCCTTTCGGAGCCAACTTGCCTAACTTGCCTGCGGCCCGTGCTGGGCTTTTGCCTCCAAAAATTCCATAAGGACGAGGATTTCTCCCAGGCCAAAGCTGCCCCCTCCTCCAAACCTGGCTGCCATCGGAGGCCCAAACGCGCCCCACAAAATGACACCTGCCTTGAGGGTTCTTGAGTTTGGCTTCCTGGGGAAAAGTGCCTCCTTTCGGAGTCTACTTGCCTGCGGCCCATGCAGGGCTTTTGCCTACAAAAATTCCATAAGGACGAGGATTTCTCCCAGACCAAAGCTGCCCCCTCCTCCAAACCTGGCTGCCATCGGAGGCCCAAACGCGCCCCACAAAATGACATCTGCATTGAGGGTTCTTGAGTTTGGCTTCTTGGGGAAAGTGCCTCCTTTCGGAGCCAACTTGCCTAACTTGCCTGCGGCCCCTCCTGGGCTTTTGACTCCAAAAATTCCATAAGGACGAGGATTTCTCCCAGGCCAAAGCTGCCCCCTCCTCCAAACCTGGCTGCCATCGGAGGCCCAAACGTGCCCTACAAAATGACATCTGCATTGTGGGTTCTTGAGTTTGGCTTCTTGGGGAAAAGTGACTCCTTTCAAAACCAACTTGCCTGCGTCCCGTCCCGGGCTTTTGCTACAAAAATTCCATAAGGACGAGGATTCCTCCCAGACCAAAGCTGCCCCCTCCTCCAAACCTGGCTGCCATCGGAGGCCCAAACGCGCCCTACAAAATGACATCTGCCAAGTGGGCTCTTGAGTTTGGCTTTCTGGGGAAAAGTGCCTCCTTTCGGAGTCAACTTGCCTGCGGCCCATGCAGGGCATTTGCCGACTAAAATTCCATAAGGACGAGGATTTCTCCCAGACCAAAGCTGCCCCCTCCTCCAAACCTGGCTGCCATCGGAGGCCCAAACGCGCCCTACAAAATGACATCTGCATTGTGGGCTCTTGAGTTTGGCTTCTTGGGGAAAAGTGCCTCCATTCAAAGCCAACTTGCCTAACTAGCCTGCGGCCCGTGCTGGGCTTTAGACTACAAAAATTCCATAAGGACGACGATTTCTCCCAGACCAAAGCTGCCCCCTCCTCCAAACCTGGCTGCCATCAGAGGCCCAAACGCGCCCCACAAAATGACATCTGCCAAGTGGGCTCTTGAGTTTGGCTTCTTGCGGAAAAGTGCCTCCTTTCAAAGCCAACTTGCCTAACTAGCCTGCGGCCCGTGCTGGGCTTTAGACTACAAAAATTCCATAAGGACGAGGATTTCTCCCAGACCAAAGCTGCCCCCTCCTCCAAACCTGGCTGCCATCGGTGGACCAAACGCGCCCCACAAAATGACATCTGCATTGAGGGTTCTTGAGTTTGGCTTCCTGGGGAAAAGCGCCTCCTTTCGGAGTCAACTTGCCTGCGGCCCATGCAGGGCTTTTGCCTACAAAAAGTCCATAAGGACGAGGATTTCTCCCAGACCAAAGCTGCCCCCTCCTCCAAACCTGGCTGCCATCGGAGGCCCAAACGTGCCCTACAAAATGACACCTGCCAAGTGGGCTCTTGAGTTTGGCTTCTTGGGTGGAAGTGCCTCCTTTCAAAGCCAACTTGCCTGCGGCCCATGCGGGGTTTTTGCCTACAAAAATTCCATAAGGACGAGGATTTCTCCCAGACCAAAGCTGCCCCCTCCTCCAAACCTGGCTGCCATCGGAGGCCCAAACGCGCCCTACAAAATGACATCTGCATTGTGGGTTCTTGAGTTTGGCTTCTTGGGGAAAAGTGCCTCCTTTCAAAGCCAACTTGCCTAACTTGCCTACGGCCCATGCGGGGTTTTTGCCTACAAAAATTCCATAAGGACGAGGATTTCTCCCAGACCAAAGCTGCCCCCTCCTCCAAACCTGGCTGCCATCGGAGGCCCAACCGTGCCCTACAAAATGACATTTGCCAAGTGGGCTCTTGAGTTTGGCTTCTTGCGGAAAAGTGCCTCCTTTCAAAGCCAACTTGCCTAACTAGCCTGCGGCCCGTGCTGGGCTTTTGCCTACAAAAATTCCATAAGGACGAGGATTCCTCCCAGACCAAAGCTGCCCCCTCCTCCAAACCTGGCTGCCATCGGAGGTCCAAACGCGTCCTACAAAATGACATCTGCCAAGTGGGCTCTTGAGTTTGGGTTCTTGGGTAAAAGTGCTTCCTTTCGTAGCCAAAATGCCAAACTTGCCTGCGGCCCGTCCTGGGCTTTTGAGTACAAAAATTCCAGAAGGACGAGGATTTCTCCCAGACCAAAGCTGCCCCCTCCTCCAAACCTGGCTGCCATCAGAGGCCCAAACGCGCCCTACAAAAGGACATCTGCATTGTGGGTTCTTGAGTTTGGCTTCTTGGGGAAAAGTGCCTCCTTTCGGAGCCAACTTGCCTAACTTGCCTGCGGCCCGTCCTGGGCTTTTGCCTACAAAAATTCCATAAGGACAAGGATTTCTCCCAGACCAAAGCTGCCCCCTCCTCCAAACCTGGCTGCCATCGGAGGCCCAAACGCGCCCTACAAAATGACATCTGCCAAGTGGGCTCTTGAGTTTGGCTTCTTGGGGAAAAGTGCCTCCTTTCGGAGTCAACTTGCCGGCGGCCCATGCAGGGCTTTTGCCTACAAAAATTCCATAAGGACGAGGATTTCTCCCAGACCAAAGCTGCCCCCTCCTCCAAACCTGGCTGCCATCGGAGGCCCAAACACGCCCTACAAAATGACATCTGCCAAGTGGGCTCTTGAGTTTGGCTTCTTGGGTGGAAGTACCTCCTTTCAAAGCCAACTTGCCTGCGGCCCGTGCTGGGCTTTTGCCTACAAAAATTCCATAAGGACGAGGATTTCTCCCAGACCAAAGCTGCCCCCTCCTCCAAACCTGGCTGCCATCGGTGGCCCAAACGCGCCCTACAAAATGACACCTGCCAAGTGGGCTCCTGAGTTTGGCTTCTTGGGGGAAAGTGCCTCATTTCAAAACCAACTTGCCTGCGTCCCGTCCCGGGCTTTTGCTAAAAAAATTCCATAAGGACGAGGATTCCTCCCAGACCAAAGCTGCCCCCTCCTCCAAACCTGGCTGCCATCGGAGGCCCAAACGCGCCCTACAAAATGACATCTGCCAAGTGGGCTCTTGAGTTTGGCTTCTTGGGTGGAAGTACCTCCTTTCAAAGCCAACATGCCTGCGGCCCGTCCTGGGCTTTTGCCTACAAAAATTCCAGAAGGACGAGGATTTCTCCCAGACCAAAGCTGCCCCCTCCTCCAAACCTGGCTGTCATCGGAGGCCCAAACGCGCCCTACAAAATGACATCTGCCAAGTGGGCTCTTGAGTTTGGCTTCTTGGGGAAAAGTGACTCCTTTCAAAACCAACTTGCCTGCGTCCCGTCCCGGGCTTTTGCTAAAAAAATTCCATAAGGACGAGGATACCTCCCAGACCAAAGCTGCCCCCTCCTCCAAACCTGGCTGCCATCGGAGGCCCAAACGCGCCCTACAAAATGACATCTGCCAAGTGGGCTCTTGAGTTTGGCTTCTTGGGTGGAAGTACCTCCTTTCAAAGCCAACTTGCCTGCGGCCCGTCCTGGGCTTTTGCCTACAAAAATTCCAGAAGGACGAGGATTTCTCCCAGACCAAAGCTGCCCCCTCCTCCAAACCTGGCTGTCATCGGAGGCCCAAACGCGCCCTACAAAATGACACCTGCCAAGTGGGCTCTTGAGTTTGGCTTCTTGGGGAAAAGTGCCTCCTTTCAAAGCCAACTTGCCTAACTAGCCTGCGGCCCGTGCTGGGCTTTAGACTACAAAAATTCCAGAAGGACGAGGATTTCTCCCAGACCAAAGCTGCCCCCTCCTCCAAACCTGGCTGCCATCGGAGGACCAAACGCGCCCCACAAAATGACATCTGCATTGAGGGTTCTTGAGTTTGGCTTCTTGGGGAAAAGTGCCTCCTTTCGGAGTCAACTTGCCTGCGGCCCATGCAGGGCTTTTGCCTACAAAAATTCCATAAGGACGAGGATTTCTCCCAGACCAAAGCTGCCCCCTCCTCCAAACCTGGCTGTCATCGGAGGCCCAAACGCGCCCTACAAAATGACATCTGCCAAGTGGGCTCTTGAGTTTGGCTTCTTGGGTGGAAGTACCTCCTTTCAAAGCCAACTTGCCTGCGGCCCGTCCTGGGCTTTTGCCTACAAAAATTCCATAAGGACGAGGATTTCTCCCAGACCAAAGCTGCCCCCTCCTCCAAACCTGGCTGCCATCGGAGGCCCAAACGCGCCCTACAAAATGACATCTGCCAAGTGGGCTCTTGAGTTTGGCTTCTTGGGGAAAAGTGCCTCCTTTCAAAGCCAACTTGCCTAACTAGCCTGCGGCCCGTGCTGGGCTTTAGACTACAAAAATTCCATAAGGACGAGGATTTCTCCCAGACCAAAGCTGCCCCCTCCTCCAAACCTGGCTGCCATCGGTGGACCAAACGCGCCCCACAAAATGACATCTGCATTGAGGGTTCTTGAGTTTGGCTTCCTGGGGAAAAGCGCCTCCTTTCGGAGTCAACTTGCCTGCGGCCCATGCAGGGCTTTTGCCTACAAAAAGTCCATAAGGACGAGGATTTCTCCCAGACCAAAGCTGCCCCCTCCTCCAAACCTGGCTGCCATCGGAGGCCCAAACGTGCCCCACAAAATGACATCTGCATTGAGGGTTCTTGAGTTTGGCTTCTTGGGGAAAAGTGCCTCCTTTCGGAGCCAACTTGCCTAACTTGCCTGCGGCCCGTCCTGGGCTTTTGCCTACAAAAATTCCAGAAGGACGAGGATTTCTCCCAGACCAAAGCTGCCCCCTCCTCCAAACCTGGCTGCCATCGGAGGCCCAAACGTGCCCTACAAAATGACACCTGCCAAGTGGGCTCTTGAGTTTGGCTTCTTGGGGAAAAGTGACTCCTTTCAAAACCAACTTGCCTGTGTCCCGTCCCAGGCTTTTGCTACAAAAATTCCATAAGGACGAGGATTTCTCCCAGACCAAAGCTGCCCCCTCCTCCAAACCTGGCTGCCATCGGAGGCCCAAACGTGCCCTACAAAATGACATCTGCCAAGTGGGCTCTTGAGTTTGGCTTCTTGGTTGGAAGTGCCTCCTTTCAAAGCCAACTTGCCTGCGGCCCGTCCTGGGCTTTTGCCTACAAAAATTCCATAAGGACGAGGATTTCTCCCAGACCAAAGC
Organism: Cinclus cinclus; assembly: GCF_963662255.1. Classification (NCBI taxonomy): domain Eukaryota; kingdom Metazoa; phylum Chordata; class Aves; order Passeriformes; family Cinclidae; genus Cinclus; species Cinclus cinclus. Next base: position 49,536 of record NW_026912044.1, read on the forward strand.
TGCCCCCTCCTCCAAACCTGGCTGCCATCGGAGGCCCAAACGTGCCCCACAAAATGACATCTGCATTGAGGGTTCTTGAGTTTGGCTTCTTGGGGAAAAGTGCCTCCTTTCGGAGCCAACTTGCCTAACTTGCCTGCGGCCCGTCCTGGGCTTTTGCCTCCAAAAATTCCAGAAGGACGAGGATTTCTCCCAGACCAAAGCTGCCCCCTCCTCCAAACCTGGCTGCCATCGGAGGCCCAAACGTGCCCCACAAAATGACATCTGCATTGAGGGTTCTTGAGTTTGGCTTCTTGGGGAAAAGTGACTCCTTTCAAAACCAACTTGCCTGTGTCCCGTCCCGGGCTTTTGCTACAAAAATTCCATAAGGACGAGGATTCCTCCCAGACCAAAGCTGCCCCCTCCTCCAAACCTGGCTGCCATCGGAGGCCCAAACGCGCCCTACAAAATGACATCTGCCAAGTGGGCTCTTGAGTTTGGCTTCCTGGGGAAAAGTGCCTCCTTTCGGAGTCAACTTGCCTGCGGCCCATGCAGGGCTCTTGCCGACAAAAATTCCATAAGGACGAGGATTTCTCCCAGACCAAAGCTGCCCCCTCCTCCAAACCTGGCTGCCATCGGAGGCCCAAACGCGCCCTACAAAATGACATCTGCCAAGTGGGCTCTTGAGTTTGGCTTCCTGGGGAAAAGTGCCTCCTTTCGGAGTCAACTTGCCTGCGGCCCATGCAGGGCTCTTGCCGACAAAAATTCCATAAGGACGAGGATTTCTCCCAGACCAAAGCTGCCCCCTCCTCCAAACCTGGCTGCCATCGGAGGCCCAAACGCGCCCTACAAAATGACACCTGCCAAGTGGGCTCTTGAGTTTGGCTTCTTGGGGGAAAGTGCCTCCTTTCAAAGCCAACTTGCCTGCGGCCCGTCCTGGGCTTGTGCCTACAAAAATTCCATAAGGACGAGGATTTCTCCCAGAACAAAGCTGCCCCCTCCTCCAAACCTGGCTGCCATCGGAGGCCCAAACGCGCCCTACAAAATGACATCTGCCAAGTGGGCTCTTGAGTTTGGCTTCTTGGGGAAAAGTGCCTCCTTTCAAAGCCAACTTGCCTAACTTGCCTGCGGCCCGTCCTGGGCTTTTGCCTACAAAAATTCCATAAGGACAAGGATTTCTCCCAGACCAAAGCTGCCCCCTCCTCCAAACCTGGCTGCCATCGGAGGCCCAAACGCGCCATACAAAATGACATCTGCCAAGAGGGCTCTTGAGTTTGGCTTCTTGGGGAAAAGTGCCTCCTTTCGGAGTCAACTTGCCGGCGGCCCATGCAGGGCTTTTGCCTACAAAAATTCCATAAGGACGAGGATTTCTCCCAGACCAAAGCTGACCCCTCCTCCAAACCTGGCTGCCATCGGCGGCCCAAACGCGCCCTACAAAATGACATCTGCCAAGTGGGCTCCTGAGTTTGGCTTCTTGGGGGAAAAGTGCCTCCTTTCAAAGCCAACTTGCCTGCAGCCCGTGCTGGGCTTTAGACTACAAAAATTCCATAAGGACGAGGATTTCTCCCAGACCAAAGCTGCCCCCTCCTCCAAACCTGGCTGCCATCGGAGGCCCAAGCGCGCCCCACAAAATGACATCTGCATTGAGGGTTCTGGAGTTTGGCTTCTTGGGGAAAAGTGCCTCCTTTCGGAGCCAACTTGCCTAACTTGCCTGCGGCCCGTGCTGGGCTTTTGCCTCCAAAAATTCCATAAGGACGAGGATTTCTCCCAGACCAAAGCTGCCCCCTCCTCCAAACCTGGCTGCCATCGGAGGCCCAAACGTGCCCTACAAAATGACACCTGCCAAGTGGGCTCTTGAGTTTGGCTTCTTGGGTGGAAGTGCCTCCTTTCAATGCCAACTTGCCTGCGGCCCGTGCTGGGCTTTAGACTACAAAAAGTCCATAAGGACGAGGATTTCTCCCAGACCAAAGCTGCCCCCTCCTCCAAACCTGGCTGCCATCGGAGGCCCAAACGTGCCCCACAAAATGACATCTGCATTGAGGGTTCTTGAGTTTGGCTTCTTGGGGAAAAGTGCCTCCTTTCGGAGCCAACTTGCCTAACTTGCCTGCGGCCCGTCCTGGGCTTTTGCCTACAAAAATTCCAGAAGGACGAGGATTTCTCCCAGACCAAAGCTGCCCCCTCCTCCAAACCTGGCTGCCATCGGAGGCCCAAACGTGCCCTACAAAATGACACCTGCCAAGTGGGCTCTTGAGTTTGGCTTCTTGGGGAAAAGTGACTCCTTTCAAAACCAACTTGCCTGTGTCCCGTCCCAGGCTTTTGCTACAAAAATTCCATAAGGACGAGGATTTCTCCCAGACCAAAGCTGCCCCCTCCTCCAAACCTGGCTGCCATCGGAGGCCCAAACGTGCCCTACAAAATGACATCTGCCAAGTGGGCTCTTGAGTTTGGCTTCTTGGTTGGAAGTGCCTCCTTTCAAAGCCAACTTGCCTGCGGCCCGTCCTGGGCTTTTGCCTACAAAAATTCCATAAGGACGAGGATTTCTCCCAGACCAAAGCTGCCCCCTCCTCCAAACCTGGCTGCCATCGGAGGCCCAAACGCGCCCTACAAAATGACATCTGCCAAGTGGGCTCTTGAGTTTGGCTTCTTGCGGAAAAGTGCCTCCTTTCAAAGACAACTTGCCTAACTAGCCTGCGGCCCATTCTGGGCTTTTGCCTACAAAAATTCCATAAGGACGAGGATTTCTCCCAGACCAAAGCTGCCCCCTCCTCCAAACCTAGCTGCCATCGGTGGCCCAAACGCGCCCTACAAAATGACATCTGCCAAGTGGGTTTCTGAGTTTCGCTTCTTGGGGGAAAGTGCCTCCTTTCGGAGCCAACTTGCCTAACTTGCCTGCGGCCCGTCCTGGGCTTTTGAGTACAAAAATTCCAGAAGGACGAGGATTTCTCCCAGACCAAAGCTGCCCCCTCCTCCAAACCTGGCTGCCATCGGAGGCCCAAACGCGCCCCACAAAATGACACCTGCATTGAGGGTTCTTGAGTTTGGCTTCCTGGGGAAAAGTGCCTCCTTTCGGAGTCAACTTGCCTGCGGCCCATGCAGGGCTTTTGCCTACAAAAATTCCAGAAGGACGAGGATTTCTCCCAGACCAAAGCTGCCCCCTCCTCCAAACCTGGCTGCCATCGGAGGCCCAAACGTGCCCTACAAAATGACACCTGCCAAGTGGGCTCTTGAGTTTGGCTTCTTGGGGAAAAGTGCCTCCTTTCAAAGCCAACTTGCCTGCGGCCCATTCGGGGTTTTTGCCTACAAAAATTCCATAAGGACGAGGATTTCTCCCAGACCAAAGCTGCCCCCTCCTCCAAACCTGGCTGCCATTGGAGGCCCAAACGCGCCCTACAAAATGACATCTGCCAAGTGGGCTGTTGAGTTTGGCTTCTTGGGGAAAAGTGCCTCCTTTCAAAACCAACTTGCCTGCGTCCCGTCCCGGGCTTTTGCTGAAAAAATTCCATAAGGACGAGGATTCCTCCCAGACCAAAGCTGCCCCCTCCTCCAAACCTGGCTGCCATCGGAGGTCCAAACGCGCCCTACAAAATGACATCTGCCAAGTGGGCTCTTGAGTTTGGGTTCTTGGGGAAAAGTGCTTCGTTTCGGAGCCAAAATGCCAAACTTGCCTGCGGCCCGTCCTGGGCTTTTGAGTACAAAAATTCCATAAGGACGAGGATTTCTCCCAGACCAAACTGCCCCCTCCTCCAAACCTGGCTGCCATCAGAGGCCCAAACGCGCCCTACAAAAGGACATCTGCATTGTGGGTTCTTGAGTTTGGCTTCTTGGGGAAAAGTGCCTCCTTTCAAAGCCAACTTGCCTAACTTGCCTGCGGCCCGTCCTGGGCTTTTGCCTACAAAAATTCCATAAGGACGAGGATTTCTCCCAGACCAAAGCTGCCCCCTCCTCCAAACCTGGCTGCCATCGGAGGCCCAAACGCGCCCTACAAAATAACATCTGCCAAGTGGGCTCTTGAGTTTGGCTTCTTGGGGGAAAGTGCCTCCTTTCAAATCCAATTTGCCTGCGGCCCGTCCTGGGCTTGTGCCTACAAAAATTCCATAAGGACGAGGATTTCTCCCAGAACAAAGCTGCCCCCTCCTCCAAACCTGGCTGCCATCGGAGGCCCAAAAGTGCCCTACAAAATGACATCTGCCAAGTGGGCTCTTGAGTTTGGCTTCTTGGGTGGAAGTGCCTCCTTTCAAAGCCAACTTGCCTGCGGCCCGTCCTGGGCTTTTGCCTCCAAAAATTCCATAAGGACGAGGATTTCTCCCAGACCAAAGCTGCCCCCTCCTCCAAACCTGGCTGCCATCGGAGGCCCAAACACGCCCTACAAAATGACATCTGCCAAGTGGGCTCTTGAGTTTGGCTTCTTGGGTGGAAGTACCTCCTTTCAAAGCCAACTTGCCTGCGGCCCGTCCTGGGCTTTTGCCTACAAAAATTCCATAAGGACGAGGATTTCTCCCAGACCAAAGCTGCCCCCTCCTCCAAACCTGGATGCCATCGGTGGCCCAAACGCGCCCTACAAAATGACATCTGCCAAGTGGGCTCCTGAGTTTGGCTTCTTGGGGGAAAGTGCCTCCTTTCAAAGCCAACTTGCCTGCAGCCCGTGCTGGGCTTTAGACTACAAAAATTCCATAAGGACGAGGATTTCTCCCAGACCAAAGCTGCCCCCTCCTCCAAACCTGGCTGCCATCGGAGGCCCAAACGCGCCCTACAAAATGACACCTGCATTGAGGGTTCTTGAGTTTGGCTTCTTGGGGAAAAGTGCCTCCTTTCGGAGCCAACTTGCCTAACTTGCCTGCGGCCCGTCCTGGGCTTTTGCTACAAAAATTCCATAAGGACGAGGATTTCTCCCAGACCAAAGCTGCCCCCTCCTCCAAACCTGGCTGCCATCGGAGGCCCAAACACGCCCTACAAAATGACATCTGCATTGTGGGTTCTTGAGTTTGGCTTCTTGGGGAAAAGTGCCTCCTTTCAAAGCCAACTTGCCTAACTTGCCTGCGGCCCATGCGGGGTTTTTGCCTACAAAAATTCCATAAGGACGAGGATTCCTCCCAGACCAAAGCTGCCCCCTCCTCCAAACCTGGCTGCCATCGGAGGCCCAAACGCGCCCTACAAAATGACATCTGCCAAGTGGGCTCTTGAGTTTGGCTTCTTGGGGAAAAGTGCCTCCTTTCAAAGCCAACTTGCCTAACTAGCCTGCGGCCCGTGCTGGGCTTTAGACTACAAAAATTCCAGAAGGACGAGGATTTCTCCCAGACCAAAGCTGCCCCCTCCTCCAAACCTGGCTGCCATCGGAGGACCAAACGCGCCCCACAAAATGACATCTGCATTGAGGGTTCTTCAGTTTGGCTTCCTGGGGAAAAGTGCCTCCTTTCGGAGTCAACTTGCCTGCGGCCCATGCAGGGCTTTTGCCTACAAAAATTCCAGAAGGACGAGGATTTCTCCCAGACCAAAGCTGCCCCCTCCTCCAAACCTGGCTGCCATCGGAGGCCCAAACGTGCCCTACAAAATGACACCTGCCAAGTGGGCTCTTGAGTTTGGCTTCTTGGGTGGAAGTGCCTATTTTCAAAGCCAACTTGCCTGCGGCCCGTGCTGGGCTTTAGACTACAAAAATTCCATAAGGACGAGGATTTCTCCCAGACCAAAGCTGCCCCCTCCTCCAAACCTGGCTGCCATCGGAGGCCCAAACGCGCCCTACAAAATGACATCTGCCAAGCGGGCTCTTGAGTTTGGCTTCTTGGGGAAAAGTGCCTCCTTTCGGAGCCAACTTGCCTAACTTGCCTGCGGCCCGTGCTGGGCTTTTGCCTCCAAAAATTCCAGAAGGACGAGGATTTCTCCCAGGCCAAAGCTGCCCCCTCCTCCAAACCTGGCTGCCATCGGAGGCCCAAACGCGCCCCTCAAAATGACACCTGCCTTGAGGGTTCTTGAGTTTGGCTTCCTGGGGAAAAGTGCCTCCTTTCGGAGTCAACTTGCCTGCGGCCCATGCAGGGCTTTTGCCTACAAAAATTCCATAAGGACGAGGATTTCTCCCAGACCAAAGCTGCCCCCTCCTCCAAACCTGGCTGCCATCGGAGGCCCAAACGTGCCCTACAAAATGACACCTGCCAAGTGGGCTCTTGAGTTTGGCTTCTTGGGTGGAAGTGCCTCCTTTCAAAGCCAACTTGCCTGCGGCCCATGCGGGGTTTTTGCCTACAAAAATTCCATAAGGACGAGGATTTCTCCCAGACCAAAGCTGCCCCCTCCTCCAAACCTGGCTGCCATCGGAGGCCCAAACGCGCCCTACAAAATGACATCTGCATTGTGGGTTCTTGAGTTTGGCTTCTTGGGGAAAAGTGCCTCCTTTCAAAGCCAACTTGCCTAACTTGCCTACGGCCCATGCGGGGTTTTTGCCTACAAAAATTCCATAAGGACGAGGATTTCTCCCAGACCAAAGCTGCCCCCTCCTCCAAACCTGGCTGCCATCGGAGGCCCAACCGTGCCCTACAAAATGACATTTGCCAAGTGGGCTCTTGAGTTTGGCTTCTTGCGGAAAAGTGCCTCCTTTCAAAGCCAACTTGCCTAACTAGCCTGCGGCCCGTGCTGGGCTTTTGCCTACAAAAATTCCATAAGGACGAGGATTCCTCCCAGACCAAAGCTGCCCCCTCCTCCAAACCTGGCTGCCATCGGAGGTCCAAACGCGTCCTACAAAATGACATCTGCCAAGTGGGCTCTTGAGTTTGGGTTCTTGGGTAAAAGTGCTTCCTTTCGTAGCCAAAATGCCAAACTTGCCTGCGGCCCGTCCTGGGCTTTTGAGTACAAAAATTCCAGAAGGACGAGGATTTCTCCCAGACCAAAGCTGCCCCCTCCTCCAAACCTGGCTGCCATCAGAGGCCCAAACGCGCCCTACAAATGGACATCTGCATTGTGGGTTCTTGAGTTTGGCTTCTTGGGGAAAAGTGCCTCCTTTCAAAGCCAACTTGCCTAACTTGCCTGCGGCCCGTCCTGGGCTTTTGCCTACAAAAATTCCATAAGGACAAGGATTTCTCCCAGACCAAAGCTGCCCCCTCCTCCAAACCTGGCTGCCATCGGAGGCCCAAACGCGCCCTACAAAATGACATCTGCCAAGTGGGCTCTTGAGTTTGGCTTCTTGGGGAAAAGTGCCTCCTTTCGGAGTCAACTTGCCGGCGGCCCATGCAGGGCTTTTGCCTACAAAAATTCCATAAGGACGAGGATTTCTCCCAGACCAAAGCTGCCCCCTCCTCCAAACCTGGCTGCCATCGGAGGCCCAAACACGCCCTACAAAATGACATCTGCCAAGTGGGCTCTTGAGTTTGGCTTCTTGGGTGGAAGTACCTCCTTTCAAAGCCAACTTGCCTGCGGCCCGTGCTGGGCTTTTGCCTACAAAAATTCCATAAGGACGAGGATTTCTCCCAGACCAAAGCTGCCCCCTCCTCCAAACCTGGCTGCCATCGGTGGCCCAAACGCGCCCTACAAAATGACACCTGCCAAGTGGGCTCCTGAGTTTGGCTTCTTGGGGGAAAGTGCCTCATTTCAAAACCAACTTGCCTGCGTCCCGTCCCGGGCTTTTGCTAAAAAAATTCCATAAGGACGAGGATTCCTCCCAGACCAAAGCTGCCCCCTCCTCCAAACCTGGCTGCCATCGGAGGCCCAAACGCGCCCTACAAAATGACATCTGCCAAGTGGGCTCTTGAGTTTGGCTTCTTGGGTGGAAGTACCTCCTTTCAAAGCCAACATGCCTGCGGCCCGTCCTGGGCTTTTGCCTACAAAAATTCCAGAAGGACGAGGATTTCTCCCAGACCAAAGCTGCCCCCTCCTCCAAACCTGGCTGTCATCGGAGGCCCAAACGCGCCCTACAAAATGACATCTGCCAAGTGGGCTCTTGAGTTTGGCTTCTTGGGGAAAAGTGACTCCTTTCAAAACCAACTTGCCTGCGTCCCGTCCCGGGCTTTTGCTAAAAAAATTAAATAAGGACGAGGATACCTCCCAGACCAAAGCTGCCCCCTCCTCCAAACCTGGCTGCCATCGGAGGCCCAAACGCGCCCTACAAAATGACATCTGCCAAGTGGGCTCTTGAGTTTGGCTTCTTGGGTGGAAGTACCTCCTTTCAAAGCCAACTTGCCTGCGGCCCGTCCTGGGCTTTTGCCTACAAAAATTCCAGAAGGACGAGGATTTCTCCCAGACCAAAGCTGCCCCCTCCTCCAAACCTGGCTGTCATCGGAGGCCCAAACGCGCCCTACAAAATGACACCTGCCAAGTGGGCTCTTGAGTTTGGCTTCTTGGGGAAAAGTGCCTCCTTTCAAAGCCAACTTGCCTAACTAGCCTGCGGCCCGTGCTGGGCTTTAGACTACAAAAATTCCAGAAGGACGAGGATTTCTCCCAGACCAAAGCTGCCCCCTCCTCCAAACCTGGCTGCCATCGGAGGACCAAACGCGCCCCACAAAATGACATCTGCATTGAGGGTTCTTGAGTTTGGCTTCTTGGGGAAAAGTGCCTCCTTTCGGAGTCAACTTGCCTGCGGCCCATGCAGGGCTTTTGCCTACAAAAATTCCATAAGGACGAGGATTTCTCCCAGACCAAAGCTGCCCCCTCCTCCAAACCTGGCTGTCATCGGAGGCCCAAACGCGCCCTACAAAATGACATCTGCCAAGTGGGCTCTTGAGTTTGGCTTCTTGGGTGGAAGTACCTCCTTTCAAAGCCAACTTGCCTGCGGCCCGTCCTGGGCTTTTGCCTACAAAAATTCCATAAGGACGAGGATTTCTCCCAGACCAAAGCTGCCCCCTCCTCCAAACCTGGCTGCCATCGGAGGCCCAAACGTGCCCTACAAAATGACATCTGCCAAGTGGGCTCTTGAGTTTGGCTTCTTGGGGAAAAGTGCCTCCTTTCAAAGCCAACTTGCCTAACTAGCCTGCGGCCCGTGCTGGGCTTTAGACTACAAAAATTCCATAAGGACGAGGATTTCTCCCAGACCAAAGCTGCCCCCTCCTCCAAACCTGGCTGCCATCGGTGGACCAAACGCGCCCCACAAAATGACATCTGCATTGAGGGTTCTTGAGTTTGGCTTCCTGGGGAAAAGCGCCTCCTTTCGGAGTCAACTTGCCTGCGGCCCATGCAGGGCTTTTGCCTACAAAAATTCCATAAGGACGAGGATTTCTCCCAGACCAAAGCTGCCCCCTCCTCCAAACCTGGCTGCCATCGGAGGCCCAAACGTGCCCTACAAAATGACACCTGCCAAGTGGGCTCTTGAGTTTGGCTTCTTGGGTGGAAGTGCCTATTTTCAAAGCCAACTTGCCTGCGGCCCGTCCTGGGCTTTAGACTACAAAAATTCCATAAGGACGAGGATTTCTCCCAGACCAAAGCTGCCCCCTCCTCCAAACCTGGCTGCCATCGGAGGACCAAACGCGCCCTACAAAATGACATCTGCCAAGTGGGCTCTTGAGTTTGGCTTCTTGGGGAAAAGTGCCTCCTTTCGGAGCCAACTTGCCTAACTTGCCTGCGGCCCGTCCTGGGCTTTTGCCTCCAAAAATTCCAGAAGGACGAGGATTTCTCCCAGGCCAAAGCTGCCCCCTCCTCCAAACCTGGCTGCCATCGGAGGCCCAAACGTGCCCTACAAAATGACACCTGCCAAGTGGGCTCTTGAGTTTGGCTTCTTGGGGAAAAGTGCCTCCTTTCAAAGCCAACTTGCCTGCGGCCCGTCCTGGGCTTGTGCCTCCAAAAATTCCATAAGGACGAGGATTTCTCCCAGACCAAAGCTGCCCCCTCCTCCAAACCTGGCTGCCATCGGAGGCCCAAACGCGCCCTACAAAATGACACCTGCCAAGTGGGCTCTTGAGTTTGTCTTCTTAGGGAAAAGTGCCTCCTTTCGAAGCCAACTTGCCTGCGGCCCATGCAGGGCTTTTGCCTACAAAAATTCCATAAGGACGAGGATTTCTCCCAGACCAAAGCTGCCCCCTCCTCCAAACCTGGCTGCCATCGGAGGCCCAAACGTGCCCTACAAAATGACACCTGCCAAGTGGGCTCTTGAGTTTGGCTTCTTGGGTGGAAGTGCCTCCTTTCAAAGCCAACTTGCCTGCGGCCCGTCCTGGGCTTTTGAATACAAAAATTCCATAAGGACGAGGATTTCTCCCAGACCAAAGCTGCCCCCTCCTCCAAACCTGGCTGCCATTGGAGGCCCAAACGCGCCCTACAAAATGACATCTGCCAAGTGGGCTCTTGAGTTTGGCTTCTTGGGGGAAAGTGCCTCCTTTCAAAGCCAACTTGCCTAACTAGCCTGCGGCCCGTGCTGGGCTTTAGACTACAAAAATTCCATAAGGACGAGGATTTCTCCCAGACCAAAGCTGCCCCCTCCTCCAAACCTGGCTGCCATCAGAGGCCCAAACGCGCCCCACAAAATGACAACTGCAAAGTGGGCTCTTGAGTTTGGCTTCTTGGGGAAAAGTGCCTCCTTTCGGAGCCAACTTGCCTAACTTGCCAGCGGCCCGTCCTGGGCTTTTGCCTCCAAAAATTCCAGAAGGACGAGGATTTCTCCCAGACCAAAGCTGCCCCCTCCTCCAAACCTGGCTGCCATCGGAGGCCCAAACGCGCCCTACAAAATGACATATGCCAAGTGAGCTCTTGAGTTTGGCTTCTTGGGGAAAAGTGCCTCCTTTCGGAGCCAACTTGCCTAACTTGCCTGCGGCCCGTCCTGGGCTTTTGCCTACAAAAATTCCATAAGGACGAGGATTTCTCCCAGACCAAAGCTGCCCCCTCCTCCAAACCTGGCTGCCATCGGAGGCCCAAACGCGCCCTACAAAATGACACCTGCCAAGTGGGCTCTTGAGTTTGGCTTCTTGGGGAAAAGTGCCTCCTTTCGAAGCCAACTTGCCTAACTAGCCTGCGGCCCGTGCTGGGCTTTAGACTACAAAAATTCCATAAGGACGAGGATTTCTCCCAGACCAAAGCTGCCCCCTCCTCCAAACCTGGCTGCCATTGGAGGCCCAAACGCGCCCCACAAAATGACATCTGCATTGAGGGTTCTTGAGTTTGGCTTCTTGGGGAAAAGTGCCTCCTTTCGGAGCCAACTTGCCTAACTTGCCTGCGGCCCGTCCTGGGCTTTTGCCTCCAAAAATTCCATAAGGACGAGGATTTCTCCCAGGCCAAAGCTGCCCCCTCCTCCAAACCTGGCTGCCATCGGAGGCCCAAACGTGCCCTACAAAATGACACCTGCCAAGTGGGCTCTTGAGTTTGGCTTCTTGGGGAAAAGTGACTCCTTTCAAGACCAACTTGCCTGTGTCCCGTCCCGGGCTTTTGCTACAAAAATTCCATAAGGACGAGGATTCCTCCCAGACCAAAGCTGCCCCCTCCTCCAAACCTGGCTGCCATCGGAGGCCCAAACGTGCCCTACAAAATGACATCTGCCAAGTGGGCTCTTGAGTTTGGCTTCTTGGGTGGAAGTGCCTCCTTTCAAAGCCAACTTGCCTGCGGCCCGTCCTGGGCTTTTTCCTACAATAATTCCATTAGGACGAGGATTTCTCCCAGACCAAAGCTGCCCCCTCCTCCAAACCTGGCTGCCATCGGAGGCCCAAACGCGCCCTACAAAATGACATCTGCCAAGTGGGCTCTTGAGTTTGGCTTCTTGCGGAAAAGTGCCTCCTTTCAAAGCCAACTTGCCTAACTAGCCTGCGGCCCATTCTGGGCTTTTGCCTACAAAAATTCCATAAGGACGAGGATTTCTCCCAGACCAAAGCTGCCCCCTCCTCCAAACCTAGCTGCCATCGGTGGCCCAAACGCGCCCTACAAAATGACATCTGCCAAGTGGGCTCCTGAGTTTGGCTTCTTGGGGGAAAGTGCCTCCTTTCAGAGCCAACTTGCCTGCAGCCCGTGCTGGGCTTTTGCCTACAAAAATTCCAGAAGGACGAGGATTTCTCCCAGAAGAAAGCTGCCCCCTCCTCCAAACCTGGCTGCCATCGGAGGCCCAAACGCGCCCCACAAAATGACATCTGCATTGAGGGTTCTGGAGTTTGGCTTCTTGGGGAAAAGTGCCTCCTTTCGGAGCCAACTTGCCTAACTTGCCTGCGGCCCATCCTGGGCTTTTGCTACAAAAATTCCATAAGGACGAGGATTTCTCCCAGACCAAAGCTGCCCCTCCTCCAAACCTGGCTGCCATCGGAGGCCCAAACGCGCCCCACAAAATGACATCTGCATTGAGGGTTCTTGAGTTTGGCTTCCTGGGGAAAAGTGCCTCCTTTCGGAGTCAACTTGCCTGCGGCCCATGCAGGGCTTTTGCCTAAAAAAATTCCAGAAGGACGAGGATTTCTCCCAGACCAAAGCTGCCCCCTCCTCCAAACCTGGCTGCCATCGGAGGCCCAAACGTGCCCTACAAAATGACACCTGCCAAGTGGGCTCTTGAGTTTGGCTTCTTGGGTGGAAGTGCCTATTTTCAAAGCCAACTTGCCTGCGGCCCGTCCTGGGCTTTTGCCTACAAAAATTCCATAAGGACGAGGATTTCTCCCAGACCAAAGCTGCCCCCTCCTCCAAACCTGGCTGCCATCGGAGGCCCAAACGCGCCCTACAAAATGACATCTGCCAAGTGGGCTCTTGAGTTTGGCTTCTTGGGGAAAAGTGCCTCCTTTCGGAGCCGACTTGCCTAACTTGCCTGCGGCCCGTCCTGGGCTTTTGCCTCCAAAAATTCCAGAAGGACGAGGATTTCTCCCAGGCCAAAGCTGCCCCCTCCTCCAAACCTGGCTGCCATCGGAGGCCCAAACGTGCCCTACAAAATGACACCTGCCAAGTGGGCTCTTGAGTTTGGCTTCTTGGGGAAAAGTGCCTCCTTTCAAAGCCAACTTGCCTGCGGCCCGTGCTGGGCTTTAGACTACAAAAATTCCATAAGGACGAGGATTTCTCCCAGACCAAAGCTGCCCCCTCCTCCAAACCTGGCTGCCATCGGAGGCCCAAACGCGCCCCACAAAATGACACCTGCATTGAGGGTTCTTGAGTTTGGCTTCCTGGGGAAAAGTGCCTCCTTTCAGAGTCAACTTGCCTGCGGCCCATGCAGGGCTTTTGCCTACAAAAATTCCAGAAGGACGAGGATTTCTCCCAGACCAAAGCTGCCCCCTCCTCCAAACCTGGCTGCCATCGGTGGCCCAAACGCGCCCTACAAAATGACATCTGCCAAGTGGGCTCCTGAGTTTGGCTTCTTGGGGGAAAGTGCCTCCTTTCGGAGCCAACTTGCCTGCAGCCCGTGCTGGGCTTTAGACTACAAAAATTCCATAAGGACGAGGATTTCTCCCAGACCAAAGCTGCCCCCTCCTCCAAACCTGGCTGCCATCGGAGGCCCAAACGCGCCCCACAAAATGACATCTGCATTGAGGGTTCTTGAGTTTGGCTTCTTGGGGAAAAGTGCCTCCTTTCGGAGCCAACTTGCCTAACTTGCCTGCGGCCCGTCCTGGGCTTTTGCTACAAAAATTCCATAAGGACGAGGATTTCTCCCAGACCAAAGCTGCCCCCTCCTCCAAACCTGGCTGCCATCGGAGGCCCAAACGCGCCTTACAAAATGACATCTGCCAAGTGGGCTCTTGAGTTTGGCTTCTTGGGGAAAAGTGCCTCCTTTCAAAGCAACTTGCCTAACTTGCCTGCGGCCCATGCGGGGTTTTTGCCTACAAAAATTCCATAAGGACGAGGATTCCTCCCAGACCAAAGCTGCCCCCTCCTCCAAACCTGGCTGCCATCGGAGGCCCAAACGCGCCCTACAAAATGACATCTGCCAAGTGGGCTCTTGAGTTTGGCTTTCTGGGGAAAAGTGCCTCCTTTCGGAGTCAACTTGCCTGCGGCCCATGCAGCTCTTTTGCCTACAAAAATTCCATAAGGACGAGGATTTCTCCCAGACCAAAGCTGCCCCCTCCTCCAAACCTGGCTGCCATCAGAGGCCCAAACGCGCCCTACAAAATGACATCTGCCAAGTGGGCTCTTGAGTTTGGCTTCTTGGGTGGAAGTACCTCCTTTCAAAGCCAACTTGCCTGCGGCCCGTCCTGGGCTTTTGCCTACAAAAATTCCATAAGGACGAGGATTTCTCCCAGACCAAAGCTGCCCCCTCCTCCAAACCTGGCTGCCATCGGAGGCCCAAACGCGCCCCACAAAATGACACCTGCATTGAGGGTTCTTGAGTTTGGCTTCCTGGGGAAAAGTGCCTCCTTTCGGAGTCAACTTGCCTGCGGCCCATGCAGGGCTTTTGCCTACAAAAATTCCAGAAGGACGAGGATTTCTCCCAGACCAAAGCTGCCCCCTCCTCCAAACCTGGCTGCCATCGGAGGCCCAAACGTGCCCTACAAAATGACACCTGCCAAGTGGGCTCTTGAGTTTGGCTTCTTGGGTGGAAGTGCCTCCTTTCAAAGCCAACTTGCCTGCGGCCCGTCCTGGGCTTTTGCCTACAAAAATTCCAGAAGGACGAGGATTTCTCCCAGACCAAAGCTGCCCCCTCCTCCAAACCTAGCTGCCATCGGTGGCCCAAACGCGCCCTACAAAATGACATCTGCCAAGTGGGCTCCTGAGTTTGGCTTCTTGGGGGAAAGTGCCTCCTTTTGGAGCCAACTTGCCTGCAGCCCGTGCTGGGCTTTTGCCTACAAAAATTCCATAAGGACGAGGATTTCTCCCAGACCAAAGCTGCCCCCTCCTCCAAACCTGGCTGCCATCGGAGGCCCAAACGCGCCCCACAAAATGACACCTGCATTGAGGGTTCTTGAGTTTGGCTTCCTGGGGAAAAGTGCCTCCTTTCGGAGTCAACTTGCCTGCGGCCCATGCAGGGCTTTTGCCTACAAAAATTCCAGAAGGACGAGGATTTCTCCCAGACCAAAGCTGCCCCCTCCTCCAAACCTGGCTGCCATCGGAGGCCCAAACGTGCCCTACAAAATGACACCTGCCAAGTGGGCTCTTGAGTTTGGCTTCTTGGGTGGAAGTGCCTCCTTTCAAAGCCAACTTGCCTGCGGCCCGTCCTGGGCTTTTGCCTACAAAAATTCCAGAAGGACGAGGATTTCTCCCAGACCAAAGCTGCCCCCTCCTCCAAACCTAGCTGCCATCGGTGGCCCAAACGCGCCCTACAAAATGACATCTGCCAAGTGGGCTCCTGAGTTTGGCTTCTTGGGGGAAAGTGCCTCCTTTTGGAGCCAACTTGCCTGCAGCCCGTGCTGGGCTTTAGACTACAAAAATTCCATAAGGACGAGGATTTCTCCCAGACCAAAGCTGCCCCCTCCTCCAAACCTGGCTGCCATCGGAGGCCCAAACGCGCCCCACAAAATGACATCTGCATTGAGGGTTCTTGAGTTTGGCTTCTTGGGGAAAAGTGCCTCCTTTCGGAGCCAACTTGCCTAACTTGCCTGCGGCCCGTCCTGGGCTTTTGCTACAAAAATTCCAGAAGGACGAGGATTTCTCCCAGACCAAAGCTGCCCCCTCCTCCAAACCTGGCTGCCATCGGAGGCCCAAACGCGCCCTACAAAATGACACCTGCCAAGTGGGCTCCTGAGTTTGGCTTCTTGGGGGAAAGTGCCTCATTTCAAAACCAACTTGCCTGCGTCCCGTCCCGGGCTTTTGCTAAAAAAATTCCATAAGGACGAGGATTCCTCCCAGACCAAAGCTGCCCCCTCCTCCAAACCTGGCTGCCATCGGAGGCCCAAACGCGCCCTACAAAATGACATCTGCCAAGTGGGCTCTTGAGTTTGGCTTCTTGGGTGGAAGTACCTCCTTTCAAAGCCAACATGCCTGCGGCCCGTCCTGGGCTTTTGCCTACAAAAATTCCAGAAGGACGAGGATTTCTCCCAGACCAAAGCTGCCCCCTCCTCCAAACCTGGCTGTCATCGGAGGCCCAAACGCGCCCTACAAAATGACATCTGCCAAGTGGGCTCTTGAGTTTGGCTTCTTGGGGAAAAGTGACTCCTTTCAAAACCAACTTGCCTGCGTCCCGTCCCGGGCTTTTGCTAAAAAAATTCCATAAGGACGAGGATACCTCCCAGACCAAAGCTGCCCCCTCCTCCAAACCTGGCTGCCATCGGAGGCCCAAACGCGCCCCACAAAATGACACCTGCATTGAGGGTTCTTGAGTTTGGCTTCCTGGGGAAAAGTGCCTCCTTTCGGAGTCAACTTGCCTGCGGCCCATGCAGGGCTTTTGCCTACAAAAATTCCAGAAGGACGAGGATTTCTCCCAGACCAAAGCTGCCCCCTCCTCCAAACCTGGCTGCCATCGGAGGCCCAAACGTGCCCTACAAAATGACACCTGCCAAGTGGGCTCTTGAGTTTGGCTTCTTGGGTGGAAGTGCCTCCTTTCAAAGCCAACTTGCCTGCGGCCCGTCCTGGGCTTTTGCCTACAAAAATTCCAGAAGGACGAGGATTTCTCCCAGACCAAAGCTGCCCCCTCCTCCAAACCTAGCTGCCATCGGTGGCCCAAACGCGCCCTACAAAATGACATCTGCCAAGTGGGCTCCTGAGTTTGGCTTCTTGGGGGAAAGTGCCTCCTTTTGGAGCCAACTTGCCTGCAGCCCGTGCTGGGCTTTTGCCTACAAAAATTCCATAAGGACGAGGATTTCTCCCAGACCAAAGCTGCCCCCTCCTCCAAACCTGGCTGCCATCGGAGGCCCAAACGCGCCCCACAAAATGACACCTGCATTGAGGGTTCTTGAGTTTGGCTTCCTGGGGAAAAGTGCCTCCTTTCGGAGTCAACTTGCCTGCGGCCCATGCAGGGCTTTTGCCTACAAAAATTCCAGAAGGACGAGGATTTCTCCCAGACCAAAGCTGCCCCCTCCTCCAAACCTGGCTGCCATCGGAGGCCCAAACGTGCCCTACAAAATGACACCTGCCAAGTGGGCTCTTGAGTTTGGCTTCTTGGGTGGAAGTGCCTCCTTTCAAAGCCAACTTGCCTGCGGCCCGTCCTGGGCTTTTGCCTACAAAAATTCCAGAAGGACGAGGATTTCTCCCAGACCAAAGCTGCCCCCTCCTCCAAACCTAGCTGCCATCGGTGGCCCAAACGCGCCCTACAAAATGACATCTGCCAAGTGGGCTCCTGAGTTTGGCTTCTTGGGGGAAAGTGCCTCCTTTTGGAGCCAACTTGCCTGCAGCCCGTGCTGGGCTTTAGACTACAAAAATTCCATAAGGACGAGGATTTCTCCCAGACCAAAGCTGCCCCCTCCTCCAAACCTGGCTGCCATCGGAGGCCCAAACGCGCCCCACAAAATGACATCTGCATTGAGGGTTCTTGAGTTTGGCTTCTTGGGGAAAAGTGCCTCCTTTCGGAGCCAACTTGCCTAACTTGCCTGCGGCCCGTCCTGGGCTTTTGCTACAAAAATTCCAGAAGGACGAGGATTTCTCCCAGACCAAAGCTGCCCCCTCCTCCAAACCTGGCTGCCATCGGAGGCCCAAACGCGCCCTACAAAATGACACCTGCCAAGTGGGCTCCTGAGTTTGGCTTCTTGGGGGAAAGTGCCTCATTTCAAAACCAACTTGCCTGCGTCCCGTCCCGGGCTTTTGCTAAAAAAATTCCATAAGGACGAGGATTCCTCCCAGACCAAAGCTGCCCCCTCCTCCAAACCTGGCTGCCATCGGAGGCCCAAACGCGCCCTACAAAATGACATCTGCCAAGTGGGCTCTTGAGTTTGGCTTCTTGGGTGGAAGTACCTCCTTTCAAAGCCAACATGCCTGCGGCCCGTCCTGGGCTTTTGCCTACAAAAATTCCAGAAGGACGAGGATTTCTCCCAGACCAAAGCTGCCCCCTCCTCCAAACCTGGCTGTCATCGGAGGCCCAAACGCGCCCTACAAAATGACATCTGCCAAGTGGGCTCTTGAGTTTGGCTTCTTGGGGAAAAGTGACTCCTTTCAAAACCAACTTGCCTGCGTCCCGTCCCGGGCTTTTGCTAAAAAAATTCCATAAGGACGAGGATACCTCCCAGACCAAAGCTGCCCCCTCCTCCAAACCTGGCTGCCATCGGAGGCCCAAACGCGCCCTACAAAATGACATCTGCCAAGTGGGCTCTTGAGTTTGGCTTCTTGGGTGGAAGTACCTCCTTTCAAAGCCAACTTGCCTGCGGCCCGTCCTGGGCTTTTGCCTACAAAAATTCCAGAAGGACGAGGATTTCTCCCAGACCAAAGCTGCCCCCTCCTCCAAACCTGGCTGTCATCGGAGGCCCAAACGCGCCCTACAAAATGACACCTGCCAAGTGGGCTCTTGAGTTTGGCTTCTTGGGGAAAAGTGCCTCCTTTCAAAGCCAACTTGCCTAACTAGCCTGCGGCCCGTGCTGGGCTTTAGACTACAAAAATTCCAGAAGGACGAGGATTTCTCCCAGACCAAAGCTGCCCCCTCCTCCAAACCTGGCTGCCATCGGAGGACCAAACGCGCCCCACAAAATGACATCTGCATTGAGGGTTCTTGAGTTTGGCTTCTTGGGGAAAAGTGCCTCCTTTCGGAGTCAACTTGCCTGCGGCCCATGCAGGGCTTTTGCCTACAAAAATTCCATAAGGACGAGGATTTCTCCCAGACCAAAGCTGCCCCCTCCTCCAAACCTGGCTGTCATCGGAGGCCCAAACGCGCCCTACAAAATGACATCTGCCAAGTGGGCTCTTGAGTTTGGCTTCTTGGGTGGAAGTACCTCCTTTCAAAGCCAACTTGCCTGCGGCCCGTCCTGGGCTTTTGCCTACAAAAATTCCATAAGGACGAGGATTTCTCCCAGACCAAAGCTGCCCCCTCCTCCAAACCTGGCTGCCATCGGAGGCCCAAACGTGCCCTACAAAATGACATCTGCCAAGTGGGCTCTTGAGTTTGGCTTCTTGGGGAAAAGTGCCTCCTTTCAAAGCCAACTTGCCTAACTAGCCTGCGGCCCGTGCTGGGCTTTAGACTACAAAAATTCCATAAGGACGAGGATTTCTCCCAGACCAAAGCTGCCCCCTCCTCCAAACCTGGCTGCCATCGGTGGACCAAACGCGCCCCACAAAATGACATCTGCATTGAGGGTTCTTGAGTTTGGCTTCCTGGGGAAAAGCGCCTCCTTTCGGAGTCAACTTGCCTGCGGCCCATGCAGGGCTTTTGCCTACAAAAATTCCATAAGGACGAGGATTTCTCCCAGACCAAAGCTGCCCCCTCCTCCAAACCTGGCTGCCATCGGAGGCCCAAACGTGCCCTACAAAATGACACCTGCCAAGTGGGCTCTTGCGTTTGGCTTCTTGGGTGGAAGTGCCTCCTTTCAAAGCCAACTTGCCTGCGGCCCGTCCTGGGCTTTTGCCTACAAAAATTCCATAAGGACGAGGATTTCTCCCAGACCAAAGCTGCCCCCTCCTCCAAACCTGGCTGCCATCGGAGGCCCAAACGTGCCCTACAAAATGACACCTGCCAAGTGGGCTCTTGAGTTTGGCTTCTTGGGTGGAAGTGCCTATTTTCAAAGCCAACTTGCCTGCGGCCCGTCCTGGGCTTTAGACTACAAAAATTCCATAAGGACGAGGATTTCTCCCAGACCAAAGCTGCCCCCTCCTCCAAACCTGGCTGCCATCGGAGGACCAAACGCGCCCTACAAAATGACATCTGCCAAGTGGGCTCTTGAGTTTGGCTTCTTGGGGAAAAGTGCCTCCTTTCGGAGCCAACTTGCCTAACTTGCCTGCGGCCCGTCCTGGGCTTTTGCCTCCAAAAATTCCAGAAGGACGAGGATTTCTCCCAGGCCAAAGCTGCCCCCTCCTCCAAACCTGGCTGCCATCGGAGGCCCAAACGTGCCCTACAAAATGACACCTGCCAAGTGGGCTCTTGAGTTTGGCTTCTTGGGGAAAAGTGCCTCCTTTCAAAGCCAACTTGCCTGCGGCCCGTCCTGGGCTTGTGCCTCCAAAAATTCCATAAGGACGAGGATTTCTCCCAGACCAAAGCTGCCCCCTCCTCCAAACCTGGCTGCCATCGGAGGCCCAAACGCGCCCTACAAAATGACACCTGCCAAGTGGGCTCTTGAGTTTGGCTTCTTAGGGAAAAGTGCCTCCTTTCGAAGCCAACTTGCCTAACTAGCCTGCGGCCCGTGCTGGGCTTTTGCCTACAAAAATTCCATAAGGACGGGGATTTCTCCCAGACCAAAGCGGCCCCCTCCTCCCAACCTGGCTGCCATCGGAGGCCCAAACGCGCCCTACAAAATGATATCTGCATTGTGGGTTCTTGAGTTTGGCTTCTTGGGGAAAAGTGCCTCCTTTCAAAGCCAACTTGCCTAACTTGCCTGCGGCCCATGCGGGGTTTTTGCCTACAAAAATTCCATAAGGACGAGGATTTCTCCCAGACCAAAGCTGCCCCCTCCTCCAAACCTGGCTGCCATCAGAGGCCCAAACGCGCCCTACAAAATGACACCTGCCAAGTGGGCTCTTGAGTTTGGCTTCTTGGGTAAAAGTGACTCCTTTCAAAACCAACTTGCCTGCGTCCCGTCCCGGGCTTTTGCTACAAAAATTCCATAAGGACGAGGATTCCTCCCAGACCAAAGCTGCCCCCTCCGCCAAACCTGGCTGCCATCGGAGGCCCAAACGCGCCCTACAAAATGACATCTGCCAAGTGGGCTCTTGAGTTTGGCTTTCTGGGGAAAAGTGCCTCCTTTCGGAGTCAACTTGCCTGCGGCCCATGCAGGGCTTTTGGCTACAAAAATTCCATAAGGACGAGGATTTCTCCCAGACCAAAGCTGCCCCCTCCTCCAAACCTGGCTGCCATCGGAGGCCCAAACGTGCCCTACAAAATGACACCTGCCAAGTGGGCTCTTGAGTTTGGCTTCTTGGGTGGAAGTGCCTCCTTTCAAAGCCAACTTGCCTGCGGCCCGTCCTGGGCTTTTGAATACAAAAATTCCATAAGGACGAGGATTTCTCCCAGACCAAAGCTGCCCCCTCCTCCAAACCTGGCTGCCATTGGAGGCCCAAACGCGCCCTACAAAATGACATCTGCCAAGTGGGCTCTTGAGTTTGGCTTCTTGGGGGAAAGTGCCTCCTTTCAAAGCCAACTTGCCTAACTAGCCTGCGGCCCGTGCTGGGCTTTAGACTACAAAAATTCCATAAGGACGAGGATTTCTCCCAGACCAAAGCTGCCCCCTCCTCCAAACCTGGCTGCCATCAGAGGCCCAAACGCGCCCCACAAAATGACAACTGCAAAGTGGGCTCTTGAGTTTGGCTTCTTGGGGAAAAGTGCCTCCTTTCGGAGCCAACTTGCCTAACTTGCCAGCGGCCCGTCCTGGGCTTTTGCCTCCAAAAATTCCAGAAGGACGAGGATTTCTCCCAGACCAAAGCTGCCCCCTCCTCCAAACCTGGCTGCCATCGGAGGCCCAAACGCGCCCTACAAAATGACATATGCCAAGTGAGCTCTTGAGTTTGGCTTCTTGGGGAAAAGTGCCTCCTTTCGGAGCCAACTTGCCTAACTTGCCTGCGGCCCGTCCTGGGCTTTTGCCTACAAAAATTCCATAAGGACGAGGATTTCTCCCAGACCAAAGCTGCCCCCTCCTCCAAACCTGGCTGCCATCGGAGGCCCAAACGCGCCCTACAAAATGACACCTGCCAAGTGGGCTCTTGAGTTTGGCTTCTTGGGGAAAAGTGCCTCCTTTCAAAGCCAACTTGCCTGCGGCCCGTCCTGGGCTTTTGCCTACAAAAATTCCATAAGGACGAGGATTTCTCCCAGACCAAAGCTGCCCCCTCCTCCAAACCTGGCTGCCATCGGAGGCCCAAACGTGCCCTACAAAATGACACCTGCCAAGTGGGCTCTTGAGTTTGGCTTCTTGGGTGGAAGTGCCTATTTTCAAAGCCAACTTGCCTGCGGCCCGTCCTGGGCTTTAGACTACAAAAATTCCATAAGGACGAGGATTTCTCCCAGACCAAAGCTGCCCCCTCCTCCAAACCTGGCTGCCATCGGAGGACCAAACGCGCCCTACAAAATGACATCTGCCAAGTGGGCTCTTGAGTTTGGCTTCTTGGGGAAAAGTGCCTCCTTTCGGAGCCAACTTGCCTAACTTGCCTGCGGCCCGTCCTGGGCTTTTGCCTCCAAAAATTCCAGAAGGACGAGGATTTCTCCCAGGCCAAAGCTGCCCCCTCCTCCAAACCTGGCTGCCATCGGAGGCCCAAACGTGCCCTACAAAATGACACCTGCCAAGTGGGCTCTTGAGTTTGGCTTCTTGGGGAAAAGTGCCTCCTTTCAAAGCCAACTTGCCTGCGGCCCGTCCTGGGCTTGTGCCTCCAAAAATTCCATAAGGACGAGGATTTCTCCCAGACCAAAGCTGCCCCCTCCTCCAAACCTGGCTGCCATCGGAGGCCCAAACGCGCCCTACAAAATGACACCTGCCAAGTGGGCTCTTGAGTTTGGCTTCTTAGGGAAAAGTGCCTCCTTTCGAAGCCAACTTGCCTAACTAGCCTGCGGCCCGTGCTGGGCTTTTGCCTACAAAAATTCCATAAGGACGGGGATTTCTCCCAGACCAAAGCGGCCCCCTCCTCCCAACCTGGCTGCCATCGGAGGCCCAAACGCGCCCTACAAAATGATATCTGCATTGTGGGTTCTTGAGTTTGGCTTCTTGGGGAAAAGTGCCTCCTTTCAAAGCCAACTTGCCTAACTTGCCTGCGGCCCATGCGGGGTTTTTGCCTACAAAAATTCCATAAGGACGAGGATTTCTCCCAGACCAAAGCTGCCCCCTCCTCCAAACCTGGCTGCCATCAGAGGCCCAAACGCGCCCTACAAAATGACACCTGCCAAGTGGGCTCTTGAGTTTGGCTTCTTGGGTAAAAGTGACTCCTTTCAAAACCAACTTGCCTGCGTCCCGTCCCGGGCTTTTGCTACAAAAATTCCATAAGGACGAGGATTCCTCCCAGACCAAAGCTGCCCCCTCCGCCAAACCTGGCTGCCATCGGAGGCCCAAACGCGCCCTACAAAATGACATCTGCCAAGTGGGCTCTTGAGTTTGGCTTTCTGGGGAAAAGTGCCTCCTTTCGGAGTCAACTTGCCTGCGGCCCATGCAGGGCTTTTGGCTACAAAAATTCCATAAGGACGAGGATTTCTCCCAGACCAAAGCTGCCCCCTCCTCCAAACCTGGCTGCCATCGGAGGCCCAAACGTGCCCTACAAAATGACACCTGCCAAGTGGGCTCTTGAGTTTGGCTTCTTGGGTGGAAGTGCCTCCTTTCAAAGCCAACTTGCCTGCGGCCCGTCCTGGGCTTTTGAATACAAAAATTCCATAAGGACGAGGATTTCTCCCAGACCAAAGCTGCCCCCTCCTCCAAACCTGGCTGCCATTGGAGGCCCAAACGCGCCCTACAAAATGACATCTGCCAAGTGGGCTCTTGAGTTTGGCTTCTTGGGGGAAAGTGCCTCCTTTCAAAGCCAACTTGCCTAACTAGCCTGCGGCCCGTGCTGGGCTTTAGACTACAAAAATTCCATAAGGACGAGGATTTCTCCCAGACCAAAGCTGCCCCCTCCTCCAAACCTGGCTGCCATCAGAGGCCCAAACGCGCCCCACAAAATGACAACTGCAAAGTGGGCTCTTGAGTTTGGCTTCTTGGGGAAAAGTGCCTCCTTTCGGAGCCAACTTGCCTAACTTGCCAGCGGCCCGTCCTGGGCTTTTGCCTCCAAAAATTCCAGAAGGACGAGGATTTCTCCCAGACCAAAGCTGCCCCCTCCTCCAAACCTGGCTGCCATCGGAGGCCCAAACGCGCCCTACAAAATGACATATGCCAAGTGAGCTCTTGAGTTTGGCTTCTTGGGGAAAAGTGCCTCCTTTCGGAGCCAACTTGCCTAACTTGCCTGCGGCCCGTCCTGGGCTTTTGCCTACAAAAATTCCATAAGGACGAGGATTTCTCCCAGACCAAAGCTGCCCCCTCCTCCAAACCTGGCTGCCATCGGAGGCCCAAACGCGCCCTACAAAATGACACCTGCCAAGTGGGCTCTTGAGTTTGGCTTCTTGGGGAAAAGTGCCTCCTTTCGAAGCCAACTTGCCTAACTAGCCTGCGGCCCGTGCTGGGCTTTAGACTACAAAAATTCCATAAGGACGAGGATTTCTCCCAGACCAAAGCTGCCCCCTCCTCCAAACCTGGCTGCCATTGGAGGCCCAAACGCGCCCCACAAAATGACATCTGCATTGAGGGTTCTTGAGTTTGGCTTCTTGGGGAAAAGTGCCTCCTTTCGGAGCCAACTTGCCTAACTTGCCTGCGGCCCGTCCTGGGCTTTTGCCTCCAAAAATTCCATAAGGACGAGGATTTCTCCCAGGCCAAAGCTGCCCCCTCCTCCAAACCTGGCTGCCATCGGAGGCCCAAACGTGCCCTACAAAATGACACCTGCCAAGTGGGCTCTTGAGTTTGGCTTCTTGGGGAAAAGTGACTCCTTTCAAGACCAACTTGCCTGTGTCCCGTCCCGGGCTTTTGCTACAAAAATTCCATAAGGACGAGGATTCCTCCCAGACCAAAGCTGCCCCCTCCTCCAAACCTGGCTGCCATCGGAGGCCCAAACGTGCCCTACAAAATGACATCTGCCAAGTGGGCTCTTGAGTTTGGCTTCTTGGGTGGAAGTGCCTCCTTTCAAAGCCAACTTGCCTGCGGCCCGTCCTGGGCTTTTTCCTACAATAATTCCATTAGGACGAGGATTTCTCCCAGACCAAAGCTGCCCCCTCCTCCAAACCTGGCTGCCATCGGAGGCCCAAACGCGCCCTACAAAATGACATCTGCCAAGTGGGCTCTTGAGTTTGGCTTCTTGCGGAAAAGTGCCTCCTTTCAAAGCCAACTTGCCTAACTAGCCTGCGGCCCATTCTGGGCTTTTGCCTACAAAAATTCCATAAGGACGAGGATTTCTCCCAGACCAAAGCTGCCCCCTCCTCCAAACCTAGCTGCCATCGGTGGCCCAAACGCGCCCTACAAAATGACATCTGCCAAGTGGGCTCCTGAGTTTGGCTTCTTGGGGGAAAGTGCCTCCTTTCAGAGCCAACTTGCCTGCAGCCCGTGCTGGGCTTTTGCCTACAAAAATTCCAGAAGGACGAGGATTTCTCCCAGAAGAAAGCTGCCCCCTCCTCCAAACCTGGCTGCCATCGGAGGCCCAAACGCGCCCCACAAAATGACATCTGCATTGAGGGTTCTGGAGTTTGGCTTCTTGGGGAAAAGTGCCTCCTTTCGGAGCCAACTTGCCTAACTTGCCTGCGGCCCATCCTGGGCTTTTGCTACAAAAATTCCATAAGGACGAGGATTTCTCCCAGACCAAAGCTGCCCCTCCTCCAAACCTGGCTGCCATCGGAGGCCCAAACGCGCCCCACAAAATGACATCTGCATTGAGGGTTCTTGAGTTTGGCTTCCTGGGGAAAAGTGCCTCCTTTCGGAGTCAACTTGCCTGCGGCCCATGCAGGGCTTTTGCCTAAAAAAATTCCAGAAGGACGAGGATTTCTCCCAGACCAAAGCTGCCCCCTCCTCCAAACCTGGCTGCCATCGGAGGCCCAAACGTGCCCTACAAAATGACACCTGCCAAGTGGGCTCTTGAGTTTGGCTTCTTGGGTGGAAGTGCCTATTTTCAAAGCCAACTTGCCTGCGGCCCGTCCTGGGCTTTTGCCTACAAAAATTCCATAAGGACGAGGATTTCTCCCAGACCAAAGCTGCCCCCTCCTCCAAACCTGGCTGCCATCGGAGGCCCAAACGCGCCCTACAAAATGACATCTGCCAAGTGGGCTCTTGAGTTTGGCTTCTTGGGGAAAAGTGCCTCCTTTCGGAGCCGACTTGCCTAACTTGCCTGCGGCCCGTCCTGGGCTTTTGCCTCCAAAAATTCCAGAAGGACGAGGATTTCTCCCAGGCCAAAGCTGCCCCCTCCTCCAAACCTGGCTGCCATCGGAGGCCCAAACGTGCCCTACAAAATGACACCTGCCAAGTGGGCTCTTGAGTTTGGCTTCTTGGGGAAAAGTGCCTCCTTTCAAAGCCAACTTGCCTGCGGCCCGTGCTGGGCTTTAGACTACAAAAATTCCATAAGGACGAGGATTTCTCCCAGACCAAAGCTGCCCCCTCCTCCAAACCTGGCTGCCATCGGAGGCCCAAACGCGCCCTACAAAATGACACCTGCCAAGTGGGCTCTTGAGTTTGGCTTCTTGGGGAAAAGTTACTCCTTTCAAAACCAACTTGCCTGTGTCCCGTCCCGGGCTTTTGCTACAAAAATTCCATAAGGACGAGGATTTCTCCCAGACCAAAGCTGCCCCCTCCTCCAAACCTGGCTGCCATCGGAGGCCCAAACGCGCCCCACAAAATGACACCTGCATTGAGGGTTCTTGAGTTTGGCTTCCTGGGGAAAAGTGCCTCCTTTCAGAGTCAACTTGCCTGCGGCCCATGCAGGGCTTTTGCCTACAAAAATTCCAGAAGGACGAGGATTTCTCCCAGACCAAAGCTGCCCCCTCCTCCAAACCTGGCTGCCATCGGTGGCCCAAACGCGCCCTACAAAATGACATCTGCCAAGTGGGCTCCTGAGTTTGGCTTCTTGGGGGAAAGTGCCTCCTTTCGGAGCCAACTTGCCTGCAGCCCGTGCTGGGCTTTAGACTACAAAAATTCCATAAGGACGAGGATTTCTCCCAGACCAAAGCTGCCCCCTCCTCCAAACCTGGCTGCCATCGGAGGCCCAAACGCGCCCCACAAAATGACATCTGCATTGAGGGTTCTTGAGTTTGGCTTCTTGGGGAAAAGTGCCTCCTTTCGGAGCCAACTTGCCTAACTTGCCTGCGGCCCGTCCTGGGCTTTTGCTACAAAAATTCCATAAGGACGAGGATTTCTCCCAGACCAAAGCTGCCCCCTCCTCCAAACCTGGCTGCCATCGGAGGCCCAAACGCGCCTTACAAAATGACATCTGCCAAGTGGGCTCTTGAGTTTGGCTTCTTGGGGAAAAGTGCCTCCTTTCAAAGCAACTTGCCTAACTTGCCTGCGGCCCATGCGGGGTTTTTGCCTACAAAAATTCCATAAGGACGAGGATTCCTCCCAGACCAAAGCTGCCCCCTCCTCCAAACCTGGCTGCCATCGGAGGCCCAAACGCGCCCTACAAAATGACATCTGCCAAGTGGGCTCTTGAGTTTGGCTTTCTGGGGAAAAGTGCCTCCTTTCGGAGTCAACTTGCCTGCGGCCCATGCAGCTCTTTTGCCTACAAAAATTCCATAAGGACGAGGATTTCTCCCAGACCAAAGCTGCCCCCTCCTCCAAACCTGGCTGCCATCAGAGGCCCAAACGCGCCCTACAAAATGACATCTGCCAAGTGGGCTCTTGAGTTTGGCTTCTTGGGTGGAAGTACCTCCTTTCAAAGCCAACTTGCCTGCGGCCCGTCCTGGGCTTTTGCCTACAAAAATTCCATAAGGACGAGGATTTCTCCCAGACCAAAGCTGCCCCCTCCTCCAAACCTGGCTGCCATCGGAGGCCCAAACGCGCCCCACAAAATGACACCTGCATTGAGGGTTCTTGAGTTTGGCTTCCTGGGGAAAAGTGCCTCCTTTCGGAGTCAACTTGCCTGCGGCCCATGCAGGGCTTTTGCCTACAAAAATTCCAGAAGGACGAGGATTTCTCCCAGACCAAAGCTGCCCCCTCCTCCAAACCTGGCTGCCATCGGAGGCCCAAACGTGCCCTACAAAATGACACCTGCCAAGTGGGCTCTTGAGTTTGGCTTCTTGGGTGGAAGTGCCTCCTTTCAAAGCCAACTTGCCTGCGGCCCGTCCTGGGCTTTTGCCTACAAAAATTCCAGAAGGACGAGGATTTCTCCCAGACCAAAGCTGCCCCCTCCTCCAAACCTAGCTGCCATCGGTGGCCCAAACGCGCCCTACAAAATGACATCTGCCAAGTGGGCTCCTGAGTTTGGCTTCTTGGGGGAAAGTGCCTCCTTTTGGAGCCAACTTGCCTGCAGCCCGTGCTGGGCTTTAGACTACAAAAATTCCATAAGGACGAGGATTTCTCCCAGACCAAAGCTGCCCCCTCCTCCAAACCTGGCTGCCATCGGAGGCCCAAACGCGCCCCACAAAATGACATCTGCATTGAGGGTTCTTGAGTTTGGCTTCTTGGGGAAAAGTGCCTCCTTTCGGAGCCAACTTGCCTAACTTGCCTGCGGCCCGTCCTGGGCTTTTGCTACAAAAATTCCAGAAGGACGAGGATTTCTCCCAGACCAAAGCTGCCCCCTCCTCCAAACCTGGCTGCCATCGGAGGCCCAAACGCGCCCTACAAAATGACACGTGCCAAGTGGGCTCTTGAGTTTGGCTTCTTGGGTGGAAGGGCCTCCTTTCAAAGCCAACTTGCCTGCGTCCCGTCCCGGGCTTTTGCTACAAAAATTCCATAAGGACGAGGATTCCTCCCAGACCAAAGCTGCCCCCTCCTCCAAACCTGGCTGCCATCGGAGGCCCAAACGCGCCCTACAAAATGACATCTGCCAAGTGGGCTCTTGAGTTTGGCTTTCTGGGGAAAAGTGCCTCCTTTCGGAGTCAACTTGCCTGCGGCCCATGCAGGGCTTTTGCCTACAAAAATTCCATAAGGACGAGGATTTCTCCCAGACCAAAGCTGCCCCCTCCTCCCAACCTGGCTGCCATCGGAGGCCCAAACGCGCCCCACAAAATGACACCTGCATTGAGGGTTCTTGAGTTTGGCTTCCTGGGGAAAAGTGCCTCCTTTCGGAGTCAACTTGCCTGCGGCCCATGCAGGGCTTTTGCCTACAAAAATTCCAGAAGGACGAGGATTTCTCCCAGACCAAAGCTGCCCCCTCCTCCAAACCTGGCTGCCATCGGAGGCCCAAACGTGCCCTACAAAATGACACCTGCCAAGTGGGCTCTTGAGTTTGGCTTCTTGGGTGGAAGTGCCTCCTTTCAAAGCCAACTTGCCTGCGGCCCGTCCTGGGCTTTTGCCTACAAAAATTCCATAAGGACGAGGATTTCTCCCAGACCAAAGCTGCCCCCTCCTCCAAACCTAGCTGCCATCGGTGGCCCAAACGCGCCCTACAAAATGACATCTGCCAAGTGGGCTCCTGAGTTTGGCTTCTTGGGGGAAAGTGCCTCCTTTCGGAGCCAACTTGCCTGCAGCCCGTGCTGGGCTTTAGACTACAAAAATTCCATAAGGACGAGGATTTCTCCCAGACCAAAGCTGCCCCCTCCTCCAAACCTGGCTGCCATCGGAGGCCCAAACGCGCCCTACAAAATGACACCTGCCAAGTGGGTTCTTGAGTTTGGCTTCTTGGGGAAAAGTGCCTCCTTTCAAAGCAACTTGCCTAACTTGCCTGCGGCCCATGCGGGGTTTTTGCCTACAAAAATTCCATAAGGACGAGGATTTCTCCCAGACCAAAGCTGCCCCCTCCTCCAAACCTGGCTGCCATCGGAGGCCCAAACGCGCCCTACAAAATGACACCTGCCAAGTGGGCTCTTGAGTTTGGCTTCTTGGGGAAAAGTGACTCCTTTCAAAACCAACTTGCCTGCGTCCCGTCCCGGGCTTTTGCTACAAAAATTCCATAAGGACGAGGATTCCTCCCAGACCAAAGCTGCCCCCTCCTCCAAACCTGGCTGCCATCGGAGGCCCAAACGCGCCCTACAAAATGACATCTGCCAAGTGGGCTCTTGAGTTTGGCTTTCTGGGGAAAAGTGCCTCCTTTCGGAGTCAACTTGCCTGCGGCCCATGCAGCTCTTTTGCCTACAAAAATTCCATAAGGACGAGGATTCCTCCCAGACCAAAGCTGCCCCCTCCTCCCAACCTGGCTGCCATCGGAGGCCCAAACGTGCCCTACAAAATGACATCTGCCAAGTGGGCTCTTGAGTTTGGCTTCTTGGGTGGAAGTACCTCCTTTCAAAGCCAACTTGCCTGCGGCCCGTCCTGGGCTTTTGCCTACAAAAATTCCATAAGGACGAGGATTTCTCCCAGACCAAAGCTGCCCCCTCCTCCAAACCTGGCTGCCATCGGAGGCCCAAACGCGCCCCACAAAATGACATCTGCATTGAGGGTTCTTGAGTTTGGCTTCTTGGGGAAAAGTGCCTCCTTTCGGAGCCAACTTGCCTAACTTGCCTGCGGCCCGTCCTGGGCTTTTGCTACAAAAATTCCATAAGGACGAGGATTTCTCCCAGACCAAAGCTGCCCCCTCCTCCAAACCTGGCTGCCATCGGAGGCCCAAACGCGCCCTACAAAATGACACCTGCCAAGTGGGCTCTTGAGTTTGGCTTCTTGGGGAAAAGTGACTCCTTTCAAAACCAACTTGCCTGCGTCCCGTCCCGGGCTTTTGCTACAAAAATTCCATAAGGACGAGGATTCCTCCCAGACCAAAGCTGCCCCCTCCTCCAAACCTGGCTGCCATCGGAGGCCCAAACGCGCCCTACAAAATGACATCTGCCAAGTGGGCTCTTGAGTTTGGCTTTCTGGGGAAAAGTGCCTCCTTTCGGAGTCAACTTGCCTGCGGCCCGTCCTGGGCTTTTGCCTACAAAAATTCCATAAGGACGAGGATTTCTCCCAGACCAAAGCTGCCCCCTCCTCCAAACCTGGCTGCCATCGGAGGCCCAAACGTGCCCTACAAAATGACACCTGTCAAGTGGGCTCTTGAGTTTGGCTTCTTGGGTGGAAGTACCTCCTTTCAAAGCCAACTTGCCTGCGGCCCGTCCTGGGCTTTTGCCTACAAAAATTCCATAAGGACGAGGATTTCTCCCAGACCAAAGCTGGCCCCTCCTCCAAACCTGGCTGCCATCGGAGGCCCAAACGCGCCCCACAAAATGACACCTGCATTGAGGGTTCTTGAGTTTGGCTTCCTGGGGAAAAGTGCCTCCTTTCGGAGTCAACTTGCCTGCGGCCCATGCAGGGCTTTTGCCTACAAAAATTCCAGAAGGACGAGGATTTCTCCCAGACCAAAGCTGCCCCCTCCTCCAAACCTGGCTGCCATCGGAGGCCCAAACGTGCCCTACAAAATGACACCTGCCAAGTGGGCTCTTGAGTTTGGCTTCTTGGGTGGATGTGCCTCCTTTCAAAGCCAACTTGCCTGCGGCCCGTCCTGGGCTTTTGCCTACAAAAATTCCATAAGGACGAGGATTTCTCCCAGACCAAAGCTGCCCCCTCCTCCAAACCTGGCTGCCATCGGAGGCCCAAACGCGCCCCACAAAATGACATCTGCATTGAGGGTTCTTGAGTTTGGCTTCTTGGGGAAAAGTGCCTCCTTTCGGAGCCAACTTGCCTAACTTGCCTGCGGCCCGTCCTGGGCTTTTGCTACAAAAATTCCATAAGGACGAGGATTTCTCCCAGACCAAAGCTGCCCCCTCCTCCAAACCTGGCTGCCATCGGAGGCCCAAACGCGCCCTACAAAATGACATCTGCATTGTGGGTTCTTGAGTTTGGCTTCTTGGGGAAAAGTGCCTCCTTTCAAAGCAACTTGCCTAACTTGCCTGCGGCCCATGCGGGGTTTTTGCCTACAAAAATTCCATAAGGACGAGGATTTCTCCCAGACCAAAGCTGCCCCCTCCTCCAAACCTGGCTGCCATCGGAGGCCCAAACGCGCCCTACAAAATGACACCTGCCAAGTGGGCTCTTGAGTTTGGCTTCTTGGGTGGAAGTACCTCCTTTCAAAGCCAACTTGCCTGCGGCCCGTCCTGGGCTTTTGCCTACAAAAATTCCAGAAGGACGAGGATTTCTCCCAGACCAAAGCTGCCCCCTCCTCCAAACCTGGCTGCCATCGGAGGCCCAAACGCGCCCCACAAAATGACACCTGCATTGAGGGTTCTTGAGTTTGGCTTCCTGGGGAAAAGTGCCTCCTTTCGGAGTCAACTTGCCTGCGGCCCATGCAGGGCTTTTGCCTACAAAAATTCCAGAAGGACGAGGATTTCTCCCAGACCAAAGCTGCCCCCTCCTCCAAACCTGGCTGCCATCGGAGGCCCAAACGTGCCCTACAAAATGACACCTGCCAAGTGGGCTCTTGAGTTTGGCTTCTTGGGTGGAAGTGCCTCCTTTCAAAGCCAACTTGCCTGCGGCCCGTCCTGGGCTTTTGCCTACAAAAATTCCAGAAGGACGAGGATTTCTCCCAGACCAAAGCTGCCCCCTCCTCCAAACCTAGCTGCCATCGGTGGCCCAAACGCGCCCTACAAAATGACATCTGCCAAGTGGGCTCCTGAGTTTGGCTTCTTGGGGGAAAGTGCCTCCTTTTGGAGCCAACTTGCCTGCAGCCCGTGCTGGGCTTTAGACTACAAAAATTCCATAAGGACGAGGATTTCTCCCAGACCAAAGCTGCCCCCTCCTCCAAACCTGGCTGCCATCGGAGGCCCAAACGCGCCCCACAAAATGACATCTGCATTGAGGGTTCTTGAGTTTGGCTTCTTGGGGAAAAGTGCCTCCTTTCGGAGCCAACTTGCCTAACTTGCCTGCGGCCCGTCCTGGGCTTTTGCTACAAAAATTCCATAAGGACGAGGATTTCTCCCAGACCAAAGCTGCCCCCTCCTCCAAACCTGGCTGCCATCGGAGGCCCAAACGCGCCCTACAAAATGACACGTGCCAAGTGGGCTCTTGAGTTTGGCTTCTTGGGTGGAAGGGCCTCCTTTCAAAGCCAACTTGCCTGCGTCCCGTCCCGGGCTTTTGCTACAAAAATTCCATAAGGACGAGGATTCCTCCCAGACCAAAGCTGCCCCCTCCTCCAAACCTGGCTGCCATCGGAGGCCCAAACGCGCCCTACAAAATGACATCTGCCAAGTGGGCTCTTGAGTTTGGATTTCTGGGGAAAAGTGCCTCCTTTCGGAGTCAACTTGCCTGCGGCCCATGCAGGGCTTTTGCCTACAAAAATTCCATAAGGACGAGGATTTCTCCCAGACCAAAGCTGCCCCCTCCTCCCAACCTGGCTGCCATCGGAGGCCCAAACGCGCCCCACAAAATGACACCTGCATTGAGGGTTCTTGAGTTTGGCTTCCTGGGGAAAAGTGCCTCCTTTCAAAGCCAACTTGCCTGCGGCCCGTCCTGGGCTTTTGCCTACAAAAATTCCAGAAGGACGAGGATTTCTCCCAGACCAAAGCTGCCCCCTCCTCCAAACCTGGCTGCCATCGGAGGCCCAAACGTGCCCTACAAAATGACACCTGCCAAGTGGGCTCTTGAGTTTGGCTTCTTGGGTGGAAGTGCCTCCTTTCAAAGCCAACTTGCCTGCGGCCCGTCCTGGGCTTTTGCCTACAAAAATTCCATAAGGACGAGGATTTCTCCCAGACCAAAGCTGCCCCCTCCTCCAAACCTAGCTGCCATCGGTGGCCCAAACGCGCCCTACAAAATGACATCTGCCAAGTGGGCTCCTGAGTTTGGCTTCTTGGGGGAAAGTGCCTCCTTTCGGAGCCAACTTGCCTGCAGCCCGTGCTGGGCTTTAGACTACAAAAATTCCATAAGGACGAGGATTTCTCCCAGACCAAAGCTGCCCCCTCCTCCAAACCTGGCTGCCATCGGAGGCCCAAACGCGCCCCACAAAATGACATCTGCATTGAGGGTTCTTGAGTTTGGCTTCTTGGGGAAAAGTGCCTCCTTTCGGAGCCAACTTGCCTAACTTGCCTGCGGCCCGTCCTGGGCTTTTGCTACAAAAATTCCATAAGGACGAGGATTTCTCCCAGACCAAAGCTGCCCCCTCCTCCAAACCTGGCTGCCATCGGAGGCCCAAACGCGCCCTACAAAATGACACCTGCCAAGTGGGCTCTTGAGTTTGGCTTCTTGGGGAAAAGTTACTCCTTTCAAAACCAACTTGCCTGTGTCCCGTCCCGGGCTTTTGCTACAAAAATTCCATAAGGACGAGGATTTCTCCCAGACCAAAGCTGCCCCCTCCTCCAAACCTGGCTGCCATCGGAGGCCCAAACGCGCCCCACAAAATGACACCTGCATTGAGGGTTCTTGAGTTTGGCTTCCTGGGGAAAAGTGCCTCCTTTCAGAGTCAACTTGCCTGCGGCCCATGCAGGGCTTTTGCCTACAAAAATTCCAGAAGGACGAGGATTTCTCCCAGACCAAAGCTGCCCCCTCCTCCAAACCTGGCTGCCATCGGTGGCCCAAACGCGCCCTACAAAATGACATCTGCCAAGTGGGCTCCTGAGTTTGGCTTCTTGGGGGAAAGTGCCTCCTTTCGGAGCCAACTTGCCTGCAGCCCGTGCTGGGCTTTAGACTACAAAAATTCCATAAGGACGAGGATTTCTCCCAGACCAAAGCTGCCCCCTCCTCCAAACCTGGCTGCCATCGGAGGCCCAAACGCGCCCCACAAAATGACATCTGCATTGAGGGTTCTTGAGTTTGGCTTCTTGGGGAAAAGTGCCTCCTTTCGGAGCCAACTTGCCTAACTTGCCTGCGGCCCGTCCTGGGCTTTTGCTACAAAAATTCCATAAGGACGAGGATTTCTCCCAGACCAAAGCTGCCCCCTCCTCCAAACCTGGCTGCCATCGGAGGCCCAAACGCGCCTTACAAAATGACATCTGCCAAGTGGGCTCTTGAGTTTGGCTTCTTGGGGAAAAGTGCCTCCTTTCAAAGCAACTTGCCTAACTTGCCTGCGGCCCATGCGGGGTTTTTGCCTACAAAAATTCCATAAGGACGAGGATTCCTCCCAGACCAAAGCTGCCCCCTCCTCCAAACCTGGCTGCCATCGGAGGCCCAAACGCGCCCTACAAAATGACATCTGCCAAGTGGGCTCTTGAGTTTGGCTTTCTGGGGAAAAGTGCCTCCTTTCGGAGTCAACTTGCCTGCGGCCCATGCAGCTCTTTTGCCTACAAAAATTCCATAAGGACGAGGATTTCTCCCAGACCAAAGCTGCCCCCTCCTCCAAACCTGGCTGCCATCAGAGGCCCAAACGCGCCCTACAAAATGACATCTGCCAAGTGGGCTCTTGAGTTTGGCTTCTTGGGTGGAAGTACCTCCTTTCAAAGCCAACTTGCCTGCGGCCCGTCCTGGGCTTTTGCCTACAAAAATTCCATAAGGACGAGGATTTCTCCCAGACCAAAGCTGCCCCCTCCTCCAAACCTGGCTGCCATCGGAGGCCCAAACGCGCCCCACAAAATGACACCTGCATTGAGGGTTCTTGAGTTTGGCTTCCTGGGGAAAAGTGCCTCCTTTCGGAGTCAACTTGCCTGCGGCCCATGCAGGGCTTTTGCCTACAAAAATTCCAGAAGGACGAGGATTTCTCCCAGACCAAAGCTGCCCCCTCCTCCAAACCTGGCTGCCATCGGAGGCCCAAACGTGCCCTACAAAATGACACCTGCCAAGTGGGCTCTTGAGTTTGGCTTCTTGGGTGGAAGTGCCTCCTTTCAAAGCCAACTTGCCTGCGGCCCGTCCTGGGCTTTTGCCTACAAAAATTCCAGAAGGACGAGGATTTCTCCCAGACCAAAGCTGCCCCCTCCTCCAAACCTAGCTGCCATCGGTGGCCCAAACGCGCCCTACAAAATGACATCTGCCAAGTGGGCTCCTGAGTTTGGCTTCTTGGGGGAAAGTGCCTCCTTTTGGAGCCAACTTGCCTGCAGCCCGTGCTGGGCTTTAGACTACAAAAATTCCATAAGGACGAGGATTTCTCCCAGACCAAAGCTGCCCCCTCCTCCAAACCTGGCTGCCATCGGAGGCCCAAACGCGCCCCACAAAATGACATCTGCATTGAGGGTTCTTGAGTTTGGCTTCTTGGGGAAAAGTGCCTCCTTTCGGAGCCAACTTGCCTAACTTGCCTGCGGCCCGTCCTGGGCTTTTGCTACAAAAATTCCATAAGGACGAGGATTTCTCCCAGACCAAAGCTGCCCCCTCCTCCAAACCTGGCTGCCATCGGAGGCCCAAACGCGCCCTACAAAATGACACGTGCCAAGTGGGCTCTTGAGTTTGGCTTCTTGGGTGGAAGGGCCTCCTTTCAAAGCCAACTTGCCTGCGTCCCGTCCCGGGCTTTTGCTACAAAAATTCCATAAGGACGAGGATTCCTCCCAGACCAAAGCTGCCCCCTCCTCCAAACCTGGCTGCCATCGGAGGCCCAAACGCGCCCTACAAAATGACATCTGCCAAGTGGGCTCTTGAGTTTGGCTTTCTGGGGAAAAGTGCCTCCTTTCGGAGTCAACTTGCCTGCGGCCCATGCAGGGCTTTTGCCTACAAAAATTCCATAAGGACGAGGATTTCTCCCAGACCAAAGCTGCCCCCTCCTCCCAACCTGGCTGCCATCGGAGGCCCAAACGCGCCCCACAAAATGACACCTGCATTGAGGGTTCTTGAGTTTGGCTTCCTGGGGAAAAGTGCCTCCTTTCGGAGTCAACTTGCCTGCGGCCCATGCAGGGCTTTTGCCTACAAAAATTCCAGAAGGACGAGGATTTCTCCCAGACCAAAGCTGCCCCCTCCTCCAAACCTGGCTGCCATCGGAGGCCCAAACGTGCCCTACAAAATGACACCTGCCAAGTGGGCTCTTGAGTTTGGCTTCTTGGGTGGAAGTGCCTCCTTTCAAAGCCAACTTGCCTGCGGCCCGTCCTGGGCTTTTGCCTACAAAAATTCCATAAGGACGAGGATTTCTCCCAGACCAAAGCTGCCCCCTCCTCCAAACCTGGCTGCCATCGGAGGCCCAAACGCGCCCCACAAAATGACATCTGCATTGAGGGTTCTTGAGTTTGGCTTCTTGGGGAAAAGTGCCTCCTTTCGGAGCCAACTTGCCTAACTTGCCTGCGGCCCGTCCTGGGCTTTTGCTACAAAAATTCCATAAGGACGAGGATTTCTCCCAGACCAAAGCTGCCCCCTCCTCCAAACCTGGCTGCCATCGGAGGCCCAAACGCGCCCTACAAAATGACACCTGCCAAGTGGGTTCTTGAGTTTGGCTTCTTGGGGAAAAGTGCCTCCTTTCAAAGCAACTTGCCTAACTTGCCTGCGGCCCATGCGGGGTTTTTGCCTACAAAAATTCCATAAGGACGAAGATTTCTCCCAGACCAAAGCTGCCCCCTCCTCCAAACCTGGCTGCCATCGGAGGCCCAAACGCGCCCTACAAAATGACACCTGCCAAGTGGGCTCTTGAGTTTGGCTTCTTGGGGAAAAGTGACTCCTTTCAAAACCAACTTGCCTGCGTCCCGTCCCGGGCTTTTGCTACAAAAATTCCATAAGGACGAGGATTCCTCCCAGACCAACGCTGCCCCCTCCTCCAAACCTGGCTGCCATCGGAGGCCCAAACGCGCCCTACAAAATGACATCTGCCAAGTGGGCTCTTGAGTTTGGCTTTCTGGGGAAAAGTGCCTCCTTTCGGAGTCAACTTGCCTGCGGCCCATGCAGCTCTTTTGCCTACAAAAATTCCATAAGGACGAGGATTCCTCCCAGACCAAAGCTGCCCCCTCCTCCAAACCTGGCTGCCATCGGAGGCCCAAATGCGCCCTACAAAATGACATCTGCCAAGTGGGCTCTTGAGTTTGGCTTCTTGGGTGGAAGTACCTCCTTTCAAAGCCAACTTGCCTGCGGCCCGTCCTGGGCTTTTGCCTACAAAAATTCCATAAGGACGAGGATTTCTCCCAGACCAAAGCTGCCCCCTCCTCCAAACCTGGCTGCCATCGGAGGCCCAAACGCGCCCCACAAAATGACATCTGCATTGAGGGTTCTTGAGTTTGGCTTCTTGGGGAAAAGTGCCTCCTTTCGGAGCCAACTTGCCTAACTTGCCTGCGGCCCGTCCTGGGCTTTTGCTACAAAAATTCCATAAGGACGAGGATTTCTCCCAGACCAAAGCTGCCCCCTCCTCCAAACCTGGCTGCCATCGGAGGCCCAAACGCGCCCTACAAAATGACACCTGCCAAGTGGGCTCTTGAGTTTGGCTTCTTGGGGAAAAGTGACTCCTTTCAAAACCAACTTGCCTGCGTCCCGTCCCGGGCTTTTGCTACAAAAATTCCATAAGGACGAGGATTCCTCCCAGACCAAAGCTGCCCCCTCCTCCAAACCTGGCTGCCATCGGAGGCCCAAACGCGCCCTACAAAATGACATCTGCCAAGTGGGCTCTTGAGTTTGGCTTTCTGGGGAAAAGTGCCTCCTTTCGGAGTCAACTTGCCTGCGGCCCATGCAGGGCTTTTGAGTACAAAAATTCCATAAGGACGAGGATTTCTCCCAGACCAAAGCTGCCCCCTCCTCCAAACCTGGCTGCCATCGGAGGCCCAAACGTGCCCTACAAAATGACACCTGTCAAGTGGGCTCTTGAGTTTGGCTTCTTGGGTGGAAGTACCTCCTTTCAAAGCCAACTTGCCTGCGGCCCGTCCTGGGCTTTTGCCTACAAAAATTCCATAAGGACGAGGATTTCTCCCAGACCAAAGCTGGCCCCTCCTCCAAACCTGGCTGCCATCGGAGGCCCAAACGCGCCCCACAAAATGACACCTGCATTGAGGGTTCTTGAGTTTGGCTTCCTGGGGAAAAGTGCCTCCTTTCGGAGTCAACTTGCCTGCGGCCCATGCAGGGCTTTTGCCTACAAAAATTCCAGAAGGACGAGGATTTCTCCCAGACCAAAGCTGCCCCCTCCTCCAAACCTGGCTGCCATCGGAGGCCCAAACGTGCCCTACAAAATGACACCTGCCAAGTGGGCTCTTGAGTTTGGCTTCTTGGGTGGATGTGCCTCCTTTCAAAGCCAACTTGCCTGCGGCCCGTCCTGGGCTTTTGCCTACAAAAATTCCATAAGGACGAGGATTTCTCCCAGACCAAAGCTGCCCCCTCCTCCAAACCTGGCTGCCATCGGAGGCCCAAACGCGCCCTACAAAATGACATCTGCCAAGTGGGCTCTTGAGTTTGGCTTCTTGCGGAAAAGTGCCTCCTTTCAAAGCCAACTTGCCTAACTAGCCTGCGGCCCGTGCTGGGCTTTAGACTACAAAAATTCCATAAGGACGAGGATTTCTCCCAGACCAAAGCTGCCCCCTCCTCCAAACCTGGCTGCCATCGGAGGCCCAAACGCGCCCCACAAAATGACATCTGCATTGAGGGTTCTTGAGTTTGGCTTCTTGGGGAAAAGTGCCTCCTTTCGGAGCCAACTTGCCTAACTTGCCTGCGGCCCGTCCTGGGCTTTTGCTACAAAAATTCCATAAGGACGAGGATTTCTCCCAGACCAAAGCTGCCCCCTCCTCCAAACCTGGCTGCCATCGGAGGCCCAAACGCGCCCTACAAAATGACATCTGCATTGTGGGTTCTTGAGTTTGGCTTCTTGGGGAAAAGTGCCTCCTTTCAAAGCAACTTGCCTAACTTGCCTGCGGCCCATGCGGGGTTTTTTCCTACAAAAATTCCATAAGGACGAGGATTTCTCCCAGACCAAAGCTGCCCCCTCCTCCAAACCTGGCTGCCATCGGAGGCCCAAACGCGCCCTACAAAATGACACCTCCCAAGTGGGCTCTTGAGTTTGGCTTCTTGGGTGGAAGTACCTCCTTTCAAAGCCAACTTGCCTGCGGCCCGTCCTGGGCTTTTGCCTACAAAAATTCCAGAAGGACGAGGATTTCTCCCAGACCAAAGCTGCCCCCTCCTCCAAACCTGGCTGCCATCGGAGGCCCAAACGCGCCCCACAAAATGACACCTGCATTGAGGGTTCTTGAGTTTGGCTTCCTGGGGAAAAGTGCCTCCTTTCGGAGTCAACTTGCCTGCGGCCCATGCAGGGCTTTTGCCTACAAAAATTCCAGAAGGACGAGGATTTCTCCCAGACCAAAGCTGCCCCCTCCTCCAAACCTGGCTGCCATCGGAGGCCCAAACGTGCCCTACAAAATGACACCTGCCAAGTGGGCTCTTGAGTTTGGCTTCTTGGGTGGAAGTGCCTCCTTTCAAAGCCAACTTGCCTGCGGCCCGTCCTGGGCTTTTGCCTACAAAAATTCCAGAAGGACGAGGATTTCTCCCAGACCAAAGCTGCCCCCTCCTCCAAACCTAGCTGCCATCGGTGGCCCAAACGCGCCCTACAAAATGACATCTGCCAAGTGGGCTCCTGAGTTTGGCTTCTTGGGGGAAAGTGCCTCCTTTTGGAGCCAACTTGCCTGCAGCCCGTGCTGGGCTTTAGACTACAAAAATTCCATAAGGACGAGGATTTCTCCCAGACCAAAGCTGCCCCCTCCTCCAAACCTGGCTGCCATCGGAGGCCCAAACGCGCCCCACAAAATGACATCTGCATTGAGGGTTCTTGAGTTTGGCTTCTTGGGGAAAAGTGCCTCCTTTCGGAGCCAACTTGCCTAACTTGCCTGCGGCCCGTCCTGGGCTTTTGCTACAAAAATTCCATAAGGACGAGGATTTCTCCCAGACCAAAGCTGCCCCCTCCTCCAAACCTGGCTGCCATCGGAGGCCCAAACGCGCCCTACAAAATGACACGTGCCAAGTGGGCTCCTGAGTTTGGCTTCTTGGGTGGAAGGGCCTCCTTTCAAAGCCAACTTGCCTGCGTCCCGTCCCGGGCTTTTGCTACAAAAATTCCATAAGGACGAGGATTCCTCCCAGACCAAAGCTGCCCCCTCCTCCAAACCTGGCTGCCATCGGAGGCCCAAACGCGCCCTACAAAATGACATCTGCCAAGTGGGCTCTTGAGTTTGGCTTTCTGGGGAAAAGTGCCTCCTTTCGGAGTCAACTTGCCTGCGGCCCATGCAGGGCTTTTGCCTACAAAAATTCCATAAGGACGAGGATTTCTCCCAGACCAAAGCTGCCCCCTCCTCCCAACCTGGCTGCCATCGGAGGCCCAAACGCGCCCCACAAAATGACACCTGCATTGAGGGTTCTTGAGTTTGGCTTCCTGGGGAAAAGTGCCTCCTTTCAAAGCCAACTTGCCTGCGGCCCGTCCTGGGCTTTTGCCTACAAAAATTCCAGAAGGACGAGGATTTCTCCCAGACCAAAGCTGCCCCCTCCTCCAAACCTGGCTGCCATCGGAGGCCCAAACGTGCCCTACAAAATGACACCTGCCAAGTGGGCTCTTGAGTTTGGCTTCTTGGGTGGAAGTGCCTCCTTTCAAAGCCAACTTGCCTGCGGCCCGTCCTGGGCTTTTGCCTACAAAAATTACATAAGGACGAGGATTTCTCCCAGACCAAAGCTGCCCCCTCCTCCAAACCTAGCTGCCATCGGTGGCCCAAACGCGCCCTACAAAATGACATCTGCCAAGTGGGCTCCTGAGTTTGGCTTCTTGGGGGAAAGTGCCTCCTTTCGGAGCCAACTTGCCTGCAGCCCGTGCTGGGCTTTAGACTACAAAAATTCCATAAGGACGAGGATTTCTCCCAGACCAAAGCTGCCCCCTCCTCCAAACCTGGCTGCCATCGGAGGCCCAAACGCGCCCCACAAAATGACATCTGCATTGAGGGTTCTTGAGTTTGGCTTCTTGGGGAAAAGTGCCTCCTTTCGGAGCCAACTTGCCTAACTTGCCTGCGGCCCGTGCTGGGCTTTTGCTACAAAAATTCCATAAGGACGAGGATTTCTCCCAGACCAAAGCTGCCCCCTCCTCCAAACCTGGCTGCCATCGGAGGCCCAAACGCGCCCTACAAAATGACACCTGCCAAGTGGGTTCTTTAGTTTGGCTTCTTGGGGAAAAGTGCCTCCTTTCAAAGCAACTTGCCTAACTGGCCTGCGGCCCATGCGGGGTTTTTGCCTACAAAAATTCCATAAGGACGAAGATTTCTCCCAGACCAAAGCTGCCCCCTCCTCCAAACCTGGCTGCCATCGGAGGCCCAAACGCGCCCTACAAAATGACACCTGCCAAGTGGGCTCTTGAGTTTGGCTTCTTGGGGAAAAGTGACTCCTTTCAAAACCAACTTGCCTGCGTCCCGTCCCGGGCTTTTGCTACAAAAATTCCATAAGGACGAGGATTCCTCCCAGACCAAAGCTGCCCCCTCCTCCAAACCTGGCTGCCATCGGAGGCCCAAACGTGCCCTACAAAATGACATCTGCCAAGTGGGCTCTTGAGTTTGGCTTTCTGGGGAAAAGTGCCTCCTTTCGGAGTCAACTTGCCTGCGGCCCATGCGGGGTTTTTGCCTACAAAAATTCCATAAGGACGAGGATTCCTCCCAGACCAAAGCTGCCCCCTCCTCCAAACCTGGCTGCCATCGGAGGCCCAAACGCGCCCTACAAAATGACATCTGCCAAGTGGGCTCTTGAGTTTGGCTTCTTGGGGAAAAGTGCCTCCTTTCTGTCTACTTGCCTGCGGCCCATGCAGGGCTTTTGCCTACAAAAATTCCAGAAGGACGAGGATTTCTCCCAGACCAAAGCTGCCCCCTCCTCCAAACCTGGCTGCCATCGGAGGCCCAAACGTGCCCTACAAAATGACATCTGCCAAGTGGGCTCTTGAGTTTGGCTTCTTGGGTGGAAGTGCCTCCTTTCAAAGCCAACTTGCCTGCGGCCCGTCCTGGGCTTTTGCCTACAAAAATTCCATAAGGACGAGGATTTCTCCCAGACCAAAGCTGCCCCCTCCTCCAAACCTGGCTGCCATCGGAGGCCCAAACGCGCCCCACAAAATGACATCTGCATTGAGGGTTCTTGAGTTTGGCTTCTTGGGGAAAAGTGCCTCCTTTCGGAGCCAACTTGCCTAACTTGCCTGCGGCCCGTCCTGGGCTTTTGCTACAAAAATTCCATAAGGACGAGGATTTCTCCCAGACCAAAGCTGCCCCCTCCTCCAAACCTGGCTGCCATCGGAGGCCCAAACGCGCCCTACAAAATGACACCTGCCAAGTGGGCTCTTGAGTTTGGCTTCTTGGGGAAAAGTGACTCCTTTCAAAACCAACTTGCCTGCGTCCCGTCCCGGGCTTTTGCTACAAAAATTCCATAAGGACGAGGATTCCTCCCAGACCAAAGCTGCCCCCTCCTCCAAACCTGGCTGCCATCGGAGGCCCAAACGCGCCCTACAAAATGACATCTGCCAAGTGGGCTCTTGAGTTTGGCTTTCTGGGGAAAAGTGCCTCCTTTCGGAGTCAACTTGCCTGCGGCCCATGCAGGGCTTTTGCCTACAAAAATTCCATAAGGACGAGGATTTCTCCCAGACCAAAGCTGCCCCCTCCTCCAAACCTGGCTGCCATCGGAGGCCCAAACGT
This sequence comes from Cinclus cinclus, assembly GCF_963662255.1. Lineage (NCBI taxonomy): Eukaryota > Metazoa > Chordata > Aves > Passeriformes > Cinclidae > Cinclus > Cinclus cinclus. Next base: position 92,410 of record NW_026912044.1, read on the forward strand.
GCCCTACAAAATGACACCTGTCAAGTGGGCTCTTGAGTTTGGCTTCTTGGGTGGAAGTACCTCCTTTCAAAGCCAACTTGCCTGCGGCCCGTCCTGGGCTTTTGCCTACAAAAATTCCATAAGGACGAGGATTTCTCCCAGACCAAAGCTGCCCCCTCCTCCAAACCTGGCTGCCATCGGAGGCCCAAACGCGCCCCACAAAATGACACCTGCATTGAGGGTTCTTGAGTTTGGCTTCCTGGGGAAAAGTGCCTCCTTTCGGAGTCAACTTGCCTGCGGCCCATGCAGGGCTTTTGCCTACAAAAATTCCAGAAGGACGAGGATTTCTCCCAGACCAAAGCTGCCCCCTCCTCCAAACCTGGCTGCCATCGGAGGCCCAAACGTGCCCTACAAAATGACACCTGCCAAGTGGGCTCTTGAGTTTGGCTTCTTGGGTGGATGTGCCTCCTTTCAAAGCCAACTTGCCTGCGGCCCGTCCTGGGCTTTTGCCTACAAAAATTCCATAAGGACGAGGATTTCTCCCAGACCAAAGCTGCCCCCTCCTCCAAACCTGGCTGCCATCGGAGGCCCAAACGCGCCCTACAAAATGACATCTGCCAAGTGGGCTCTTGAGTTTGGCTTCTTGCGGAAAAGTGCCTCCTTTCAAAGCCAACTTGCCTAACTAGCCTGCGGCCCGTGCTGGGCTTTAGACTACAAAAATTCCATAAGGACGAGGATTTCTCCCAGACCAAAGCTGCCCCCTCCTCCAAACCTGGCTGCCATCGGAGGCCCAAACGCGCCCCACAAAATGACATCTGCATTGAGGGTTCTTGAGTTTGGCTTCTTGGGGAAAAGTGCCTCCTTTCGGAGCCAACTTGCCTAACTTGCCTGCGGCCCGTCCTGGGCTTTTGCTACAAAAATTCCATAAGGACGAGGATTTCTCCCAGACCAAAGCTGCCCCCTCCTCCAAACCTGGCTGCCATCGGAGGCCCAAACGCGCCCTACAAAATGACATCTGCATTGTGGGTTCTTGAGTTTGGCTTCTTGGGGAAAAGTGCCTCCTTTCAAAGCAACTTGCCTAACTTGCCTGCGGCCCATGCGGGGTTTTTGCCTACAAAAATTCCATAAGGACGAGGATTTCTCCCAGACCAAAGCTGCCCCCTCCTCCAAACCTGGCTGCCATCGGAGGCCCAAACGCGCCCTACAAAATGACACCTGCCAAGTGGGCTCTTGAGTTTGGCTTCTTGGGTGGAAGTACCTCCTTTCAAAGCCAACTTGCCTGCGGCCCGTCCTGGGCTTTTGCCTACAAAAATTCCATAAGGACGAGGATTTCTCCCAGACCAAAGCTGCCCCCTCCTCCAAACCTGGCTGCCATCGGAGGCCCAAACGCGCCCCACAAAATGACACCTGCATTGAGGGTTCTTGAGTTTGGCTTCCTGGGGAAAAGTGCCTCCTTTCGGAGTCAACTTGCCTGCGGCCCATGCAGGGCTTTTGCCTACAAAAATTCCAGAAGGACGAGGATTTCTCCCAGACCAAAGCTGCCCCCTCCTCCAAACCTGGCTGCCATCGGAGGCCCAAACGTGCCCTACAAAATGACACCTGCCAAGTGGGCTCTTGAGTTTGGCTTCTTGGGTGGAAGTGCCTCCTTTCAAAGCCAACTTGCCAGCGGCCCGTCCTGGGCTTTTGCCTACAAAAATTCCATAAGGACGAGGATTTCTCCCAGACCAAAGCTGCCCCCTCCTCCAAACCTGGCTGCCATCGGAGGCCCAAACGCGCCCTACAAAATGACATCTGCCAAGTGGGCTCTTGAGTTTGGCTTCTTGCGGAAAAGTGCCTCCTTTCAAAGCCAACTTGCCTAACTAGCCTGCGGCCCGTGCTGGGCTTTAGACTACAAAAATTCCATAAGGACGAGGATTTCTCCCAGACCAAAGCTGCCCCCTCCTCCAAACCTGGCTGCCATCGGAGGCCCAAACGCGCCCCACAAAATGACATCTGCATTGAGGGTTCTTGAGTTTGGCTTCTTGGGGAAAAGTGCCTCCTTTCGGAGCCAACTTGCCTAACTTGCCTGCGGCCCGTCCTGGGCTTTTGCCTACAAAAATTCCATAAGGACGAGGATTTCTCCCAGACCAAAGCTGCCCCCTCCTCCAAACCTGGCTGCCATCGGAGGCCCAAACGCGCCCTGCAAAATGACATCTGCATTGTGGGTTCTTGAGTTTGGCTACTTGGGGAAAAGTGACTCCTTTCAAAACCAACTTGCCTGCGTCCCGTCCCGGACGTTTGCTACAAAAATTCCATAAGGACGAGGATTCCTCCCAGACCAAAGCTGCCCCTCCTCCAAACCTGGCTGCCATCGGAGGCCCAAACGCGCCCTACAAAATGACATCTGCCAAGTGGGCTCTTGAGTTTGGCTTTCTGGGGAAAAGTGCCTCCTTTCGGAGTCAACTTGCCTGCGGCCCATGCAGGGCTTTTGCCTACAAAAATTCCATAAGGACGAGGATTTCTCCCAGACCAAAGCTGCCCCCTCCTCCAAACCTGGCTGCCATCAGAGGCCCAAACGTGCCCTACAAAATGACATCTGCCAAGTGGGCTCTTGAGTTTGGCTTCTTGGGTGGAAGTACCTCCTTTCAAAGCCAACTTGCCTGCGGCCCGTCCTGGGCTTTTGCCTACAAAAATTCCATAAGGACGAGGATTTCTCCCAGACCAAAGCTGCCCCCTCCTCCAAACCTGGCTGCCATCGGAGGCCCAAATGCGCCCCACAAAATGACACCTGCATTGAGGGTTCTTGAGTTTGGCTTCCTGGGGAAAAGTGCCTCCTTTCGGAGTCAACTTGCCTGCGGCCCATGCAGGGCTTTTGCCTACAAAAATTCCAGAAGGACGAGGATTTCTCCCAGACCAAAGCTGCCCCCTCCTCCAAACCTGGCTGCCATCGGAGGCCCAAACGTGCCCTACAAAATGACACCTGCCAAGTGGGCTCTTGAGTTTGGCTTCTTGGGTGGAAGTGCCTCCTTTCAAAGCCAACTTGCCTGCGGCCCGTCCTGGGCTTTTGCATACAAAAATTCCATAAGGACGAGGATTTCTCCCAGACCAAAGCTGCCCCCTCCTCCAAACCTAGCTGCCATCGGTGGCCCAAACGCGCCCTACAAAATGACATCTGCCAAGTGGGCTCCTGAGTTTGGCTTCTTGGGGGAAAGTGCCTCCTTTCGGAGCCAACTTGCCTGCAGCCCGTGCTGGGCTTTAGACTACAAAAATTCCATAAGGACGAGGATTTCTCCCAGACCAAAGCTGCCCCCTCCTCCAAACCTGGCTGCCATCGGAGGCCCAAACGCGCCCCACAAAATGACATCTGCATTGAGGGTTCTTGAGTTTGGCTTCTTGGGGAAAAGTGCCTCCTTTCGGAGCCAACTTGCCTAACTTGCCTGCGGCCCGTCCTGGGCTTTTGCTACAAAAATTCCATAAGGACGAGGATTTCTCCCAGACCAAAGCTGCCCCCTCCTCCAAACCTGGCTGCCATCGGAGGCCCAAACGCGCCCTACAAAATGACACCTGCCAAGTGGGCTCTTGAGTTTGGCTTCTTGGGGAAAAGTGACTCCTTTCAAAACCAACTTGCCTGCGTCCCGTCCCGGGCTTTTGCTACAAAAATTCCATAAGGACGAGGATTCCTCCCAGACCAAAGCTGCCCCCTCCTCCAAACCTGGCTGCCATCGGAGGCCCAAACGCGCCCTACAAAATGACATCTGCCAAGTGGGCTCTTGAGTTTGGCTTTCTGGGGAAAAGTGCCTCCTTTCGGAGTCAACTTGCCTGCGGCCCATGCAGGGCTTTTGCCTACAAAAATTCCATAAGGACGAGGATTTCTCCCAGACCAAAGCTGCCCCCTCCTCCAAACCTGGCTGCCATCGGAGGCCCAAACGTGCCCTACAAAATGACATCTGCCAAGTGGGCTCTTGAGTTTGGCTTCTTGGGTGGAAGTACCTCCTTTCAAAGCCAACTTGCCTGCGGCCCGTCCTGGGCTTTTGAATACAAAAATTCCATAAGGACGAGGATTTCTCCCAGACCAAAGCTGCCCCCTCCTCCAAACCTGGCTGCCATCGGAGGCCCAAACGCGCCCCACAAAATGACACCTGCATTGAGGGTTCTTGAGTTTGGCTTCCTGGGGAAAAGTGCCTCCTTTCGGAGTCAACTTGCCTGCGGCCCATGCAGGGCTTTTGCCTACAAATATTCCAGAAGGATGAGGATTTCTCCCAGACCAAAGCTGCCCCCTCCTCCAAACCTGGCTGCCATCGGAGGCCCAAACGTGCCCTACAAAATGACACCTGCCAAGTGGGCTCTTGAGTTTGGCTTCTTGGGTGGAAGTGCCTCCTTTCAAAGCCAACTTGCCTGCGGCCCGTCCTGGGCTTTTGCCTACAAAATTTCCAGAAGGACGAGGATTTCTCCCAGACCAAAGCTGCCCCCTCCTCCAAACCTAGCTGCCATCGGTGGCCCAAACGCGCCCTACAAAATGACATCTGCCAAGTGGGCTCCTGAGTTTGGCTTCTTGGGGGAAAGTGCCTCCTTTTGGAGCCAACTTGCCTGCAGCCCGTGCTGGGCTTTAGACTACAAAAATTCCATAAGGACGAGGATTTCTCCCAGACCAAAGCTGGCCCCTCCTCCAAACCTGGCTGCCATCGGAGGCCCAAACGCGCCGTAGAAAATGACATCTGCATTGTGGGTTCTTGAGTTTGGCTTCTTGGGGAAAAGTGCCTCCTTTCGGAGCCAACTTGCCTAACTTGCCTGCGGCCCATGCGGGGTTTTTGCTTACAAAAATTCCATAAGGACGAGGATTTCTCCCAGACCAAAGCTGCCCCCTCCTCCAAACCTGGCTGCCATCGGAGGCCCAAACGCGCCCTACAAAATGACACCTGCCAAGTGGGCTCTTGAGTTTGGCTTCTTGGGGAAAAGTGACTCCTTTCAAAGCCAACTTGCCTGCGTCCCGTCCCGGGCTTTTGCTACAAAAATTCCATAAGGACGAGGATTCCTCCCAGACCAAAGCTGCCCCCTCCTCCAAACCTGGCTGCCATCGGAGGCCCAAACGCGCCCTACAAAATGACATCTGCCAAGTGGGCTCTTGAGTTTGGCTTTCTGGGGAAAAGTGCCTCCTTTCGGAGTCAACTTGCCTGCGGCCCATGCAGGGCTTTTGCCTACAAAAATTCCATAAGGACGAGGATTTCTCCCAGACCAAAGCTGCCCCCTCCTCCAAACCTGGCTGCCATCGGAGGCCCAAACGTGCCCTACAAAATGACATCTGCCAAGTGGGCTCTTGAGTTTGGCTTCTTGGGTGGAAGTACCTCCTTTCAAAGCCAACTTGCCTGCGGCCCGTCCTGGGCTTTTGCCTACAAAAATTCCATAAGGACGAGGATTCCTCCCAGACCAAAGCTGCCCCCTCCTCCAAACCTGGCTGCCATCGGAGGCCCAAACGCGCCCCACAAAATGACACCTGCATTGAGGGTTCTTGAGTTTGGCTTCCTGGGGAAAAGTGCCTCCTTTCGGAGTCAACATGCCTGCGGCCCATGCAGGGCTTTTGCCTACAAAAATTCCAGAAGGACGAGGATTTCTCCCAGACCAAAGCTGCCCCCTCCTCCAAACCTGGCTGCCATCGGAGGCCCAAACGTGCCCTACAAAATGACACCTGCCAAGTGGGCTCTTGAGTTTGGCTTCTTGGGTGGAAGTGCCTCCTTTCAAAGCCAACTTGCCTGCGGCCCGTCCTGGGCTTTTGCCTACAAAAATTCCATAAGGACGAGGATTTCTCCCAGACCAAAGCTGCCCCCTCCTCCAAACCTAGCTGCCATCGGTGGCCCAAACGCGCCCTACAAAATGACATCTGCCAAGTGGGCTCCTGAGTTTGGCTTCTTGGGGGAAAGTGCCTCCATTTGGAGCCAACTTGCCTGCAGCCCGTGCTGGGCTTTAGACTACAAAAATTCCATAAGGACGAGGATTTCTCCCAGACCAAAGCTGCCCCCTCCTCCAAACCTGGCTGCCATCAGAGGCCCAAACGCGCCCCACAAAATGACATCTGCCAAGTGGGCTCTTGAGTTTGGCTTCTTGGGGAAAAGTGCCTCCTTTCGGAGCCAACTTGCCTAACTTGCCTGCGGCCCGTCCTGGGCTTTTGCCTCCAAAAATTCCATAAGGACGAGGATTTCTCCCAGGCCAAAGCTGCCCCCTCCTCCAAACCTGGCTGCCATCGGAGGCCCAAACGCGCCCTACAAAATGACACCTGCCAAGTGGGCTCTTGAGTTTGGCTTCTTGGGGAAAAGTGACTCCTTTCAAAACCAACTTGCCTGCGTCCCGTCCCGGGCTTTTGCTACAAAAATTCCATAAGGACGAGGATTCCTCCCAGACCAAAGCTGCCCCCTCCTCCAAACCTGGCTGCCATCGGAGGCCCAAACGCGCCCTACAAAATGACATCTGCCAAGTGGGCTCTTGAGTTTGGCTTTCTGGGGAAAAGTGCCTCCTTTCGGAGTCAACTTGCCTACGGCCCATACAGGGCTTTTGCCTACAAAAATTCCATAAGGACGAGGATTTCTCCCAGACCAAAGCTGCCCCCTCCTCCAAACCTGGCTGCCATCGGAGGCCCAAACGTGCCCTACAAAATGACATCTGCCAAGTGGGCTCTTGAGTTTGGCTTCTTGGGTGGAAGTACCTCCTTTCAAAGCCAACTTGCCTGCGGCCCGTCCTGGGCTTTTGCCTACAAAAATTCCATAAGGACGAGGATTTCTCCCAGACCAAAGCTGCCCCCTCCTCCAAACCTGGCTGCCATCGGAGGCCCAAACGCGCCCCACAAAATGACACCTGCATTGAGGGTTCTTGAGTTTGGCTTCCTGGGGAAAAGTGCCTCCTTTCGGAGTCAACTTGCCTGCGGCCCATGCAGGGCTTTTGCCTCCAAAAATTCCAGAAGGACGAGGATTTCTCCCAGACCAAAGCTGCCCCCTCCTCCAAACCTGGCTGCCATCGGAGGCCCAAACGTGCCCTACAAAATGACACCTGCCAAGTGGGCTCTTGAGTTTGGCTTCTTGGGTGGAAGTGCCTCCTTTCAAAGCCAACTTGCCTGCGGCCCGTCCTGGGCTTTTGCCTACAAAAATTCCATAAGGACGAGGATTTCTCCCAGACCAAAGCTGCCCCCTCCTCCAAACCTAGCTGCCATCGGTGGCCCAAACGCGCCCTACAAAATGACATCTGCCAAGTGGGCTCCTGAGTTTGGCTTCTTGGGGGAAAGTGCCTCCTTTTGGAGCCAACTTGCCTGCAGCCCGTGCTGGGCTTTAGACTACAAAAATTCCATAAGGACAAGGATTTCTCCCAGAACAAAGCTGCCCCCTCCTCCAAACCTGGCTGCCATCAGAGGCCCAAACGCGCCCCACAAAATGACATCTGCCAAGTGGGCTCTTGAGTTTGGCTTCTTGGGGAAAAGTGCCTCCTTTCGGAGTCAACTTGCCTGCGGCCCATGCAGGGCTTTTGCCTACAAAAATTCCATAAGGACGAGGATTTCTCCCAGACCAAAGCTGCCCCCTCCTCCAAACCTGGCTGCCATCGGAGGCCCAAACGCGCCCTACAAAATGACATCTGCCAAGTGGGCTCTTGAGTTTGGCTTCTTGGGTGGAAGTACCTCCTTTCAAAGCCAACTTGCCTGCGGCCCGTCCTGGGCTTTTGCCTACAAAAATTCCAGAAGGACGAGGATTTCTCCCAGACCAAAGCTGCCCCCTCCTCCAAACCTGGCTGCCATCGGAGGCCCAAACGCGCCCCACAAAATGACACCTGCATTGAGGGTTCTTGAGTTTGGCTTCCTGGGGAAAAGTGCCTCCTTTCGGAGTCAACTTGCCTGCGGCCCATGCAGGGCTTTTGCCTACAAAAATTCCAGAAGGACGAGGATTTCTCCCAGACCAAAGCTGCCCCCTCCTCCAAACCTGGCTGCCATCGGAGGCCCAAACGTGCCCTACAAAATGACACCTGCCAAGTGGGCTCTTGAGTTTGGCTTCTTGGGTGGAAGTGCCTCCTTTCAAAGCCAACTTGCCTGCGGCCCGTCCTGGGCTTTTGCCTACAAAAATTCCATAAGGACGAGGATTTCTCCCAGACCAAAGCTGCCCCCTCCTCCAAACCTGGCTGCCATCGGAGGCCCAAACGCGCCCCACAAAATGACATCTGCATTGAGGGTTCTTGAGTTTGGCTTCTTGGGGAAAAGTGCCTCCTTTCGGAGCCAACTTGCCTAACTTGCCTGCGGCCCGTCCTGGGCTTTTGCTACAAAAATTCCATACGGACGAGGATTTCTCCCAGACCAAAGCTGCCCCCTCCTCCAAACCTGGCTGCCATCGGAGGCCCAAACGCGCCGTACAAAATGACATGTGCATTGTGGGTTCTTGAGTTTGGCTTCTTGGGGAAAAGTGCCTCCTTTCAAAGCAACTTGCCTAACTTGCCTGCGGCCCATGCGGGGTTTTTGCTTACAAAAATTCCATAAGGACGAGGATTTCTCCCAGACCAAAGCTGCCCCCTCCTCCAAACCTGGCTGCCATCGGAGGCCCAAACGCGCCCTACAAAATGACACCTGCCAAGTGGGCTCTTGAGTTTGGCTTCTTGGGGAAAAGTGACTCCTTTCAAAACCAACTTGCCTGCGTCCCGTCCCGGGCTTTTGCTACAAAAATTCCATAAGGACGAGGATTCCTCCCAGACCAAAGCTGCCCCCTCCTCCAAACCTGGCTGCCATCGGAGGCCCAAACGCGCCCTACAAAATGACATCTGCCAAGTGGGCTCTTGAGTTTGGCTTTCTGGGGAAAAGTGCCTCCTTTCGGAGTCAACTTGCCTGCGGCCCATGCAGGGCTTTTGCCTACAAAAATTCCATAAGGACGAGGATTTCTCCCAGACCAAAGCTGCCCCCTCCTCCAAACCTGGCTGCCATCGGAGGCCCAAACGTGCCCTACAAAATGACATCTGCCAAGTGGGCTCTTGAGTTTGGCTTCTTGGGTGGAAGTACCTCCTTTCAAAGCCAACTTGCCTGCGGCCCGTCCTGGGCTTTTGCCTACAAAAATTCCATAAGGACGAGGATTTCTCCCAGACCAAAGCTGCCCCCTCCTCCAAACCTGGCTGCCATCGGAGGCCCAAACGCGCCGTACAAAATGACATCTGCATTGTGGGTTCTTGAGTTTGGCTTCTTGGGGAAAAGTGCCTCCTTTCGGAGCCAACTTGCCTAACTTGCCTGCGGCCCATGCGGGGTTTTTGCTTACAAAAATTCCATAAGGACGAGGATTTCTCCCAGACCAAAGCTGCCCCCTCCTCCAAACCTGGCTGCCATCGGAGGCCCAAACGCGCCCTACAAAATGACACCTGCCAAGTGGGCTCTTGAGTTTGGCTTCTTGGGGAAAGTGACTCCTTTCAAAACCAACTTGCCTGCGTCCCGTCCCGGGCTTTTGCTACAAAAATTCCATAAGGACGAGGATTCCTCCCAGACCAAAGCTGCCCCCTCCTCCAAACCTGGCTGCCATCGGAGGCCCAAACGCGCCCTACAAAATGACATCTGCCAAGTGGGCTCTTGAGTTTGGCTTTCTGGGGAAAAGTGCCTCCTTTCGGAGTCAACTTGCCTAACTTGCCTGCGGCCCGTCCTGGGCTTTTGCTACAAAAATTCCATAAGGACGAGGATTTCTCCCAGACCAAAGCTGCCCCCTCCTCCAAACCTGGCTGCCATCGGAGGCCCAAACGCGCCCCACAAAATGACACCTGCATTGAGGGTTCTTGAGTTTGGCTTCCTGGGGAAAAGTGCCTCCTTTCGGAGTCAACTTGCCTGCGGCCCATGCAGGGCTTTTGCCTACAAAAATTCCAGAAGGACGAGGATTTCTCCCAGACCAAAGCTGCCCCCTCCTCCAAACCTGGCTGCCATCGGAGGCCCAAACGTGCCCTACAAAATGACACCTGCCAAGTGGGCTCTTGAGTTTGGCTTCTTGGGTGGAAGTGCCTCCTTTCAAAGCCAACTTGCCTGCGGCCCGTCCTGGGCTTTTGCCTACAAAAATTCCATAAGGACGAGGATTTCTCCCAGACCAAAGCTGCCCCCTCCTCCAAACCTAGCTGCCATCGGAGGCCCAAACGCGCCCTACAAAATGACATCTGCCAAGTGGGCTCCTGAGTTTGGCTTCTTGGGGAAAAGTGCCTCCTTTCGGAGCCAACTTGCCTAACTTGCCTGCGGCCCGTCCTGGGCTTTTGCCTCCAAAAATTCCATAAGGACGAGGATTTCTCCCAGGCCAAAGCTGCCCCCTCCTCCAAACCTGGCTGCCATCGGAGGCCCAAACGCGCCCTACAAAATGACACCTGCCAAGTGGGCTCTTGAGTTTGGCTTCTTGGGGAAAAGTGACTCCTTTCAAAACCAACTTGCCTGCGTCCCGTCCCGGGCTTTTGCTACAAAAATTCCATAAGGACGAGGATTCCTCCCAGACCAAAGCTGCCCCCTCCTCCAAACCTGGCTGCCATCGGAGGCCCAAACGCGCCCTACAAAATGACATCTGCCAAGTGGGCTCTTGAGTTTGGCTTTCTGGGGAAAAGTGCCTCCTTTCGGAGTCAACTTGCCTGCGGCCCATGCAGGGCTTTTGCCTACAAAAATTCCATAAGGACGAGGATTTCTCCCAGACCAAAGCTGCCCCCTCCTCCAAACCTGGCTGCCATCGGAGGCCCAAACGCGCCCTACAAAATGACACCTGCCAAGTGGGCTCTTGAGTTTGGCTTCTTGGGTGGAAGTACCTCCTTTCAAAGCCAACTTGCCTGCGGCCCGTCCTGGGCTTTTGCCTACAAAAATTCCATAAGGACGAGGATTTCTCCCAGACCAAAGCTGCCCCCTCCTCCAAACCTGGCTGCCATCGGAGGCCCAAACGCGCCCCACAAAATGACACCTGCATTGAGGGTTCTTGAGTTTGGCTTCCTGGGGAAAAGTGCCTCCTTTCGGAGTCAACTTGCCTGCGGCCCATGCAGGGCTTTTGCCTACAAAAATTCCAGAAGGACGAGGATTTCTCCCAGACCAAAGCTGCCCCCTCCTCCAAACCTGGCTGCCATCGGAGGCCCAAACGTGCCCTACAAAATGACACCTGCCAAGTGGGCTCTTGAGTTTGGCTTCTTGGGTGGAAGTGCCTCCTTTCAAAGCCAACTTGCCTGCGGCCCGTCCTGGGCTTTTGCCTACAAAAATTCCATAAGGACGAGGATTTCTCCCAGACCAAAGCTGCCCCCTCCTCCAAACCTGGCTGCCATCGGAGGCCCAAACGCGCCCCACAAAATGACATCTGCATTGAGGGTTCTTGAGTTTGGCTTCTTGGGGAAAAGTGCCTCCTTTCGGAGCCAACTTGCCTAACTTGCCTGCGGCCCGTGCTGGGCTTTTGCTACAAAAATTCCATAAGGACGAGGATTTCTCCCAGACCAAAGCTGCCCCCTCCTCCAAACCTGGCTGCCATCGGAGGCCCAAACGCGCCCTACAAAATGACATCTGCATTGTGGGTTCTTGAGTTTGGCTTCTTGGGGAAAAGTGCCTCCTTTCGGAGCCAACTTGCCTAACTTGCCTGCGGCCCGTCCTGGGCTTTTGCTACAAAAATTCCATAAGGACGAGGATTTCTCCCAGACCAAAGCTGCCCCCTCCTCCAAACCTGGCTGCCATCGGAGGCCCAAACGTGCCCTACAAAATGACATCTGCATTGTGGGTTCTTGAGTTTGGCTTCTTGGGGAAAAGTGCCTCCTTTCAAAGCAACTTGCCTAACTTGCCTGCGGCCCATGCGGGGTTTTTGCTTACAAAAATTCCATAAGGACGAGGATTTCTCCCAGACCAAAGCTGCCCCCTCCTCCAAACCTGGCTGCCATCGGAGGCCCAAACGCGCCCTACAAAATGACACCTGCCAAGTGGGCTCTTGAGTTTGGCTTCTTGGGGAAAAGTGACTCCTTTCAAAACCAACTTGCCTGCGTCCCGTCCCGGGCTTTTGCTACAAAAATTCCATAAGGACGAGGATTCCTCCCAGACCAAAGCTGCCCCCTCCTCCAAACCTGGCTGCCATCGGAGGCCCAAACGCGCCCTACAAAATGACATCTGCCAAGTGGGCTCTTGAGTTTGGCTTTCTGGGGAAAAGTGCCTCCTTTCGGAGTCAACTTGCCTGCGGCCCATGCAGGGCTTTTGCCTACAAAAATTCCATAAGGACGAGGATTTCTCCCAGACCAAAGCTGCCCCCTCCTCCAAACCTGGCTGCCATCGGAGGCCCAAACGTGCCCTACAAAATGACATCTGCCAAGTGGTCTCTTGAGTTTGGCTTCTTGGGTGGAAGTACCTCCTTTCAAAGCCAACTTGCCTGCGGCCCGTCCTGGGCTTTTGCCTACAAAAATTCCATAAGGACGAGGATTTCTCCCAGACCAAAGCTGCCCCCTCCTCCAAACCTGGCTGCCATCGGAGGCCCAAACGCGCCCCACAAAATGACACCTGCCAAGTGGGCTCTTGAGTTTGGCTTCCTGGGGAAAAGTGCCTCCTTTCGGAGTCAACTTGCCTGCGGCCCATGCAGGGCTTTTGCCTACAAAAATTCCAGAAGGACGAGGATTTCTCCCAGACCAAAGCTGCCCCCTCCTCCAAACCTGGCTGCCATCGGAGGCCCAAACGTGCCCTACAAAATGACACCTGCCAAGTGGGCTCTTGAGTTTGGCTTCTTGGGGAAAAGTGACTCCTTTCAAAACCAACTTGCCTGCGTCCCGTCCCGGGCTTTTGCTACAAAAATTCCATAAGGACGAGGATTCCTCCCAGACCAAAGCTGCCCCCTCCTCCAAACCTGGCTGCCATCGGAGGCCCAAACGCGCCCTACAAAATGACATCTGCCAAGTGGGCTCTTGAGTTTGGCTTTCTGGGGAAAAGTGCCTCCTTTCGGAGTCAACTTGCCTGCGGCCCATGCAGGGCTTTTGCCTACAAAAATTCCATAAGGACGAGGATTTCTCCCAGACCAAAGCTGCCCCCTCCTCCAAACCTGGCTGCCATCGGAGGCCCAAACGCGCCCTACAAAATGACACCTGCCAAGTGGGCTCTTGAGTTTGGCTTCTTGGGTGGAAGTACCTCCTTTCAAAGCCAACTTGCCTGCGGCCCGTCCTGGGCTTTTGCCTACAAAAATTCCATAAGGACGAGGATTTCTCCCAGACCAAAGCTGCCCCCTCCTCCAAACCTGGCTGCCATCGGAGGCCCAAACGCGCCCCACAAAATGACACCTGCATTGAGGGTTCTTGAGTTTGGCTTCCTGGGGAAAAGTGCCTCCTTTCGGAGTCAACTTGCCTGCGGCCCATGCAGGGCTTTTGCCTACAAAAATTCCAGAAGGACGAGGATTTCTCCCAGACCAAAGCTGCCCCCTCCTCCAAACCTGGCTGCCATCGGAGGCCCAAACGTGCCCTACAAAATGACACCTGCCAAGTGGGCTCTTGAGTTTGGCTTCTTGGGTGGAAGTGCCTCCTTTCAAAGCCAACTTGCCTGCGGCCCGTCCTGGGCTTTTGCCTACAAAAATTCCATAAGGACGAGGATTTCTCCCAGACCAAAGCTGCCCCCTCCTCCAAACCTGGCTGCCATCGGAGGCCCAAACGCGCCCCACAAAATGACATCTGCATTGAGGGTTCTTGAGTTTGGCTTCTTGGGGAAAAGTGCCTCCTTTCGGAGCCAACTTGCCTAACTTGCCTGCGGCCCGTGCTGGGCTTTTGCTACAAAAATTCCATAAGGACGAGGATTTCTCCCAGACCAAAGCTGCCCCCTCCTCCAAACCTGGCTGCCATCGGAGGCCCAAACGCGCCCTACAAAATGACATCTGCATTGTGGGTTCTTGAGTTTGGCTTCTTGGGGAAAAGTGCCTCCTTTCGGAGCCAACTTGCCTAACTTGCCTGCGGCCCGTCCTGGGCTTTTGCTACAAAAATTCCATAAGGACGAGGATTTCTCCCAGACCAAAGCTGCCCCCTCCTCCAAACCTGGCTGCCATCGGAGGCCCAAACGTGCCCTACAAAATGACATCTGCATTGTGGGTTCTTGAGTTTGGCTTCTTGGGGAAAAGTGCCTCCTTTCAAAGCAACTTGCCTAACTTGCCTGCGGCCCATGCGGGGTTTTTGCTTACAAAAATTCCATAAGGACGAGGATTTCTCCCAGACCAAAGCTGCCCCCTCCTCCAAACCTGGCTGCCATCGGAGGCCCAAACGCGCCCTACAAAATGACACCTGCCAAGTGGGCTCTTGAGTTTGGCTTCTTGGGGATAAGTGACTCCTTTCAAAACCAACTTGCCTGCGTCCCGTCCCGGGCTTTTGCTACAAAAATTCCATAAGGACGAGGATTCCTCCCAGACCAAAGCTGCCCCCTCCTCCAAACCTGGCTGCCATCGGAGGCCCAAACGCGCCCTACAAAATGACATCTGCCAAGTGGGCTCTTGAGTTTGGCTTTCTGGGGAAAAGTGCCTCCTTTCGGAGTCAACTTGCCTGCGGCCCATGCAGGGCTTTTGCCTACAAAAATTCCATAAGGACGAGGATTTCTCCCAGACCAAAGCTGCCCCCTCCTCCAAACCTGGCTGCCATCGGAGGCCCAAACGTGCCCTACAAAATGACATCTGCCAAGTGGTCTCTTGAGTTTGGCTTCTTGGGTGGAAGTACCTCCTTTCAAAGCCAACTTGCCTGCGGCCCGTCCTGGGCTTTTGCCTACAAAAATTCCATAAGGACGAGGATTTCTCCCAGACCAAAGCTGCCCCCTCCTCCAAACCTGGCTGCCATCGGAGGCCCAAACGCGCCCCACAAAATGACATCTGCCAAGTGGGCTCTTGAGTTTGGCTTCTTGCGGAAAAGTGCCTCCTTTCAAAGCCAACTTGCCTAACTAGCCTGCGGCCCGTGCTGGGCTTTAGACTACAAAAATTCCAGAAGGACGAGGATTTCTCCCAGACCAAAGCTGCCCCCTCCTCCAAACCTGGCTGCCATCGGAGGCCCAAACGCGCCCTACAAAATGACATCTGCATTGTGGGTTCTTGAGTTTGGCTTCTTGGGGAAAAGTGCCTCCTTTCAAAGCAACTTGCCTAACTTGCCTGCGGCCCATGCGGGGTTTTTGCCTACAAAAATTCCATAAGGACGAGGATTTCTCCCAGACCAAAGCTGCCCCCTCCTCCAAACCTGGCTGCCATCGGAGGCCCAAACGCGCCCTACAAAATGACACCTGCCAAGTGGGCTCTTGAGTTTGGCTTCTTGGGTGGAAGTACCTCCTTTCAAAGCCAACTTGCCTGCGGCCCGTCCTGGGCTTTTGCCTACAAAAATTCCATAAGGACGAGGATTTCTCCCAGACCAAAGCTGCCCCCTCCTCCAAACCTGGCTGCCATCGGAGGCCCAAACGCGCCCCACAAAATGACACCTGCATTGAGGGTTCTTGAGTTTGGCTTCCTGGGGAAAAGTGCCTCCTTTCGGAGTCAACTTGCCTGCGGCCCATGCAGGGCTTTTGCCTACAAAAATTCCAGAAGGACGAGGATTTCTCCCAGACCAAAGCTGCCCCCTCCTCCAAACCTGTCTGCCATCGGAGGCCCAAACGTGCCCTACAAAATGACACCTGCCAAGTGGGCTCTTGAGTTTGGCTTCTTGGGTGGAAGTGCCTCCTTTCAAAGCCAACTTGCCAGCGGCCCGTCCTGGGCTTTTGCCTACAAAAATTCCATAAGGACGAGGATTTCTCCCAGACCAAAGCTGCCCCCTCCTCCAAACCTGGCTGCCATCGGAGGCCGAAACGCGCCCTACAAAATGACATCTGCCAAGTGGGCTCTTGAGTTTGGCTTCTTGCGGAAAAGTGCCTCCTTTCAAAGCCAACTTGCCTAACTAGCCTGCGGCCCGTGCTGGGCTTTAGACTACAAAAATTCTATAAGGACGAGGATTTCTCCCAGACCAAAGCTGCCCCCTCCTCCAAACCTGGCTGCCATCGGAGGCCCAAACGCGCCCCACAAAATGACATCTGCATTGAGGGTTCTTGAGTTTGGCTTCTTGGGGAAAAGTGCCTCCTTTCGGAGCCAACTTGCCTAACTTGCCTGCGGACCGTCCTGGGCTTTTGCCTACAAAAATTCCAGAAAGACAAGGATTTCTCCCAGACCAAAGCTGCTCCCTCCTCCAAACCTGGCTGCCATCGGAGGCCCAAACGCGCCCTACAAAATGACATCTGCCAAGTGGGCTCTTGAGTTTGGCTACTTGGGGAAAAGTGACTCCTTTCAAAACCAACTTGCCTGCGTCCCGTCCCGGACGTTTGCTACAAAAATTCCATAAGGACGAGGATTCCTCCCAGACCAAAGCTGCCCCTCCTCCAAACCTGGCTGCCATCGGAGGCCCAAACGCGCCCTACAAAATGACACCTGCCAAGTGGGCTCTTGAGTTTGGCTTTCTGGGGAAAAGTGCCTCCTTTCGGAGTCAACTTGCCTGCGGCCCATGCAGGGCTTTTGCCTTCAAAAATTCCATAAGGACGAGGATTTCTCCCAGACCAAAGCTGCCCCCTCCTCCAAACCTGGCTGCCATCAGAGGCCCAAACGTGCCCTACAAAATGACATCTGCCAAGTGGGCTCTTGAGTTTGGCTTCTTGGGTGGAAGTACCTCCTTTCAAAGCCAACTTGCCTGCGGCCCGTCCTGGGCTTTTGCCTACAAAAATTCCATAAGGACGAGGATTTCTCCCAGACCAAAGCTGCCCCCTCCTCCAAACCTGGCTGCCATCGGAGGCCCAAACGCGCCCCACAAAATGACACCTGCATTGAGGGTTCTTGAGTTTGGCTTTCTGGGGAAAAGTGCCTCCTTTCGGAGTCAACTTGCCTGCGGCCCATGCAGGGCTTTTGCCTCCAAAAATTCCATAAGGACGAGGATTTCTCCCAGACCAAAGCTGCCCCCTCCTCCAAACCTGGCTGCCATCGGAGGCCCAAACGTGCCCTACAAAATGACACCTGCCAAGTGGGCTCTTGAGTTTGGCTTCTTGGGTGGAAGTGCCTCCTTTCAAAGCCAACTTGCCTGCGGCCCGTCCTGGGCTTTTGCCTACAAAAATTCCATAAGGACGAGGATTTCTCCCAGACCAAAGCTGCCCCCTCCTCCAAACCTAGCTGCCATCGGTGGCCCAAACGCGCCCTACAAAATGACATCTGCCAAGTGGGCTCCTGAGTTTGGCTTCTTGGGGGAAAGTGCCTCCTTTTGGAGCCAACTTGCCTGCAGCCCGTGCTGGGCTTTAGACTACAAAAATTCCATAAGGACGAGGATTTCTCCCAGACCAAAGCTGCCCCCTCCTCCAAACCTGGCTGCCATCAGAGGCCCAAATGCGCCCCACAAAATGACATCTGCCAAGTGGGCTCTTGAGTTTGGCTTCTTGGGGAAAAGTGCCTCCTTTCGGAGCCAACTTGCCTAACTTGCCTGCGGCCCGTCCTGGGCTTTTGCCTCCAAAAATTCCATAAGGATGAGGATTTCTCCCAGGCCAAAGCTGCCCCCTCCTCCAAACCTGGCTGCCATCGGAGGCCCAAACGCGCCCTACAAAATGACATCTGCCAAGTGGGCTCTTGAGTTTGGCTTCTTGGGGAAAAGTGCCTCCTTTCGGAGTCAACTTGCCTGCGGCCCATGCAGGGCTTTTGCCTACAAAAATTCCAGAAGGACGAGGATTTCTCCCAGACCAAAGCTGCCCCCTCCTCCAAACCTGGCTGCCATCGGAGGCCCAAACGCGCCCTACAAAATGACACCTGCCAAGTGGGCTCTTGAGTTTGGCTTCTTGGGTGGAAGTACCTCCTTTCAAAGCCAACTTGCCTGCGGCCCGTCCTGGGCTTTTGCCTACAAAAATTCCATAAGGACGAGGATTTCTCCCAGACCAAAGCTGCCCCCTCCTCCAAACCTGGCTGCCATCGGAGGCCCAAACGCGCCCCACAAAATGACACCTGCATTGAGGGTTCTTGAGTTTGGCTTCCTGGGGAAAAGTGCCTCCTTTCGGAGTCAACTTGCCTGCGGCCCATGCAGGGCTTTTGCCTACAAAAATTCCAGAAGGACGAGGATTTCTCCCAGACCAAAGCTGCCCCCTCCTCCAAACCTGGCTGCCATCGGAGGCCCAAACGTGCCCTACAAAATGACACCTGCCAAGTGGGCTCTTGAGTTTGGCTTCTTGGGTGGAAGTGCCTCCTTTCAAAGCCAACTTGCCTGCGGCCCGTCCTGGGCTTTTGCCTACAAAAATTCCATAAGGACGAGGATTTCTCCCAGACCAAAGCTGCCCCCTCCTCCAAACCTGGCTGCCATCGGAGGCCCAAACGCGCCCCACAAAATGACATCTGCATTGAGGGTTCTTGAGTTTGGCTTCTTGGGGAAAAGTGCCTCCTTTCGGAGCCAACTTGCCTAACTTGCCTGCGGCCCGTCCTGGGCTTTTGCTACAAAAATTCCATAAGGACGAGGATTTCTCCCAGACCAAAGCTGCCCCCTCCTCCAAACCTGGCTGCCATCGGAGGCCCAAACGCGCCCTACAAAATGACATCTGCATTGTGGGTTCTTGAGTTTGGCTTCTTGGGGAAAAGTGCCTCCTTTCGGAGCCAACTTGCCTAACTTGCCTGCGGCCCGTCCTGGGCTTTTGCTACAAAAATTCCATAAGGACGAGGATTTCTCCCAGACCAAAGCTGCCCCCTCCTCCAAACCTGGCTGCCATCGGAGGCCCAAACGTGCCCTACAAAATGACATCTGCCAAGTGGGCTCTTGAGTTTGGCTTCTTGGGTGGAAGTACCTCCTTTCAAAGCCAACTTGCCTGCGGCCCGTCCTGGGCTTTAGACTACAATAATTCCATAAGGACGAGGATTTCTCCCAGACCAAAGCTGCCCCCTCCTCCAAACCTGGCTGCCATCGGAGGCCCAAACGCGCCGTACAAAATGACATCTGCATTGTGGGTTCTTGAGTTTGGCTTCTTGGGGAAAAGTGCCTCCTTTCGGAGCCAACTTGCCTGACTTGCCTGCGGCCCATGCGGGGTTTTTGCTTACAAAAATTCCATAAGGACGAGGATTTCTCCCAGACCAAAGCTGCCCCCTCCTCCAAACCTGGCTGCCATCGGAGGCCCAAACGCGCCCTACAAAATGACACCTGCCAAGTGGGCTCTTGAGTTTGGCTTCTTGGGGAAAAGTGACTCCTTTCAAAACCAACTTGCCTGCGGCCCGTCCCGGGCTTTTGCTACAAAAATTCCATAAGGACGAGGATTCCTCCCAGACCAAAGCTGCCCCCTCCTCCAAACCTGGCTGCCATCGGAGGCCCAAACGCGCCCTACAAAATGACATCTGTCAAGTGGGCTCTTGAGTTTGGCTTTCTGGGGAAAAGTGCCTCCTTTCGGAGTCAACTTGCCTAACTTGCCTGCGGCCCGTCCTGGGCTTTTGCTACAAAAATTCCATAAGGACGAGGATTTCTCCCAGACCAAAGCTGCCCCCTCCTCCAAACCTGGCTGCCATCGGAGGCCCAAACGCGCCCTACAAAATGACACCTGCCAAGTGGGCTCTTGAGTTTGGCTTCTTGGGTGGAAGGGCCTCCTTTCAAAGCCAACTTGCCTGCGTCCCGTCCCGGGCTTTTGCTACAAAAATTCCATAAGGACGAGGATTTCTCCCAGACCAAAGCTGCCCCCTCCTCCAAACCTGGCTGCCATCGGAGGCCCAAACGCGCCCTACAAAATGACATCTGCCAAGTGGGCTCTTGAGTTTGGCTTTCTGGGGAAAAGTGCCTCCTTTCGGAGTCAACTTGCCTGCGGCCCATGCAGGGCTTTTGCCTACAAAAATTCCATAAGGACGAGGATTTCTCCCAGACCAAAGCTGCCCCCTCCTCCAAACCTGGCTGCCATCGGAGGCCCAAACGCGCCCCACAAAATGACACCTGCATTGAGGGTTCTTGAGTTTGGCTTCCTGGGGAAAAGTGCCTCCTTTCGGAGTCAACTTGCCTGCGGCCCATGCAGGGCTTTTGCCTACAAAAATTCCAGAAGGACGAGGATTTCTCCCAGACCAAAGCTGCCCCCTCCTCCAAACCTGGCTGCCATCGGAGGCCCAAACGTGCCCTACAAAATGACACCTGCCAAGTGGGCTCTTGAGTTTGGCTTCTTGGGTGGAAGTGCCTCCTTTCAAAGCCAACTTGCCTGCGGCCCATCCTGGGCTTTTGCCTACAAAAATTCCATAAGGACGAGGATTTCTCCCAGACCAAAGCTGCCCCCTCCTCCAAACCTAGCTGCCATCGGTGGCCCAAACGCGCCCTACAAAATGACATCTGCCAAGTGGGCTCCTGAGTTTGGCTTCTTGGGGGAAAGTGCCTCCTTTTGGAGCCAACTTGCCTGCAGCCCGTGCTGGGCTTTAGACTACAAAAATTCCATAAGGACGAGGATTTCTCCCAGACCAAAGCTGCCCCCTCCTCCAAACCTGGCTGCCATCAGAGGCCCAAACCCTCCCCACAAAATGACATCTGCCAAGTGGGCTCTTGAGTTTGGCTTCTTGGGTAAAAGTGCCTCCTTTCGGAGCCAACTTGCCTAACTTGCCTGCGGCCCGTCCTGGGCTTTTGCCTCCAAAAATTCCAGAAGGACGAGGATTTCTCCCAGACCAAAGCTGCCCCCTCCTCCAAACCTGGCTGCCATCGGAGGCCCAAACGCGCCCTACAAAATGACATCTGCCAAGTGGGCTCTTGAGTTTGGCTTCTTGCGGAAAAGTGCCTCCGTTCAAAGCCAACTTGCCTAACTAGCCTGCGGCCCGTGCTGGGCTTTAGACTACAAAAATTCCATAAGGACGAGGATTTCTCCCAGACCAAAGCTGCCCCCTCCTCCAAACCTGGCTGCCATCGGAGGCCCAAACGCGCCCCACAAAATGACATCTGCATTGAGGGTTCTTGAGTTTGGCTTCTTGGGGAAAAGTGCCTCCTTTCGGAGCCAACTTGCCTAACTTGCCTGCGGCCCGTCCTGGGCTTTTGCTACAAAAATTCCATAAGGACGAGGATTTCTCCCAGACCAAAGCTGCCCCCTCCTCCAAACCTGGCTGCCATCGGAGGCCCAAACGCGCCCTACAAAATGACATCTGCATTGTGGGTTCCTGAGTTTGGCTTCTTGGGGAAAAGTGCCTCCTTTCAAAGCAACTTGCCTAACTTGCCTGCGGCCCATGCGGGGTTTTTGCCTACAAAAATTCCATAAGGACGAGGATTTCTCCCAGACCAAAGCTGCCCCCTCCTCCAAACCTGGCTGCCATCGGAGGCCCAAACGCGCCCTACAAAATGACACCTGCCAAGTGGGCTCTTGAGTTTGGCTTCTTGGGTGGAAGTACCTCCTTTCAAAGCCAACTTGCCTGCGGCCCGTCCTGGGCTTTTGCCTACAAAAATTCCATAAGGACGAGGATTTCTCCCAGACCAAAGCTGCCCCCTCCTCCAAACCTGGCTGCCATCGGAGGCCCAAACGCGCCCCACAAAATGACACCTGCATTGAGGGTTCTTGAGTTTGGCTTCCTGGGGAAAAGTGCCTCCTTTCGGAGTCAACTTGCCTGCGGCCCATGCAGGGCTTTTGCCTACAAAAATTCCAGAAGGACGAGGATTTCTCCCAGACCAAAGCTGCCCCCTCCTCCAAACCTGGCTGCCATCGGAGGCCCAAACGTGCCCTACAAAATGACACCTGCCAAGTGGGCTCTTGAGTTTGGCTTCTTGGGTGGAAGTGCCTCCTTTCAAAGCCAACTTGCCAGCGGCCCGTCCTGGGCTTTTGCCTACAAAAATTCCATAAGGACGAGGATTTCTCCCAGACCAAAGCTGCCCCCTCCTCCAAACCTGGCTGCCATCGGAGGCCCAAACGCGCCCTACAAAATGACATCTGCCAAGTGGGCTCTTGAGTTTGGCTTCTTGCGGAAAAGTGCCTCCTTTCAAAGCCAACTTGCCTAACTAGCCTGCGGCCCGTGCTGGGCTTTAGACTACAAAAATTCCATAAGGACGAGGATTTCTCCCAGACCAAAGCTGCCCCCTCCTCCAAACCTGGCTGCCATCGGAGGCCCAAACGCGCCCCACAAAATGACATCTGCATTGAGGGTTCTTGAGTTTGGCTTCTTGGGGAAAAGTGCCTCCTTTCGGAGCCAACTTGCCTAACTTGCCTGCGGCCCGTCCTGGGCTTTTGCCTACAAAAATTCCATAAGGACGAGGATTCCTCCCAGACCAAAGCTGCCCCCTCCTCCAAACCTGGCTGCCATCGGAGGCCCAAACGCGCCCTACAAAATGACATCTGCATTGTGGGTTCTTGAGTTTGGCTTCTTGGGGAAAAGTGCCTCCTTTCAAAGCCAACTTGCCTAACTTGCCTGCGGCCCGTCCTGGGCTTTTGCCTACAAAAATTCCAGAAGGACAAGGATTTCTCCCAGACCAAAGCTGCTCCCTCCTCCAAACCTGGCTGCCATCGGAGGCCCAAACGCGCCCTACAAAATGACACCTGCCAAGTGGGCTCTTGAGTTTGGCTACTTGGGGAAAAGTGACTCCTTTCAAAACCAACTTGCCTGCGTCCCGTCCCGGACGTTTGCTACAAAAATTCCATAAGGACGAGGATTCCTCCCAGACCAAAGCTGCCCCTCCTCCAAACCTGGCTGCCATCGGAGGCCCAAACGCGCCCTACAAAATGACACCTGCCAAGTGGGCTCTTGAGTTTGGCTTTCTGGGGAAAAGTGCCTCCTTTCGGAGTCAACTTGCCTGCGGCCCATGCAGGGCTTTTGCCTACAAAAATTCCATAAGGACGAGGATTTCTCCCAGACCAAAGCTGCCCCCTCCTCCAAACCTGGCTGCCATCGGAGGCCCAAACGTGCCCTACAAAATGACATCTGCCAAGTGGGCTCTTGAGTTTGGCTTCTTGGGTGGAAGTACCTCCTTTCAAAGCCAACTTGCCTGCGGCCCGTCCTGGGCTTTTGCCTACAAAAATTCCATAAGGACGAGGATTTCTCCCAGACCAAAGCTGCCCCCTCCTCCAAACCTGGCTGCCATCGGAGGCCCAAACGCGCCCCACAAAATGACACCTGCATTGAGGGTTCTTGAGTTTGGCTTCCTGGGGAAAAGTGCCTCCTTTCGGAGTCAACTTGCCTGCGGCCCATGCAGGGCTTTTGCCTACAAAAATTCCATAAGGACGAGGATTTCTCCCAGACCAAAGCTGCCCCCTCCTCCAAACCTGGCTGCCATCGGAGGCCCAAACGTGCCCTACAAAATGACACCTGCCAAGTGGGCTCTTGAGTTTGGCTTCTTGGGTGGAAGTGCCTCCTTTCAAAGCCAACTTGCCTGCGGCCCGTCCTGGGCTTTTGCCTACAAAAATTCCATAAGGACGAGGATTTCTCCCAGACCAAAGCTGCCCCCTCCTCCAAACCTAGCTGCCATCGGTGGCCCAAACGCGCCCTACAAAATGACATCTGCCAAGTGGGCTCCTGAGTTTGGCTTCTTGGGGGAAAGTGCCTCCTTTCGGAGCCAACTTGCCTGCAGCCCGTGCTGGGCTTTAGACTACAAAAATTCCATAAGGACGAGGATTTCTCCCAGACCAAAGCTGCCCCCTCCTCCAAACCTGGCTGCCATCGGAGGCCCAAACGCGCCCCACAAAATGACATCTGCATTGAGGGTTCTTGAGTTTGGCTTCTTGGGGAAAAGTGCCTCCTTTCGGAGCCAACTTGCCTAACTTGCCTGCGGCCCGTCCTGGGCTTTTGCTACAAAAATTCCATAAGGACGAGGATTTCTCCCAGACCAAAGCTGCCCCCTCCTCCAAACCTGGCTGCCATCGGAGGCCCAAACGCGCCCTACAAAATGACACCTGCCAAGTGGGCTCTTGAGTTTGGCTTCTTGGGGAAAAGTGACTCCTTTCAAAACCAACTTGCCTGCGTCCCGTCCCGGGCTTTTGCTACAAAAATTCCATAAGGACGAGGATTCCTCCCAGACCAAAGCTGCCCCCTCCTCCAAACCTGGCTGCCATCGGAGGCCCAAACGCGCCCTACAAAATGACATCTGCCAAGTGGGCTCTTGAGTTTGGCTTTCTGGGGAAAAGTGCCTCCTTTCGGAGTCAACTTGCCTGCGGCCCATGCAGGGCTTTTGCCTACAAAAATTCCATAAGGACGAGGATTTCTCCCAGACCAAAGCTGCCCCCTCCTCCAAACCTGGCTGCCATCGGAGGCCCAAACGTGCCCTACAAAATGACATCTGCCAAGTGGGCTCTTGAGTTTGGCTTCTTGGGTGGAAGTACCTCCTTTCAAAGCCAACTTGCCTGCGGCCCGTCCTGGGCTTTTGCCTACAAAAATTCCATAAGGACGAGGATTTCTCCCAGACCAAAGCTGCCCCCTCCTCCAAACCTGGCTGCCATCGGAGGCCCAAACGCGCCCCACAAAATGACACCTGCATTGAGGGTTCTTGAGTTTGGCTTCCTGGGGAAAAGTGCCTCCTTTCGGAGTCAACTTGCCTGCGGCCCATGCAGGGCTTTTGCCTACAAAAATTCCAGAAGGACGAGGATTTCTCCCAGACCAAAGCTGCCCCCTCCTCCAAACCTGGCTGCCATCGGAGGCCCAAACGTGCCCTACAAAATGACACCTGCCAAGTGGGCTCTTGAGTTTGGCTTCTTGGGTGGAAGTGCCTCCTTTCAAAGCCAACTTGCCTGCGGCCCGTCCTGGGCTTTTGCCTACAAAAATTCCATAAGGACGAGGATTTCTCCCAGACCAAAGCTGCCCCCTCCTCCAAACCTGGCTGCCATCGGTGGCCCAAACGCGCCCTACAAAATGACATCTGCCAAGTGGGCTCCTGAGTTTGGCTTCTTGGGGGAAAGTGCCTCCTTTTGGAGCCAACTTGCCTGCAGCCCGTGCTGGGCTTTAGACTACAAAAATTCCATAAGGACGAGGATTTCTCCCAGACCAAAGCTGCCCCCTCCTCCAAACCTGGCTGCCATCAGAGGCCCAAACGCGCCCCACAAAATGACATCTGCCAAGTGGGCCCTTGAGTTTGGCTTCTTGGGGAAAAGTGCCTCCTTTCGGAGCCAACTTGCCTAACTTGCCTGCGGCCCGTCCTGGGCTTTTGCCTCCAAAAATTCCATAAGGACGAGGATTTCTCCCAGACCAAAGCTGCCCCCTCCTCCAAACCTGGCTGCCATCGGAGGCCCAAACGCGCCCTACAAAATGACATCTGCATTGTGGGTTCTTGAGTTTGGCTTCTTGGGGAAAAGTGCCTCCTTTCGGAGCCAACTTGCCTAACTTGCCTGCGGCCCGTCCTGGGCTTTTGCTACAAAAATTCCATAAGGACGAGGATTTCTCCCAGACCAAAGCTGCCCCCTCCTCCAAACCTGGCTGCCATCGGAGGCCCAAACGCGCCCTACAAAATGACATCTGCATTGTGGGTTCTTGAGTTTGGCTTCTTGGGGAAAAGTGCCTCCTTTCAAAGCAACTTGCCTAACTTGCCTGCGGCCCATGCGGGGTTTTTGCTTACAAAAATTCCATAAGGACGAGGATTTCTCCCAGACCAAAGCTGCCCCCTCCTCCAAACCTGGCTGCCATCGGAGGCCCAAACGCGCCCTACAAAATGACACCTGCCAAGTGGGCTCTTGAGTTTGGCTTCTTGGGGAAAAGTGACTCCTTTCAAAACCAACTTGCCTGCGTCCCGTCCCGGGCTTTTGCTACAAAAATTCCATAAGGACGAGGATTCCTCCCAGACCAAAGCTGCCCCCTCCTCCAAACCTGGCTGCCATCGGAGGCCCAAACGCGCCCTACAAAATGACATCTGCCAAGTGGGCTCTTGAGTTTGGCTTTCTGGGGAAAAGTGCCTCCTTTCGGAGTCAACTTGCCTGCGGCCCATGCAGGGCTTTTGCCTACAAAAATTCCAGAAGGACGAGGATTTCTCCCAGACCAAAGCTGCCCCCTCCTCCAAACCTGGCTGCCATCGGAGGCCCAAACGCGCCCTACAAAATGACACCTGCCAAGTGGGCTCTTGAGTTTGGCTTCTTGGGTGGAAGTACCTCCTTTCAAAGCCAACTTGCCTGCGGCCCGTCCTGGGCTTTTGCCTACAAAAATTCCATAAGGACGAGGATTTCTCCCAGACCAAAGCTGCCCCCTCCTCCAAACCTGGCTGCCATCGGAGGCCCAAACGCGCCCCACAAAATGACACCTGCATTGAGGGTTCTTGAGTTTGGCTTCCTGGGGAAAAGTGCCTCCTTTCGGAGTCAACTTGCCTGCGGCCCATGCAGGGCTTTTGCCTACAAAAATTCCAGAAGGACGAGGATTTCTCCCAGACCAAAGCTGCCCCCTCCTCCAAACCTGGCTGCCATCGGAGGCCCAAACGTGCCCTACAAAATGACACCTGCCAAGTGGGCTCTTGAGTTTGGCTTCTTGGGTGGAAGTGCCTCCTTTCAAAGCCAACTTGCCAGCGGCCCGTCCTGGGCTTTTGCCTACAAAAATTCCATAAGGACGAGGATTTCTCCCAGACCAAAGCTGCCCCCTCCTCCAAACCTGGCTGCCATCGGAGGCCCAAACGCGCCCTACAAAATGACATCTGCCAAGTGGGCTCTTGAGTTTGGCTTCTTGCGGAAAAGTGCCTCCTTTCAAAGCCAACTTGCCTAACTAGCCTGCGGCCCGTGCTGGGCTTTAGACTACAAAAATTCCATAAGGACGAGGATTTCTCCCAGACCAAAGCTGCCCCCTCCTCCAAACCTGGCTGCCATCGGAGGCCCAAACGCGCCCCACAAAATGACATCTGCATTGAGGGTTCTTGAGTTTGGCTTCTTGGGGAAAAGTGCCTCCTTTCAAAGCCAACTTGCCTAACTTGCCTGCGGCCCGTCCTGGGCTTTTGCCTACAAAAATTCCAGAAGGACAAGGATTTCTCCCAGACCAAAGCTGCTCCCTCCTCCAAACCTGGCTGCCATCGGAGGCCCAAACGCGCCCTACAAAATGACACCTGCCAAGTGGGCTCTTGAGTTTGGCTTCTTGGGGAAAAGTGACTCCTTTCAAAACCAACTTGCCTGCGTCCCGTCCCGGGCTTTTGCTACAAAAATTCCATAAGGACGAGGATTCCTCCCAGACCAAAGCTGCCCCCTCCTCCAAACCTGGCTGCCATCGGAGGCCCAAACGCGCCCTACAAAATGACATCTGCCAAGTGGGCTCTTGAGTTTGGCTTTCTGGGGAAAAGTGCCTCCTTTCGGAGTCAACTTGCCTGCGGCCCATGCAGGGCTTTTGCCTACAAAAATTCCATAAGGACGAGG
The DNA here is from genome assembly GCF_963662255.1 of Cinclus cinclus. Taxonomy (NCBI): domain Eukaryota; kingdom Metazoa; phylum Chordata; class Aves; order Passeriformes; family Cinclidae; genus Cinclus; species Cinclus cinclus. The sequence goes on from NW_026912044.1 coordinate 119,555, forward strand.
ATTTCTCCCAGACCAAAGCTGCCCCCTCCTCCAAACCTGGCTGCCATCGGAGGCCCAAACGTGCCCTACAAAATGACATCTGCCAAGTGGGCTCTTGAGTTTGGCTTCTTGGGTGGAAGTACCTCCTTTCAAAGCCAACTTGCCTGCGGCCCGTCCTGGGCTTTTGCCTACAAAAATTCCATAAGGACGAGGATTTCTCCCAGACCAAAGCTGCCCCCTCCTCCAAACCTGGCTGCCATCGGAGGCCCAAACGCGCCCCACAAAATGACACCTGCATTGAGGGTTCTTGAGTTTGGCTTCCTGGGGAAAAGTGCCTCCTTTCGGAGTCAACTTGCCTGCGGCCCATGCAGGGCTTTTGCCTACAAAAATTCCAGAAGGACGAGGATTTCTCCCAGACCAAAGCTGCCCCCTCCTCCAAACCTGGCTGCCATCGGAGGCCCAAACGTGCCCTACAAAATGACACCTGCCAAGTGGGCTCTTGAGTTTGGCTTCTTGGGTGGAAGTGCCTCCTTTCAAAGCCAACTTGCCTGCGGCCCGTCCTGGGCTTTTGCCTACAAAAATTCCATAAGGACGAGGATTTCTCCCAGACCAAAGCTGCCCCCTCCTCCAAACCTAGCTGCCATCGGTGGCCCAAACGCGCCCTACAAAATGACATCTGCCAAGTGGGCTCCTGAGTTTGGCTTCTTGGGGGAAAGTGCCTCCTTTTGGAGCCAACTTGCCTGCAGCCCGTGCTGGGCTTTAGACTACAAAAATTCCATAAGGACGAGGATTTCTCCCAGACCAAAGCTGCCCCCTCCTCCAAACCTGGCTGCCATCAGAGGCCCAAACGCGCCCCACAAAATGACATCTGCCAAGTGGGCCCTTGAGTTTGGCTTCTTGGGGAAAAGTGCCTCCTTTCGGAGCCAACTTGCCTAACTTGCCTGCGGCCCGTCCTGGGCTTTTGCCTCCAAAAATTCCATAAGGACGAGGATTTCTCCCAGGCCAAAGCTGCCCCCTCCTCCAAACCTGGCTGCCATCGGAGGCCCAAACGCGCCCTACAAAATGACACCTGCCAAGTGGGCTCTTGAGTTTGGCTTCTTGGGGAAAAGTGACTCCTTTCAAAACCAACTTGCCTGCGTCCCGTCCCGGGCTTTTGCTACAAAAATTCCATAAGGACGAGGATTCCTCCCAGACCAAAGCTGCCCCCTCCTCCAAACCTGGCTGCCATCGGAGGCCCAAACGCGCCCTACAAAATGACATCTGCCAAGTGGGCTCTTGAGTTTGGCTTTCTGGGGAAAAGTGCCTCCTTTCGGAGTCAACTTGCCTGCGGCCCATGCAGGGCTTTTGCCTACAAAAATTCCAGAAGGACGAGGATTTCTCCCAGACCAAAGCTGCCCCCTCCTCCAAACCTGGCTGCCATCGGAGGCCCAAACGTGCCCTACAAAATGACACCTGCCAAGTGGGCTCTTGAGTTTGGCTTCTTGGGTGGAAGTGCCTCCTTTCAAAGCCAACTTGCCTGCGGCCCGTCCTGGGCTTTTGCCTACAAAAATTCCATAAGGACGAGGATTTCTCCCAGACCAAAGCTGCCCCCTCCTCCAAACCTGGCTGCCATCGGAGGCCCAAACGCGCCCTACAAAATGACATCTGCCAAGTGGGCTCTTGAGTTTGGCTTCTTGCGGAAAAGTGCCTCCTTTCAAAGCCAACTTGCCTAACTAGCCTGCGGCCCGTCCTGGGCTTTAGACTACAAAAATTCCATAAGGACGAGGATTTCTCCCAGACCAAAGCTGCCCCCTCCTCCAAACCTGGCTGCCATCGGAGGCCCAAACGCGCCCCACAAAATGACATCTGCATTGAGGGTTCTTGAGTTTGGCTTCTTGGGGAAAAGTGCCTCCTTTCGGAGCCAACTTGCCTAACTTGCCTGCGGCCCGTCCTGGGCTTTTGCCTCCAAAAATTCCATAAGGACGAGGATTTCTCCCAGACCAAAGCTGCCCCCTCCTCCAAACCTGGCTGCCATCGGAGGCCCAAACGCGCCCTACAAAATGACATCTGCATTGTGGGTTCTTGAGTTTGGCTTCTTGGGGAAAAGTGCCTCCTTTCGGAGCCAACTTGCCTAACTTGCCTGCGGCCCGTCCTGGGCTTTTGCTACAAAAATTCCATAAGGACGAGGATTTCTCCCAGACCAAAGCTGCCCCCTCCTCCAAACCTGGCTGCCATCGGAGGCCCAAACGCGCCCTACAAAATGACATCTGCATTGTGGGTTCTTGAGTTTGGCTTCTTGGGGAAAAGTGCCTCCTTTCAAAGCAACTTGCCTAACTTGCCTGCGGCCCATGCGGGGTTTTTGCTTACAAAAATTCCATAAGGACGAGGATTTCTCCCAGACCAAAGCTGCCCCCTCCTCCAAACCTGGCTGCCATCGGAGGCCCAAACGCGCCCTACAAAATGACACCTGCCAAGTGGGCTCTTGAGTTTGGCTTCTTGGGGAAAAGTGACTCCTTTCAAAACCAACTTGCCTGCGTCCCGTCCCGGGCTTTTGCTACAAAAATTCCATAAGGACGAGGATTCCTCCCAGACCAAAGCTGCCCCCTCCTCCAAACCTGGCTGCCATCGGAGGCCCAAACGCGCCCTACAAAATGACATCTGCCAAGTGGGCTCTTGAGTTTGGCTTTCTGGGGAAAAGTGCCTCCTTTCGGAGTCAACTTGCCTGCGGCCCATGCAGGGCTTTTGCCTACAAAAATTCCAGAAGGACGAGGATTTCTCCCAGACCAAAGCTGCCCCCTCCTCCAAACCTGGCTGCCATCGGAGGCCCAAACGTGCCCTACAAAATGACATCTGCCAAGTGGGCTCTTGAGTTTGGCTTCTTGGGTGGAAGTACCTCCTTTCAAAGCCAACTTGCCTGCGGCCCGTCCTGGGCTTTTGCCTACAAAAATTCCATAAGGACGAGGATTTCTCCCAGACCAAAGCTGCCCCCTCCTCCAAACCTGGCTGCCATCGGAGGCCCAAACGCGCCCCACAAAATGACACCTGCATTGAGGGTTCTTGAGTTTGGCTTCCTGGGGAAAAGTGCCTCCTTTCGGAGTCAACTTGCCTGCGGCCCATGCAGGGCTTTTGCCTACAAAAATTCCAGAAGGACGAGGATTTCTCCCAGACCAAAGCTGCCCCCTCCTCCAAACCTGGCTGCCATCGGAGGCCCAAACGTGCCCTACAAAATGACACCTGCCAAGTGGGCTCTTGAGTTTGGCTTCTTGGGTGGAAGTGCCTCATTTCAAAGCCAACTTGCCTGCGGCCCGTCCTGGGCTTTTGCCTACAAAAATTCCATAAGGACGAGGATTTCTCCCAGACCAAAGCTGCCCCCTCCTCCAAACCTGGCTGCCATCGGAGGCCCAAACGCGCCCTACAAAATGACATCTGCCAAGTGGGCTCTTGAGTTTGGCTTCTTGCGGAAAAGTGCCTCCTTTCAAAGCCAACTTGCCTAACTAGCCTGCGGCCCGTGCTGGGCTTTAGACTACAAAAATTCCATAAGGACGAGGATTTCTCCCAGACCAAAGCTGCCCCCTCCTCCAAACCTGGCTGCCATCGGAGGCCCAAACGCGCCCCACAAAATGACATCTGCATTGAGGGTTCTTGAGTTTGGCTTCTTGGGGAAAAGTGCCTCCTTTCGGAGCCAACTTGCCTAACTTGCCTGCGTCCCGTCCCGGGCTTTTGCTACAAAAATTCCATAAGGACGAGGATTCCTCCCAGACCAAAGCTGCCCCCTCCTCCAAACCTGGCTGCCATCGGAGGCCCAAACGCGCCCTACAAAATGACATCTGCCAAGTGGGCTCTTGAGTTTGGCTTTCTGGGGAAAAGTGCCTCCTTTCGGAGTCAACTTGCCTGCGGCCCATGCAGGGCTTTTGCCTACAAAAATTCCAGAAGGACGAGGATTTCTCCCAGACCAAAGCTGCCCCCTCCTCCAAACCTGGCTGCCATCGGAGGCCCAAACGTGCCCTACAAAATGACATCTGCCAAGTGGGCTCTTGAGTTTGGCTTCTTGGGTGGAAGTACCTCCTTTCAAAGCCAACTTGCCTGCGGCCCGTCCTGGGCTTTTGCCTACAAAAATTCCATAAGGACGAGGATTTCTCCCAGACCAAAGCTGCCCCCTCCTCCAAACCTGGCTGCCATCGGAGGCCCAAACGCGCCCCACAAAATGACACCTGCATTGAGGGTTCTTGAGTTTGGCTTCCTGGGGAAAAGTGCCTCCTTTCGGAGTCAACTTGCCTGCGGCCCATGCAGGGCTTTTGCCTACAAAAATTCCAGAAGGACGAGGATTTCTCCCAGACCAAAGCTGCCCCCTCCTCCAAACCTGGCTGCCATCGGAGGCCCAAACGTGCCCTACAAAATGACACCTGCCAAGTGGGCTCTTGAGTTTGGCTTCTTGGGTGGAAGTGCCTCATTTCAAAGCCAACTTGCCTGCGGCCCGTCCTGGGCTTTTGCCTACAAAAATTCCATAAGGACGAGGATTTCTCCCAGACCAAAGCTGCCCCCTCCTCCAAACCTGGCTGCCATCGGAGGCCCAAACGCGCCCTACAAAATGACATCTGCCAAGTGGGCTCTTGAGTTTGGCTTCTTGCGGAAAAGTGCCTCCTTTCAAAGCCAACTTGCCTAACTAGCCTGCGGCCCGTGCTGGGCTTTAGACTACAAAAATTCCATAAGGACGAGGATTTCTCCCAGACCAAAGCTGCCCCCTCCTCCAAACCTGGCTGCCATCGGAGGCCCAAACGCGCCCCACAAAATGACATCTGCATTGAGGGTTCTTGAGTTTGGCTTCTTGGGGAAAAGTGCCTCCTTTCGGAGCCAACTTGCCTAACTTGCCTGCGGCCCGTCCTGGGCTTTTGCCTCCAAAAATTCCATAAGGACGAGGATTTCTCCCAGACCAAAGCTGCCCCCTCCTCCAAACCTGGCTGCCATCGGAGGCCCAAACGCGCCCTACAAAATGACACCTGCCAAGTGGGCTCTTGAATTTGGCTTCTTGGGGAAAAGTGCCTCCTTTCGGAGTCAACTTGCCGGCGGCCCTTGCGGGGCTTTTGCCTACAAAAATTCCATAAGGACGAGGATTTCTCCCAGACCAAAGCTGCCCCCTCCTCCAAACCTGGCTGCCATCGGAGGCCCAAACGCGCCCTACAAAATGACATCTGCATTGTGGGTTCTTGAGTTTGGCTTCTTGGGGAAAAGTGCCTCCTTTCAAAGCCAACTTGCCTAACTTGCCTGCGGCCCGTGCTGGGCTTTTGCCTACAAAAATTCCAGAAGGACAAGGATTTCTCCCAGACCAAAGCTGCTCCCTCCTCCAAACCTGGCTGCCATCGGAGGCCCAAACGCGCCCTACAAAATGACATCTGCCAAGTGGGCTCTTGAGTTTGGCTACTTGGGGAAAAGTGCCTCCTTTCAAAACCAACTTGCCTGCGTCCCGTCCCGGACGTTTGCTACAAAAATTCCATAAGGACGAGGATTCCTCCCAGACCAAAGCTGCCCCCTCCGCCAAACCTGGCTGCCATCGGAGGCCCAAACGCGCCCTACAAAATGACATCTGCCAAGCGGGCTCTTGAGTTTGGCTTCTTGGGGAAAAGTGCCTCCTTTCGGAGTCAACTTGCCGGCGGCCCATGCAGGGCTTTTGCCTCCAAAAATTCCATAAGGACGAGGATTTCTCCCAGACCAAAGCTGCCCCCTCCTCCAAACCTGGCTGCCATCGGAGGCCCAAACGCGCCCTACAAAATGACACCTGCCAAGTGGGCTCTTGAGTTTGGCTTCTTGGGGAAAAGTGCCTCCTTTCGGAGCCAACTTGCCTAACTAGACTGCGGCCCGTGCTGGGCTTTTGCCTACAAAAATTCCATAAGGACGAGGATTTCTCCCAGACCAAAGCTGCCCCCTCCTCCAAACCTGGCTGCCATCAGAGGCCCAAACGCGCCCTACAAAATGACATCTGCCTAGTGGGCTCTTGAGTTTGGCTTCTTGGGTGGAAGAACCTCCTTTCGGAGCCAAATTGCCTAACTTGCCTGCGGCCCGTCCTGGGCTTTTGCCTCCAAAAATTCCAGAAGGACGAGGATTTCTCCCAGACCAAAGCTGCCCCCTCCTCCAAACCTGGCTGCCATCGGAGGCCCAAACGCGCCCCACAAAATGACACCTGCATTGAGGGTTCTTGAGTTTGGCTTCCTGGGGAAAAGTGCCTCCTTTCGGAGTCAACTTGCCTGCGGCCCATGCAGGGCTTTTGCCTACAAAAATTCCAGAAGGACGAGGATTTCTCCCAGACCAAAGCTGCCCCCTCCTCCAAACCTGGCTGCCATCGGAGGCCCAAACGTGCCCTACAAAATGACACCTGCCAAGTGGGCTCTTGAGTTTGGCTTCTTGGTTGGAAGTGCCTCCTTTCAAAGCCAACTTGCCTGCGGCCCGTCCTGGGCTTTTGCCTACAAAAATTACATAAGGACGAGGATTTCTCCCAGACCAAAGCTGCTCCCTCCTCCAAACCTGGCTGCCATCGGAGGCCCAAACGCGCCCTACAAAATGACATCTGCCAAGTGGGCTCTTGAGTTTGGCTTCTTGGGTGGAAGAACCTCCTTTCGGAGCCAAATTGCCTAACTTGCCTGCGGCCCGTCCTGGGCTTTTGCCTCCAAAAATTCCAGAAGGACGAGGATTTCTCCCAGACCAAAGCTGCCCCCTCCTCCAAACCTGGCTGCCATCGGAGGCCCAAACGCGCCCCACAAAATGACACCTGCATTGAGGGTTCTTGAGTTTGGCTTCTTGGGGAAAAGTGCCTCCTTTCGGAGCCAACTTGCCTAACTTGCCTGCGGCCCGTCCTGGGCTTTTGCCTACAAAAATTCCATAAGGACGAGGATTCCTCCCAGACCAAAGCTGCCCCCTCCTCCAAACCTGGCTGCCATCGGAGGCCCAAACGCGCCCTACAAAATGACATCTGCATTGTGGGTTCTTGAGTTTGGCTTCTTGGGGAAAAGTGCCTCCTTTCAAAGCCAACTTGCCTAACTTGCCTGCGGCCCGTCCTGGGCTTTTGCCTACAAAAATTCCAGAAGGACAAGGATTTCTCCCAGACCAAAGCTGCCCCCTCCTCCAAACCTGGCTGCCATCGGAGGCCCAAACGCGCCCTACAAAATGACACCTGCCAAGTGGGCTCTTGAGTTTGGCTACTTGGGGAAAAGTGACTCCTTTCAAAACCAACTTGCCTGCGTCCCGTCCCGGACGTTTGCTACAAAAATTCCATAAGGACGAGGATTCCTCCCAGACCAAAGCTGCCCCTCCTCCAAACCTGGCTGCCATCGGAGGCCCAAACGCGCCCTACAAAATGACACCTGCCAAGTGGGCTCTTGAGTTTGGCTTTCTGGGGAAAAGTGCCTCCTTTCGGAGTCAACTTGCCTGCGGCCCATGCAGGGCTTTTGCCTACAAAAATTCCATAAGGACGAGGATTTCTCCCAGACCAAAGCTGCCCCCTCCTCCAAACCTGGCTGCCATCAGAGGCCCAAACGTGCCCTACAAAATGACATCTGCCAAGTGGGCTCTTGAGTTTGGCTTCTTGGGTGGAAGTACCTCCTTTCAAAGCCAACTTGCCTGCGGCCCGTCCTGGGCTTTTGCCTACAAAAATTCCATAAGGACGAGGATTTCTCCCAGACCAAAGCTGCCCCCTCCTCCAAACCTGGCTGCCATCGGAGGCCCAAACGCGCCCCACAAAATGACACCTGCATTGAGGGTTCTTGAGTTTGGCTTCCTGGGGAAAAGTGCCTCCTTTCGGAGTCAACTTGCCTGCGGCCCATGCAGGGCTTTTGCCTACAAAAATTCCAGAAGGACGAGGATTTCTCCCAGACCAAAGCTGCCCCCTCCTCCAAACCTGGCTGCCATCGGAGGCCCAAACGTGCCCTACAAAATGACACCTGCCAAGTGGGCTCTTGAGTTTGGCTTCTTGGGTGGAAGTGCCTCCTTTCAAAGCCAACTTGCCTGCGGCCCGTCCTGGGCTTTTGCCTACAAAAATTCCATAAGGACGAGGATTTCTCCCAGACCAAAGCTGCCCCCTCCTCCAAACCTAGCTGCCATCGGTGGCCCAAACGCGCCCTACAAAATGACATCTGCCAAGTGGGCTCCTGAGTTTGGCTTCTTGGGGGAAAGTGCCTCCTTTCGGAGCCAACTTGCCTGCAGCCCGTGCTGGGCTTTAGACTACAAAAATTCCATAAGGACGAGGATTTCTCCCAGACCAAAGCTGCCCCCTCCTCCAAACCTGGCTGCCATCGGAGGCCCAAACGCGCCCCACAAAATGACATCTGCATTGAGGGTTCTTGAGTTTGGCTTCTTGGGGAAAAGTGCCTCCTTTCGGAGCCAACTTGCCTAACTTGCCTGCGGCCCGTCCTGGGCTTTTGCTACAAAAATTCCATAAGGACGAGGATTTCTCCCAGACCAAAGCTGCCCCCTCCTCCAAACCTGGCTGCCATCGGAGGCCCAAACGCGCCCTACAAAATGACACCTGCCAAGTGGGCTCTTGAGTTTGGCTTCTTGGGGAAAAGTGACTCCTTTCAAAACCAACTTGCCTGCGTCCCGTCCCGGGCTTTTGCTACAAAAATTCCATAAGGACGAGGATTCCTCCCAGACCAAAGCTGCCCCCTCCTCCAAACCTGGCTGCCATCGGAGGCCCAAACGCGCCCTACAAAATGACATCTGCCAAGTGGGCTCTTGAGTTTGGCTTTCTGGGGAAAAGTGCCTCCTTTCGGAGTCAACTTGCCTGCGGCCCATGCAGGGCTTTTGCCTACAAAAATTCCATAAGGACGAGGATTTCTCCCAGACCAAAGCTGCCCCCTCCTCCAAACCTGGCTGCCATCGGAGGCCCAAACGTGCCCTACAAAATGACATCTGCCAAGTGGGCTCTTGAGTTTGGCTTCTTGGGTGGAAGTACCTCCTTTCAAAGCCAACTTGCCTGCGGCCCGTCCTGGGCTTTTGCCTACAAAAATTCCATAAGGACGAGGATTTCTCCCAGACCAAAGCTGCCCCCTCCTCCAAACCTGGCTGCCATCGGAGGCCCAAACGCGCCCCACAAAATGACACCTGCATTGAGGGTTCTTGAGTTTGGCTTCCTGGGGAAAAGTGCCTCCTTTCGGAGTCAACTTGCCTGCGGCCCATGCAGGGCTTTTGCCTACAAAAATTCCAGAAGGACGAGGATTTCTCCCAGACCAAAGCTGCCCCCTCCTCCAAACCTGGCTGCCATCGGAGGCCCAAACGTGCCCTACAAAATGACACCTGCCAAGTGGGCTCTTGAGTTTGGCTTCTTGGGTGGAAGTACCTCCTTTCAAAGCCAACTTGCCTGCGGCCCGTCCTGGGCTTTTGCCTACAAAAATTCCAGAAGGACGAGGATTTCTCCCAGACCAAAGCTGCCCCCTCCTCCAAACCTAGCTGCCATCGGTGGCCCAAACGCGCCCTACAAAATGACATCTGCCAATTGGGCTCCTGAGTTTGGCTTCTTGGGGGAAAGTGCCTCCTTTTGGAGCCAACTTGCCTGCAGCCCGTGCTGGGCTTTAGACTACAAAAATTCCATAAGGACGAGGATTTCTCCCAGACCAAAGCTGCCCCCTCCTCCAAACCTGGCTGCCATCGGAGGCCCAAACGCGCCCTACAAAATGACATCTGCATTGTGGGTTCTTGAGTTTGGCTTCTTGGGGAAAAGTGCCTCCTTTCAAAGCAACTTGCCTAACTTGCCTGCGGCCCATGTGGGGTTTTTGCTTACAAAAATTCCATAAGGACGAGGATTTCTCCCAGACCAAAGCTGCCCCCTCCTCCAAACCTGGCTGCCATCGGAGGCCCAAACGCGCCCTACAAAATGACACGTGCCAAGTGGGCTCTTGAGTTTGGCTTCTTGGGGAAAAGTGACTCCTTTCAAAACCAACTTGCCTGCGTCCCGTCCCGGGCTTTTGCTACAAAAATTCCATAAGGACGAGGATTCCTCCCAGACCAAAGCTGCCCCCTCCTCCAAACCTGGCTGCCATCGGAGGCCCAAACGCGCCCTACAAAATGACATCTGCCAAGTGGGCTCTTGAGTTTGGCTTTCTGGGGAAAAGTGCCTCCTTTCGGAGTCAACTTGCCTAACTTGCCTGCGGCCCGTCCTGGGCTTTTGCTACAAAAATTCCATAAGGACGAGGATTTCTCCCAGACCAAAGCTGCCCCCTCCTCCAAACCTGGCTGCCATCGGAGGCCCAAACGTGCCCTACAAAATGACATCTGCCAAGTGGGCTCTTGAGTTTGGCTTCTTGGGTGGAAGTACCTCCTTTCAAAGCCAACTTGCCTGCGGCCCGTCCTGGGCTTTTGCCTACAAAAATTCCATAAGGACGAGGATTTCTCCCAGACCAAAGCTGCCCCCTCCTCCAAACCTGGCTGCCATCGGAGGCCCAAACGCGCCCTACAAAATGACACCTGCATTGAGGGTTCTTGAGTTTGGCTTCCTGGGGAAAAGTGCCTCCTTTCGGAGTCAACTTGCCTGCGGCCCATGCAGGGCTTTTGCCTACAAAAATTCCAGAAGGACGAGGATTTCTCCCAGACCAAAGCTGCCCCCTCCTCCAAACCTGGCTGCCATCGGAGGCCCAAACGTGCCCTACAAAATGACACCTGCCAAGTGGGCTCTTGAGTTTGGCTTCTTGGGTGGAAGTGCCTCCTTTCAAAGCCAACTTGCCTGCGGCCCGTCCTGGGCTTTTGCCTACAAAAATTCCATAAGGACGAGGATTTCTCCCAGACCAAAGCTGCCCCCTCCTCCAAACCTGGCTGCCATCGGAGGCCCAAACGCGCCCTACAAAATGACATCTGCCAAGTGGGCTCCTGAGTTTGGCTTCTTGGGGGAAAGTGCCTCCTTTTGGAGCCAACTTGCCTGCAGCCCGTGCTGGGCTTTTGCCTACAAAAATTCCATAAGAACGAGGATTTCTCCCAGACCAAAGCTGCCCCCTCCTCCAAACCTGGCTGCCATCAGAGGCCCAAACGCGCCCCACAAAATGACATCTGCCAAGTGGGCCCTTGAGTTTGGCTTCTTGGGGAAAAGTGCCTCCTTTCGGAGCCAACTTGCCTAACTTGCCTGCGGCCCGTCCTGGGCTTTTGCCTCCAAAAATTCCATAAGGACGAGGATTTCTCCCAGGCCAAAGCTGCCCCCTCCTCCAAACCTGGCTGCCATCGGAGGCCCAAACGCGCCCTACAAAATGACACCTGCCAAGTGGGCTCTTGAGTTTGGCTTCTTGGGGAAAAGTGACTCCTTTCAAAACCAACTTGCCTGCGTCCCGTCCCGGGCTTTTGCTACAAAAATTCCATAAGGACGAGGATTCCTCCCAGACCAAAGCTGCCCCCTCCTCCAAACCTGGCTGCCATCGGAGGCCCAAACGCGCCCTACAAAATGACATCTGCCAAGTGGGCTCTTGAGTTTGGCTTTCTGGGGAAAAGTGCCTCCTTTCGGAGTCAACTTGCCTGCGGCCCATGCAGGGCTTTTGCCTACAAAAATTCCAGAAGGACGAGGATTTCTCCCAGACCAAAGCTGCCCCCTCCTCCAAACCTGGCTGCCATCGGAGGCCCAAACGCGCCCTACAAAATGACACCTGCCAAGTGGGCTCTTGAGTTTGGCTTCTTGGGTGGAAGTACCTCCTTTCAAAGCCAACTTGCCTGCGGCCCGTCCTGGGCTTTTGCCTACAAAAATTCCATAAGGACGAGGATTTCTCCCAGACCAAAGCTGCCCGCTCCTCCAAACCTGGCTGCCATCGGAGGCCCAAACGCGCCCCACAAAATGACACCTGCATTGAGGGTTCTTGAGTTTGGCTTCCTGGGGAAAAGTGCCTCCTTTCGGAGTCAACTTGCCTGCGGCCCATGCAGGGCTTTTGCCTACAAAAATTCCAGAAGGACGAGGATTTCTCCCAGACCAAAGCTGCCCCCTCCTCCAAACCTGGCTGCCATCGGAGGCCCAAACGTGCCCTACAAAATGACACCTGCCAAGTGGGCTCTTGAGTTTGGCTTCTTGGGTGGAAGTGCCTCCTTTCAAAGCCAACTTGCCTGCGGCCCGTCCTGGGCTTTTGCCTACAAAAATTCCATAAGGACGAGGATTTCTCCCAGACCAAAGCTGCCCCCTCCTCCAAACCTGGCTGCCATCGGAGGCCCAAACGCGCCCTACAAAATGACATCTGCCAAGTGGGCTCTTGAGTTTGGCTTCTTGCGGAAAAGTGCCTCCTTTCAAAACCAACTTGCCTAACTAGCCTGCGGCCCGTCCTGGGCTTTAGACTACAAAAATTCCATAAGGACGAGGATTTCTCCCAGACCAAAGCTGCCCCCTCCTCCAAACCTGGCTGCCATCGGAGGCCCAAACGCGCCCCACAAAATGACATCTGCATTGAGGGTTCTTGAGTTTGGCTTCTTGGGGAAAAGTGCCTCCTTTCGGAGCCAATTTGCCTAACTTGCCTGCGGCCCGTCCTGGGCTTTTGCTACAAAAATTCCATAAGGACGAGGATTTCTCCCAGACCAAAGCTGCCCCCTCCTCCAAACCTGGCTGCCATCGGAGGCCCAAACGCGCCCTACAAAATGACATCTGCATTGTGGGTTCTTGAGTTTGGCTTCTTGGGGAAAAGTGCCTCCTTTCAAAGCAACTTGCCTAACTTGCCTGCGGCCCATGCGGGGTTTTTGCTTACAAAAATTCCATAAGGACGAGGATTTCTCCCAGACCAAAGCTGCCCCCTCCTCCAAACCTGGCTGCCATCGGAGGCCCAAACGCGCCCTACAAAATGACACCTGCCAAGTGGGCTCTTGAGTTTGGCTTCTTGGGGAAAAGTGACTCCTTTCAAAACCAACTTGCCTGCGTCCCGTCCCGGGCTTTTGCTACAAAAATTCCATAAGGACGAGGATTCCTCCCAGACCAAAGCTGCCCCCTCCTCCAAACCTGGCTGCCATCGGAGGCCCAAACGCGCCCTACAAAATGACATCTGCCAAGTGGGCTCTTGAGTTTGGCTTTCTGGGGAAAAGTGCCTCCTTTCGGAGTCAACTTGCCTGCGGCCCATGCAGGGCTTTTGCCTACAAAAATTCCAGAAGGACGAGGATTTCTCCCAGACCAAAGCTGCCCCCTCCTCCAAACCTGGCTGCCATCGGAGGCCCAAACGTGCCCTACAAAATGACATCTGCCAAGTGGGCTCTTGAGTTTGGCTTCTTGGGTGGAAGTACCTCCTTTCAAAGCCAACTTGCCTGCGGCCCGTCCTGGGCTTTTGCCTACAAAAATTCCATAAGGACGAGGATTTCTCCCAGACCAAAGCTGCCCCCTCCTCCAAACCTGGCTGCCATCGGAGGCCCAAACGCGCCCCACAAAATGACATCTGCATTGAGGGTTCTTGAGTTTGGCTTCTTGGGGAAAAGTGCCTCCTTTCAAAGCAACTTGCCTAACTTGCCTGCGGCCCGTCCTGGGCTTTTGCCTCCAAAAATTCCATAAGGACGAGGATTTCTCCCAGACCAAAGCTGCCCCCTCCTCCAAACCTGGCTGCCATCGGAGGCCCAAACGCGCCCTACAAAATGACACCTGCCAAGTGGGCTCTTGAGTTTGGCTTCTTGGGTGGAAGTGCCTCCTTTCAAAGCCAACTTGCCTAACTTGCCTGCGGCCCGTCCTGGGCTTTTGCCTACAAAAATTCCAGAAGGACAAGGATTTCTCCCAGACCAAAGCTGCTCCCTCCTCCAAACCTGGCTGCCATCGGAGGCCCAAACGCGCCCTACAAAATGACATCTGCCAAGTGGGCTCTTGAGTTTGGCTACTTGGGGAAAAGTGACTCCTTTCAAAACCAACTTGCCTGCGTCCCGTCCCGGACGTTTGCTACAAAAATTCCATAAGGACGAGGATTCCTCCCAGACCAAAGCTGCCCCCTCCTCCAAACCTGGCTGCCATCGGAGGCCCAAACGCGCCCTACAAAATGACATCTGCCAAGCGGGCTCTTGAGTTTGGCTTCTTGGGGAAAAGTGCCTCCTTTCGGAGTCAACTTGCCGGCGGCCCATGCAGGGCTTTTGCCTCCAAAAATTCCATAAGGACGAGGATTTCTCCCAGACCAAAGCTGCCCCCTCCTCCAAACCTGGCTGCCATCGGAGGCCCAAACGCGCCCTACAAAATGACACCTGCCAAGTGGGCTCTTGAGTTTGGCTTCTTGGGGAAAAGTGACTCCTTTCAAAACCAACTTGCCTGCGTCCCGTCCCGGGCTTTTGCTACAAAAATTCCATAAGGACGAGGATTCCTCCCAGACCAAAGCTGCCCCCTCCTCCAAACCTGGCTGCCATCGGAGGCCCAAACGCGCCCTACAAAATGACATCTGCCAAGTGGGCTCTTGAGTTTGGCTTTCTGGGGAAAAGTGCCTCCTTTCGGAGTCAACTTGCCTGCGGCCCATGCAGGGCTTTTGCCTACAAAAATTCCATAAGGACGAGGATTTCTCCCAGACCAAAGCTGCCCCCTCCTCCAAACCTGGCTGCCATCGGAGGCCCAAACGTGCCCTACAAAATGACATCTGCCAAGTGGGCTCTTGAGTTTGGCTTCTTGGGTGGAAGTACCTCCTTTCAAAGCCAACTTGCCTGCGGCCCGTCCTGGGCTTTTGCCTACAAAAATTCCATAAGGACGAGGATTTCTCCCAGACCAAAGCTGCCCCCTCCTCCAAACCTGGCTGCCATCGGAGGCCCAAACGCGCCCCACAAAATGACACCTGCATTGAGGGTTCTTGAGTTTGGCTTCCTGGGGAAAAGTGCCTCCTTTCGGAGTCAACTTGCCTGCGGCCCATGCAGGGCTTTTGCCTACAAAAATTCCAGAAGGACGAGGATTTCTCCCAGACCAAAGCTGCCCCCTCCTCCAAACCTGGCTGCCATCGGAGGCCCAAACGTGCCCTACAAAATGACACCTGCCAAGTGGGCTCTTGAGTTTGGCTTCTTGGGTGGAAGTGCCTCCTTTCAAAGCCAACTTGCCTGCGGCCCGTCCTGGGCTTTTGCCTACAAAAATTCCATAAGGACGAGGATTTCTCCCAGAACAAAGCTGCCCCCTCCTCCAAACCTGGCTGCCATCGGAGGCCCAAACGCGCCCTACAAAATGACATCTGCCAAGTGGGCTCTTGAGTTTGGCTTCTTTCGGAAAAGTGCCTCCTTTCAAAGCCAACTTGCCTAACTAGCCTGCGGCCCGTGCTGGGCTTTAGACTACAAAAATTCCATAAGGACGAGGATTTCTCCCAGACCAAAGCTGCCCCCTCCTCCAAACCTGGCTGCCATCGGAGGCCCAAACGCGCCCCACAAAATGACATCTGCATTGAGGGTTCTTGAGTTTGGCTTCTTGGGTGGAAGTGCCTCCTTTCAAAGCCAACTTGCCTAACTTGCCTGCGGCCCGTGCTGGGCTTTTGCCTACAAAAATTCCAGAAGGACAAGGATTTCTCCCAGACCAAAGCTGCTCCCTCCTCCAAACCTGGCTGCCATCGGAGGCCCAAACGCGCCCTACAAAATGACATCTGCCAAGTGGGCTCTTGAGTTTGGCTACTTGGGGAAAAGTGACTCCTTTCAAAACCAACTTGCCTGCGTCCCGTCCCGGACGTTTGCTACAAAAATTCCATAAGGACGAGGATTCCTCCCAGACCAAAGCTGCCCCCTCCGCCAAACCTGGCTGCCATCGGAGGCCCAAACGCGCCCTACAAAATGACATCTGCCAAGCGGGCTCTTGAGTTTGGCTTCTTGGGGAAAAGTGCCTCCTTTCGGAGTCAACTTGCCGGCGGCCCATGCAGGGCTTTTGCCTCCAAAAATTCCATAAGGACGAGGATTTCTCCCAGACCAAAGCTGCCCCCTCCTCCAAACCTGGCTGCCATCGGAGGCCCAAACGCGCCCTACAAAATGACACCTGCCAAGTGGGCTCTTGAGTTTGGCTTCTTGGGGAAAAGTGCCTCCTTTCGGAGCCAACTTGCCTAACTAGACTGCGGCCCGTGCTGGGCTTTTGCCTACAAAAATTCCATAAGGACGAGGATTTCTCCCAGACCAAAGCTGCCCCCTCCTCCAAACCTGGCTGCCATCAGAGGCCCAAACGCGCCCTACAAAATGACATCTGCCTAGTGGGCTCTTGAGTTTGGCTTCTTGGGTGGAAGAACCTCCTTTCGGAGCCAAATTGCCTAACTTGCCTGCGGCCCGTCCTGGGCTTTTGCCTCCAAAAATTCCAGAAGGACGAGGATTTCTCCCAGACCAAAGCTGCCCCCTCCTCCAAACCTGGCTGCCATCGGAGGCCCAAACGCGCCCCACAAAATGACACCTGCATTGAGGGTTCTTGAGTTTGGCTTCCTGGGGAAAAGTGCCTCCTTTCGGAGTCAACTTGCCTGCGGCCCATGCAGGGCTTTTGCCTACAAAAATTCCAGAAGGACGAGGATTTCTCCCAGACCAAAGCTGCCCCCTCCTCCAAACCTGGCTGCCATCGGAGGCCCAAACGTGCCCTACAAAATGACACCTGCCAAGTGGGCTCTTGAGTTTGGCTTCTTGGTTGGAAGTGCCTCCTTTCAAAGCCAACTTGCCTGCGGCCCGTCCTGGGCTTTTGCCTACAAAAATTCCATAAGGACGAGGATTTCTCCCAGACCAAAGCTGCCCCCTCCTCCAAACCTGGCTGCCATCGGAGGCCCAAACGCGCCCTACAAAATGACATCTGCCAAGTGGGCTCTTGAGTTTGGCTTCTTGGGTGGAAGTACCTCCTTTCAAAGCCAACTTGCCTAACTTGCCTGCGGCCCGTGCTGGGCTTTTGCCTACAAAAATTCCAGAAGGA
This sequence comes from Cinclus cinclus, assembly GCF_963662255.1. Classification (NCBI taxonomy): domain Eukaryota; kingdom Metazoa; phylum Chordata; class Aves; order Passeriformes; family Cinclidae; genus Cinclus; species Cinclus cinclus. The sequence continues at coordinate 136,302 of NW_026912044.1, forward strand.
CAAGGATTTCTCCCAGACCAAAGCTGCTCCCTCCTCCAAACCTGGCTGCCATCGGAGGCCCAAACGCGCCCTACAAAATGACATCTGCCAAGTGGGCTCTTGAGTTTGGCTACTTGGGGAAAAGTGACTCCTTTCAAAACCAACTTGCCTGCGTCCCGTCCCGGACGTTTGCTACAAAAATTCCATAAGGACGAGGATTCCTCCCAGACCAAAGCTGCCCCCTCCGCCAAACCTGGCTGCCATCGGAGGCGCAAACGCGCCCTACAAAATGACATCTGCCAAGCGGGCTCTTGAGTTTGGCTTTCTGGGGAAAAGTGCCTCCTTTTGGAGTCAACTTGCCGGCGGCCCATGCAGGGCTTTTGCCGACAAAAATTCCATAAGGACGAGGATTTCTCCCAGACCAAAGCTGCCCCCTCCTCCAAACCTGGCTGCCATCGGAGGCCCAAACGCGCCCTACAAAATGACACCTGCCAAGTGGGCTCTTGAGTTTGGCTTCTTGGGGAAAAGTGCCTCCTTTCGGAGCCAACTTGCCTGCGTCCCGTCCTGGGCTTTAGACTACAAAAATTCCATAAGGACGAGGATTTCTCCCAGACCAAAGCTGCCCCCTCCTCCAAACCTGGCTGCCATCGGAGGCCCAAACGCGCCCCACAAAATGACATCTGCCAAGTGGGCCCTTGAGTTTGGCTTCTTGGGGAAAAGTGCCTCCTTTCGGAGCCAACTTGCCTAACTTGCCTGCGGCCCGTCCTGGGCTTTTGCCTCCAAAAATTCCATAAGGACGAGGATTTCTCCCAGGCCAAAGCTGCCCCCTCCTCCAAACCTGGCTGCCATCGGAGGCCCAAACGCGCCCTACAAAATGACACCTGCCAAGTGGGCTCTTGAGTTTGGCTTCTTGGGGAAAAGTGACTCCTTTCAAAACCAACTTGCCTGCGTCCCGTCCCGGGCTTTTGCTACAAAAATTCCATAAGGACGAGGATTCCTCCCAGACCAAAGCTGCCCCCTCCTCCAAACCTGGCTGCCATCGGAGGCCCAAACGCGCCCTACAAAATGACATCTGCCAAGTGGGCTCTTGAGTTTGGCTTTCTGGGGAAAAGTGCCTCCTTTCGGAGTCAACTTGCCTGCGGCCCATGCAGGGCTTTTGCCTACAAAAATTCCAGAAGGACGAGGATTTCTCCCAGACCAAAGCTGCCCCCTCCTCCAAACCTGGCTGCCATCGGAGGCCCAAACGCGCCCTACAAAATGACACCTGCCAAGTGGGCTCTTGAGTTTGGCTTCTTGGGTGGAAGTACCTCCTTTCAAAGCCAACTTGCCTGCGGCCCGTCCTGGGCTTTTGCCTACAAAAATTCCATAAGGACGAGGATTTCTCCCAGACCAAAGCTGCCCGCTCCTCCAAACCTGGCTGCCATCGGAGGCCCAAACGCGCCCCACAAAATGACACCTGCATTGAGGGTTCTTGAGTTTGGCTTCCTGGGGAAAAGTGCCTCCTTTCGGAGTCAACTTGCCTGCGGCCCATGCAGGGCTTTTGCCTACAAAAATTCCAGAAGGACGAGGATTTCTCCCAGACCAAAGCTGCCCCCTCCTCCAAACCTGGCTGCCATCGGAGGCCCAAACGTGCCCTACAAAATGACACCTGCCAAGTGGGCTCTTGAGTTTGGCTTCTTGGGTGGAAGTGCCTCCTTTCAAAGCCAACTTGCCTGCGGCCCGTCCTGGGCTTTTGCCTACAAAAATTCCATAAGGACGAGGATTTCTCCCAGACCAAAGCTGCCCCCTCCTCCAAACCTGGCTGCCATCGGAGGCCCAAACGCGCCCTACAAAATGACATCTGCCAAGTGGGCTCTTGAGTTTGGCTTCTTGCGGAAAAGTGCCTCCTTTCAAAGCCAACTTGCCTAACTAGCCTGCGGCCCGTCCTGGGCTTTAGACTACAAAAATTCCATAAGGACGAGGATTTCTCCCAGACCAAAGCTGCCCCCTCCTCCAAACCTGGCTGCCATCGGAGGCCCAAACGCGCCCCACAAAATGACATCTGCATTGAGGGTTCTTGAGTTTGGCTTCTTGGGGAAAAGTGCCTCCTTTCGGAGCCAACTTGCCTAACTTGCCTGCGGCCCGTCCTGGGCTTTTGCCTCCAAAAATTCCATAAGGACGAGGATTTCTCCCAGACCAAAGCTGCCCCCTCCTCCAAACCTGGCTGCCATCGGAGGCCCAAACGCGCCCTACAAAATGACATCTGCATTGTGGGTTCTTGAGTTTGGCTTCTTGGGGAAAAGTGCCTCCTTTCGGAGCCAACTTGCCTAACTTGCCTGCGGCCCGTCCTGGGCTTTTGCTACAAAAATTCCATAAGGACGAGGATTTCTCCCAGACCAAAGCTGCCCCCTCCTCCAAACCTGGCTGCCATCGGAGGCCCAAACGCGCCCTACAAAATGACATCTGCATTGTGGGTTCTTGAGTTTGGCTTCTTGGGGAAAAGTGCCTCCTTTCAAAGCAACTTGCCTAACTTGCCTGCGGCCCATGCGGGGTTTTTGCTTACAAAAATTCCATAAGGACGAGGATTTCTCCCAGACCAAAGCTGCCCCCTCCTCCAAACCTGGCTGCCATCGGAGGCCCAAACGCGCCCTACAAAATGACACCTGCCAAGTGGGCTCTTGAGTTTGGCTTCTTGGGGAAAAGTGACTCCTTTCAAAACCAACTTGCCTGCGTCCCGTCCCGGGCTTTTGCTACAAAAATTCCATAAGGACGAGGATTCCTCCCAGACCAAAGCTGCCCCCTCCTCCAAACCTGGCTGCCATCGGAGGCCCAAACGCGCCCTACAAAATGACATCTGCCAAGTGGGCTCTTGAGTTTGGCTTTCTGGGGAAAAGTGCCTCCTTTCGGAGTCAACTTGCCTGCGGCCCATGCAGGGCTTTTGCCTACAAAAATTCCAGAAGGACGAGGATTTCTCCCAGACCAAAGCTGCCCCCTCCTCCAAACCTGGCTGCCATCGGAGGCCCAAACGTGCCCTACAAAATGACATCTGCCAAGTGGGCTCTTGAGTTTGGCTTCTTGGGTGGAAGTACCTCCTTTCAAAGCCAACTTGCCTGCGGCCCGTCCTGGGCTTTTGCCTACAAAAATTCCATAAGGACGAGGATTTCTCCCAGACCAAAGCTGCCCCCTCCTCCAAACCTGGCTGCCATCGGAGGCCCAAACGCGCCCCACAAAATGACACCTGCATTGAGGGTTCTTGAGTTTGGCTTCCTGGGGAAAAGTGCCTCCTTTCGGAGTCAACTTGCCTGCGGCCCATGCAGGGCTTTTGCCTACAAAAATTCCAGAAGGACGAGGATTTCTCCCAGACCAAAGCTGCCCCCTCCTCCAAACCTGGCTGCCATCGGAGGCCCAAACGTGCCCTACAAAATGACACCTGCCAAGTGGGCTCTTGAGTTTGGCTTCTTGGGTGGAAGTGCCTCCTTTCAAAGCCAACTTGCCTGCGGCCCGTCCTGGGCTTTTGCCTACAAAAATTCCATAAGGACGAGGATTTCTCCCAGACCAAAGCTGCCCCCTCCTCCAAACCTGGCTGCCATCGGAGGCCCAAACGCGCCCTACAAAATGACATCTGCCAAGCGGGCTCTTGAGTTTGGCTTCTTGGGGAAAAGTGCCTCCTTTCAAAGCCAACTTGCCTAACTAGCCTGCGGCCCGTGCTGGGCTTTAGACTACAAAAATTCCATAAGGACGAGGATTTCTCCCAGACCAAAGCTGCCCCCTCCTCCAAACCTGGCTGCCATCGGAGGCCCAAACGCGCCCCACAAAATGACATCTGCATTGAGGGTTCTTGAGTTTGGCTTCTTGGGGAAAAGTGCCTCCTTTCGGAGCCAACTTGCCTAACTTGCCTGCGGCCCGTCCTGGGCTTTTGCCTCCAAAAATTCCATAAGGACGAGGATTTCTCCCAGACCAAAGCTGCCCCCTCCTCCAAACCTGGCTGCCATCGGAGGCCCAAACGCGCCCCACAAAATGACACCTGCCGAGTGGGCTCTTGAGTTTGGCTTCTTGGGGAAGAGTGCCTCCTTTCGGAGTCAACTTGCCGGCGGCCCTTGCAGGGCTTTTGCCTACAAAAATTCCATAAGGACGAGGATTTCTCCCAGACCAAAGCTGCCCCCTCCTCCAAACCTGGCTGCCATCGGAGGCCCAAACGCGCCCTACAAAATGACATCTGCATTGTGGGTTCTTGAGTTTGGCTTCTTGGGGAAAAGTGCCTCCTTTCAAAGCCAACTTGCCTAACTTGCCTGCGGCCCGTGCTGGGCTTTTGCCTACAAAAATTCCAGAAGGACAAGGATTTCTCCCAGACCAAAGCTGCTCCCTCCTCCAAACCTGGCTGCCATCGGAGGCCCAAACGCGCCCTACAAAATGACATCTGCCAAGTGGGCTCTTGAGTTTGGCTACTTGGGGAAAAGTGACTCCTTTCAAAAGCAACTTGCCTGCGTCCCGTCCCGGACGTTTGCTACAAAAATTCCATAAGGACGAGGATTCCTCCCAGACCAAAGCTGCCCCCTCCGCCAAACCTGGCTGCCATCGGAGGCCCAAACGCGCCCTACAAAATGACATCTGCCAAGCGGGCTCTTGAGTTTGGCTTCTTGGGGAAAAGTGCCTCCTTTCGGAGTCAACTTGCCGGCGGCCCATGCAGGGCTTTTGCCTCCAAAAATTCCATAAGGACGAGGATTTCTCCCAGACCAAAGCTGCCCCCTCCTCCAAACCTGGCTGCCATCGGAGGCCCAAACGCGCCCTACAAAATGACACCTGCCAAGTGGGCTCTTGAGTTTGGCTTCTTGGGGAAAAGTGCCTCCTTTCGGAGCCAACTTGCCTAACTAGACTTCGGCCCGTGCTGGGCTTTTGCCTACAAAAATTCCATAAGGACGAGGATTTCTCCCAGACCAAAGCTGCCCCCTCCTCCAAACCTGGCTGCCATCAGAGGCCCAAACGCGCCCTACAAAATGACATCTGCCTAGTGGGCTCTTGAGTTTGGCTTCTTGGGTGGAAGAACCTCCTTTCGGAGCCAAATTGCCTAACTTGCCTGCGGCCCGTCCTGGGCTTTTGCCTCCAAAAATTCCAGAAGGACGAGGATTTCTCCCAGACCAAAGCTGCCCCCTCCTCCAAACCTGGCTGCCATCGGAGGCCCAAACGCGCCCCACAAAATGACACCTGCATTGAGGGTTCTTGAGTTTGGCTTCCTGGGGAAAAGTGCCTCCTTTCGGAGTCAACTTGCCTGCGGCCCATGCAGGGCTTTTGCCTACAAAAATTCCAGAAGGACGAGGATTTCTCCCAGACCAAAGCTGCCCCCTCCTCCAAACCTGGCTGCCATCGGAGGCCCAAACGTGCCCTACAAAATGACACCTGCCAAGTGGGCTCTTGAGTTTGGCTTCTTGGTTGGAAGTGCCTCCTTTCAAAGCCAACTTGCCTGCGGCCCGTCCTGGGCTTTTGCCTACAAAAATTCCATAAGGACGAGGATTTCTCCCAGACCAAAGCTGCCCCCTCCTCCAAACCTGGCTGCCATCGGAGGCCCAAACGCGCCCTACAAAATGACATCTGCATTGTGGGTTCTTGAGTTTGGCTTCTTGGGGAAAAGTGCCTCCTTTCAAAGCCAACTTGCCTAACTTGCCTGCGGCCCGTGCTGGGCTTTTGCCTACAAAAATTCCAGAAGGACAAGGATTTCTCCCAGACCAAAGCTGCTCCCTCCTCCAAACCTGGCTGCCATCGGAGGCCCAAACGCGCCCTACAAAATGACATCTGCCAAGTGGGCTCTTGAGTTTGGCTACTTGGGGAAAAGTGACTCCTTTCAAAACCAACTTGCCTGCGTCCCGTCCCGGACGTTTGCTACAAAAATTCCATAAGGACGAGGATTCCTCCCAGACCAAAGCTGCCCCCTCCGCCAAACCTGGCTGCCATCGGAGGCGCAAACGCGCCCTACAAAATGACATCTGCCAAGCGGGCTCTTGAGTTTGGCTTCTTGGGGAAAAGTGCCTCCTTTTGGAGTCAACTTGCCGGCGGCCCATGCAGGGCTTTTGCCTCCAAAAATTCCATAAGGACGAGGATTTCTCCCAGACCAAAGCTGCCCCCTCCTCCAAACCTGGCTGCCATCGGAGGCCCAAACGCGCCCTACAAAATGACACCTGCCAAGTGGGCTCTTGAGTTTGGCTTCTTGGGGAAAAGTGCCTCCTTTCGGAGCCAACTTGCCTAACTAGACTGCGGCCCGTGCTGGGCTTTTGCCTACAAAAATTCCATAAGGACAAGGATTTCTCCCAGACCAAAGCTGCCCCCTCCTCCAAACCTGGCTGCCATCAGAGGCCCAAACGCGCCCTACAAAATGACATCTGCCTAGTGGGCTCTTGAGTTTGGCTTCTTGGGTGGAAGAACCTCCTTTCGGAGCCAAATTGCCTAACTTGCCTGCGGCCCGTCCTGGGCTTTTGCCTCCAAAAATTCCAGAAGGACGAGGATTTCTCCCAGACCAAAGCTGCCCCCTCCTCCAAACCTGGCTGCCATCGGAGGCCCAAACGCGCCCCACAAAATGACACCTGCATTGAGGGTTCTTGAGTTTGGCTTCCTGGGGAAAAGTGCCTCCTTTCGGAGTCAACTTGCCTGCGGCCCATGCAGGGCTTTTGCCTACAAAAATTCCATAAGGACGAGGATTTCTCCCAGACCAAAGCTGCCCCCTCCTCCAAACCTGGCTGCCATCGGAGGCCCAAACGTGCCCTACAAAATGACACCTGCCAAGTGGGCTCTTGAGTTTGGCTTCTTGGTTGGAAGTGCCTCCTTTCAAAGCCAACTTGCCTGCGGCCCGTCCTGGGCTTTTGCCTACAAAAATTCCATAAGGACGAGGATTTCTCCCAGACCAAAGCTGCCCCCTCCTCCAAACCTGGCTGCCATCGGAGGCCCAAACGCGCCCTACAAAATGACATCTGCCAAGTGGGCTCTTGAGTTTGGCTTCTTGCGGAAAAGTGCCTCCTTTCAAAGCCAACTTGCCTAACTAGCCTGCGGCCCGTCCTGGGCTTTAGACTACAAAAATTCCATAAGGACGAGGATTTCTCCCAGACCAAAGCTGCCCCCTCCTCCAAACCTGGCTGCCATCGGAGGCCCAAACGCGCCCCACAAAATGACATCTGCATTGTGGGTTCTTGAGTTTGGCTTCTTGGGGAAAAGTGCCTCCTTTCGGAGCCAACTTGCCTAACTTGCCTGCGGCCCGTCCTGGGCTTTTGCCTCCAAAAATTCCATAAGGACGAGGATTTCTCCCAGACCAAAGCTGCCCCCTCCTCCAAACCTGGCTGCCATCGGAGGCCCAAACGCGCCCTACAAAATGACATCTGCCAAGTGGGCTCTTGAGTTTGGCTTCTTGCGGAAAAGTGCCTCCTTTCAAAGCCAACTTGCCTAACTAGCCTGCAGCCCATTCTGGGCTTTTGCCTACAAAAATTCCATAAGGACGAGGATTTCTCCCAGACCAAAGCTGCAACCTCCTCCAAACCTAGCTGCCATCGGTCGCCCAAACGCGCCCTACAAAATGACATCTGCCAAGTGGGCTCCTGAGTTTGGCTTCTTGGGGGAAAGTGCCTCCATTCGGAGCCAACTTGCCTGCGGCCCGTCCTGGGCTTTTGCCTACAAAAATTCCATAAGGACGAGGATTTCTCCCAGAAGAAAGCTGCCCCCTCCTCCAAACCTGGCTGCCATCGGAGGCCCAAACGCGCCCCACAAAATGACATCTGCATTGAGGGTTCTTGAGTTTGGCTTGTTGGGGAAAAGTGCCTCCTTTCGGAGCCAACTTGCCTAACTTGCCTGCGGCCCATCCTGGGCTTTTGCCTCCAAAAATTCCATAAGGACGAGGATTTCTCCCAGACCAAAGCTGCCCCCTCCTCCAAACCTGGCTGCCATCGGAGGCCCAAACGCGCCCCACAAAATGACATCTGCATTGAGGGTTCTTGAGTTTGGCTTCTTGGGGAAAAGTGCCTCCTTTCGGAGCCAACTTGCCTAACTTGCCTGCGGCCCGTCCTGGGCTTTTGCCTCCAAAAATTCCATAAGGACGAGGATTTCTCCCAGACCAAAGCTGCCCCCTCCTCCAAACCTGGCTGCCATCGGAGGCCCAAACGTGCCCTACAAAATGACACCTGCCAAGTGGGCTCTTGAGTTTGGCTTCTTGGGGAAAAGTGACTCCTTTCAAAACCAACTTGCCTGCGTCCCGTCCCGGGCTTTTGCTACAAAAATTCCATAAGGACGAGGATTCCTCCCAGACCAAAGCTGCCCCCTCCTCCAAACCTGGCTGCCATCGGAGGCCCAAACGCGCCCTACAAAATGACATCTGCCAAGTGGGCTCTTGAGTTTGTCTTCCTGGGGAAAAGTGCCTCCTTTCGGAGTCAACTTGCCTGCGGCCCATGCAGGGCTTTTGCCTACAAAAATTCCATAAGGACGAGGATTTCTCCCAGACCAAAGCTGCCCCCTCCTCCAAACCTGGCTGCCATCGGAGGCCCAAGCGCGCCCTACAAAATGACACCTGCCAAGTGGGCTCTTGAGTTTGGCTTCTTGGGGGAAAGTGCCTCCTTTCAAAGCCAACTTGCCTGCGGCCCGTCCTGGGCTTGTGCCTACAAAAATTCCATAAGGACGAGGATTTCTCCCAGAACAAAGCTGCCCCCTCCTCCAAACCTGGCTGCCATCGGAGGCCCAAACGCGCCCCACAAAATGACATCTGCCAAGTGGGCTCTTGAGTTTGGCTTTCTGGGGAAAAGTGCCTCCTTTCGGAGTCAACTTGCCGGCGGCCCATGCAGGGCTTTTGCCTACAAAAATTCCAGAAGGACGAGGATTTCTTCCAGACCAAAGCTGCCCCCTCCTCCAAACCTGGCTGCCATCAGAGGCCCAAACGTACCCTACAAAATGACACCTGCCAAGTGGGCTCTTGAGTTTGGCTTCTTGGGGGAAAAGTGCCTCCTTTCAAAGCCAACTTGCCTGCGGCCCGTCCTGGGCTTGTGCCTACAAAAATTCCATAAGGACGAGGATTTCTCCCAGAACAAAGCTGCCCCCTCCTCCAAACCTGGCTGTCATCGGAGGCCCAAACGCGCCCTACAAAATGACACCTGCCAAGTGGGCTCTTGAGTTTGGCTTCTTGCGGAAAAGTGCCTCATTTCAAAGCCAACTTGCCTAACTAGCCTGGGGCCCATTCTGGGCTTTTGCCTACAAAAATTCCAGAAGGACGAGGATTTCTCCCAGACCAAAGCTGCCCCCTCCTCCAAACCTGGCTGCCATCGGAGGCCCAAACGCGCCCTACAAAATGACATCTGCCAAGTGGGCTCCTGAGTTTGGCTTCTTGGGGGAAAGTGCCTCCTTTCAAAGCCAACTTGCCTGCAGCCCGTGCTGGGCTTTAGACTACAATAATTCCATAAGGACGAGGATTTCTCCCAGACCAAAGCTGCCCCCTCCTCCAAACCTGGCTGCCATCGGAGGCCCAAACGCGCCCCACAAAATGACATCTGCATTGAGGGTTCTGGAGTTTGGCTTCTTGGGGAAATGTGACTCCTTTCGGAGCCAACTTGCCTAACTTGCCTGCGGCCCGTCCTGGGCTTTTGCCTACAAAAATTCCATAAGGACGAGGATTTCTCCCAGACCAAAGCTGCCCCCTCCTCCAAACCTGGCTGCCATCGGAGGCCCAAACGCGCCCCACAAAATGACACCTGCATTGAGGGTTCTTGAGTTTGGCTTCCTGGGGAAAAGTGCCTCCTTTCGGAGTCAACTTGCCTGCGGCTCATGCAGGGCTTTTGCCTACAAAAATTCCAGAAGGACGAGGATTTCTCCCAGACCAAAGCTGCCCCCTCCTCCAAACCTGGCTGCCATCGGAGGCCCAAACGTGCCCTACAAAATGACACCTGCCAAGTGGGCTCTTGAGTTTGGCTTCTTGGGTGGAAGTGCCTCCTTTCAAAGCCAACTTGCCTGCGGCCCGTCCTGGGCTTTTGCCTACAAAAATTCCATAAGGACGAGGATTTCTCCCAGACCAAAGCTGCCCCCTCCTCCAAACCTGGCTGCCATCGGAGGCCCAAACGCGCCCTACAAAATGACATCTGCCAAGTGGGCTCTTGAGTTTGGCTTCTTGGGGAAAGTGCCTCCTTTCGGAGCCAACTTGCCTAACTTGCCTGCGGCCCGTCCTGCCTTTTGCCTCCAAAAATTCCAGAAGGACGAGGATTTCTCCCAGACCAAAGCTGCCCCCTCCTCCAAACCTGGCTGCCATCGGAGGCCCAAACGTGCCCTACAAAATGACATCTGCCAAGTGGGCTCTTGAGTTTGGCTTCTTGCGGAAAAGTGCCTCCTTTCAAAGCCACCTTGCCTAACTAGCCTGCGGCCCGTGCTGGGCTTTAGACTACAAAAATTCCATAAGGACGAGGATTTCTCCCAGACCAAAGCTGCCCCCTCCTCCAAACCTGGCTGCCATCAGAGGCCCAAACGTGCCCTACAAAATGACATCTGCCAAGTGGGCTCTTGAGTTTGGCTTCTTGGGTGGAAGTGCCTCCTTTCAAAGCCAACTTGCCTGCGGCCCGTCCTGGGCTTTTGCCTACAAAAATTCCATAAGGACGAGGATTTCTCCCAGACCAAAGCTGCCCCCTCCTCCAAACCTGGCTGCCATCGGAGGCCCAAACGCGCCCTACAAAATGACACCTGCCAAGTGGGCTCTTGAGTTTGGCTTCTTGCGGAAAAGTGCCTCCTTTCAAAGCCAACTTGCCTAACTAGCCTACGGCCCATTCTGGGCTTTTGCCTCCAAAAATTCCATAAGGACGAGGATTTCTCCCAGACCAAAGCTGCCCCCTCCTCCAAACCTGGCTGCCATCGGAGGCCCAAACGCGCCCTACAAAATGACATCTGCCAAGTGGGCTCCTGAGTTTGGCTTCTTGGGGGAAAGTGCCTCCTTTCAAAGCCAACTTGCCTGCAGCCCGTGCTGGGCTTTAGACTACAATAATTCCATAAGGACGAGGATTTCTCCCAGACCAAAGCTGCCCCCTCCTCCAAACCTGGCTGCCATCGGAGGCCCAAACGCGCCCCACAAAATGACATCTGCATTGAGGGTTCTTGAGTTTGGCTTCTTGGGGAAAAGTGCCCCCTTTCGGAGCCAACTTGCCTAACTTGCCTGCGGCCCATCCTGGGCTTTTGCCTCCAAAAATTCCATAAGGACGAGGATTTCTCCCAGACCAAAGCTGCCCCCTCCTCCAAACCTGGCTGCCATCGGAGGCCCAAACGCGCCCCACAAAATGACATCTGCATTGAGGGTTCTTGAGTTTGGCTTTCTGGGGAAAAGTGCCTCCTTTCAAAGCCAACTTGCCTGCGGCCCATGCAGGGCTTTTGACTACAAAAATTCCAGAAGGACGAGGATTTCTCCCAGACCAAAGCTGCCCCCTCCTCCAAACCTGGCTGCCATCGGAGGCCCAAACGTGCCCTACAAAATGACACCTGCCAAGTGGGCTCTTGAGTTTGGCTTCTTGGGTGGAAGTGCCTATTTTCAAAGCCAACTTGCCTGCGGCCCGTCCTGGGCTTTTGCCTACAAAAATTCCATAAGGACGAGGATTTCTCCCAGACCAAAGCTGCCCCCTCCTCCAAACCTGGCTGCCATCGGAGGCCCAAACGCGCCCTACAAAATGACATCTGCCAAGTGGGCTCTTGAGTTTGGCTTCTTGCGGAAAAGTGCCTCCTTTCAAAGCCAACTTGCCTAACTAGCCTGCGGCCCGTCCTGGGCTTTAGACTACAAAAATTCCATAAGGACGAGGATTTCTCCCAGACCAAAGCTGCCCCCTCCTCCAAACCTGGCTGCCATCGGAGGCCCAAACGCGCCCTACAAAATGACACCTGCCAAGTGGGCTCTTGAGTTTGGCTTCTTGGGGGAAAGTGCCTCCTTTCAAAGCCAACTTGCCTGCGGCCCGTCCTGGGCTTGTGCCTACAAAAATTCCATAAGGACGAGGATTTCTCCCAGAACAAAGCTGCCCCCTCCTCCAAACCTGGCTGCCATCGGAGGCCCAAACGCGCCCTACAAAATGACATCTGCCAAGTGGGCTCTTGAGTTTGGGTTCTTGGGGAAAAGTGCCTCCTTTCGGAGCCAACTTGCCTAACTTGCCTGCGGCCCGTCCTGGGCTTTTGCCTCCAAAAATTCCATAAGGACGAGGATTTCTCCCAGAACAAAGCTGCCCCCTCCTCCAAACCTGGCTGCCATCGGAGGCCCAATCGTGCCCTACAAAATGACATCTGCCAAGTGGGCTCTTGAGTTTGGCTTCTTGCGGAAAAGTGCCTCCTTTCAAAGCCAACTTGCCTAACTAGCCTGCAGCCCATTCTGGGCTTTTGCCTACAAAAATTCCAGAAGGACGAGGATTTCTCCCAGACCAAAGCTGCCCCCTCCTCCAAACCTAGCTGCCATCGGTGGCCCAAACGCGCCCTACAAAATGACATCTGCCAAGTGGGCTCCTGAGTTTGGCTTCTTGGGGGAAAGTGCCTCCTTTCGGAGCCAACTTGCCTGCAGTCCGTGCTGGGCTTTAGACTACAAAAATTCCATAAGGACGAGGATTTCTCCCAGAAGAAAGCTGCCCCCTCCTCCAAACCTGGCTGCCATCGGAGGCCCAAACGCGCCCCACAAAATGACATCTGCATTGAGGGTTCTTGAGTTTGGCTTCTTGGGGAAAAGTGCCACCTTTCGGAGCCAACTTGCCTAACTTGCCTGCGGCCCATCCTGGGCTTTTGCCTCCAAAAATTCCATAAGGACGAGGATTTCTCCCAGACCAAAGCTGCCCCCTCCTCCAAACCTGGCTGCCATCGGAGGCCCAAACGCGCCCCACAAAATGACATCTGCATTGAGGGTTCTTGAGTTTGGCTTCCTGGGGAAAAGTGCCTCCATTCGGAGCCAACTTGCCTAACTTGCCTGCGGCCCGTCCTGGGCTTTTGCCTCCAAAAATTCCAGAAGGACGAGGATTTCTCCCAGACCAAAGATGCCCCCTCCTCCAAACCTGGCTGCCATCGGAGGCCCAAACGTGCCCTACAAAATGACATCTGCCAAGTGGGCTCTTGAGTTTGGCTTCTTGCGGAAAAGTGCCTCCTTTCAAAGCCAACTTGCCTAACTAGCCTGCGGCCCGTGCTGGGCTTTAGACTACAAAAATTCCATAAGGACGAGGATTTCTCCCAGACTAAAGCTGCCCCCTCCTCCAAACCTGGCTGCCATCGGAGGCCCAAACGCGCCCTACAAAATGACATCTGCCAAGTGGGCTCTTGAGTTTGGCTTCCTGGGGAAAAGTGCCTCCTTTCGGAGTCAACTTGCCTGCGGCCCATGCAGGGCTTTTGCCGACAAAAATTCCATAAGGACGAGGATTTCTCCCAGACCAAAGCTGCCCCCTCCTCCAAACCTGGCTGCCATCGGAGGCCCAAACGCGCCCTACAAAATGACACCTGCCAAGTGGGCTCTTGAGTTTGGCTTCTTGGGGGAAAGTGCCTCCTTTCAAAGCCAACTTGCCTGCGGCCCGTCCTGGGCTTTTGCCTACAAAAATTCCATAAGGACGAGGATTTCTCCCAGAACAAAGCTGCCCCCTCCTCCAAACCTGGCTGCCATCGGAGGCCCAAACGCGCCCTACAAAATGACATCTGCCAAGTGGGCTCTTGAGTTTGGGTTCTTGGGGAAAAGTGCCTCCTTTCGGAGCCAACTTGCCTTACTTGCCTGCGGCCCGTCCTGGGCTTTTGAGTACAAAAATTCCAGAAGGACGAGGATTTCTCCCAGAACAAAGCTGCCCCCTCCTCCAAACCTGGCTGCCATCGGAGGCCCAATCGTGCCCTACAAAATGACATCTGCCAAGTGGGCTCTTGAGTTTGGCTTCTTGCGGAAAAGTGCCTCCTTTCAAAGCCAACTTGCCTAACTAGCCTGCAGCCCATTCTGGGCTTTTGCCTACAAAAATTCCATAAGGACGAGGATTCCTCCCAGACCAAAGCTGCCCCCTCCTCCAAACCTAGCTGCCATCGGTGGCCCAAACGCGCCCTACAAAATGACATCTGCCAAGTGGGCTCCTGAGTTTGGCTTCTTGGGGGAAAGTGCCTCCATTCGGAGCCAACTTGCCTGCAGCCCGTGCTGGGCTTTAGACTACAAAAATTCCATAAGGACGAGGATTTCTCCCAGAAGAAAGCTGCCCCCTCCTCCAAACCTGGCTGCCATCGGAGGCCCAAACGCGCCCCACAAAATGACATCTGCATTGAGGGTTCTTGAGTTTGGCTTCTTGGGGAAAAGTGCCCCCTTTCGGAGCCAACTTGCCTAACTTGCCTGCGGCCCGTGCTGGGCTTTTGCCTACAAAAATTCCATAAGGACGAGGATTTCTCCCAGACCAAAGCTGCCCCCTCCTCCAAACCTGGCTGCCATCGGAGGCCCAAACGTGCCCTACAAAATGACATCTGCCAAGTGGGCTCTTGAGTTTGGCTTCTTGGGTGGAAGTGCCTCCTTTCAAAGCCAACTAGCCTGCGGCCAATACTGGGCTTTTGCCTACAAAAATTCCATAAGGACGAGGATTTCTCCCAGACCAAAGCTGCCCCCTCCTCCAAACCTGGCTGCCATCGGAGGCTCAAACGCGCCCTACAAAATGACATCTGCCAAGTGGGCTCCTGAGTTTGGCTTCCTGGGGGAAAGTGCCTCCTTTCAAAGCCAACTTGCCTGTGTCCCGTCCCGGGCTTTTGCTACAAAAATTCCATAAGGACGAGGATTCCTCCCAGACCAAAGCTGCCCCCTCCTCCAAACCTGGCTGCCATCGGAGGCCCAAACGCGCCCTACAAAATGACATCTGCCAAGTGGGCTCTTGAGTTTGGCTTCCTGGGGAAAAGTGCCTCCTTTCGGAGTCAACTTGCCTGCGGCCCATGCAGGGCTCTTGCCGACAAAAATTCCATAAGGACGAGGATTTCTCCCAGACCAAAGCTGCCCCCTCCTCCAAACCTGGCTGCCATCGGAGGCCCAAACGCGCCCTACAAAATGACATCTGCCAAGTGGGCTCTTGAGTTTGGCTTCTTGGGGAAAAGTGCCTCCTTTCGGAGCCAACTTGCCTAACTTGCCTGCGGCCCGTCCTGGACTTTTGCCTCCAAAAATTCCAGAAGGACGAGGATTTCTCCCAGACCAAAGCTGCCCCCTCCTCCAAACCTGGCTGCCATCGGAGGCCCAATCGTGCCCTACAAAATGACACCTGCCAAGTGGGCTCTTGAGTTTGGCTTCTTGGGGAAAAGTGACTCCTTTCAAAACCAACTTGCTTGTGTCCCGTCCCGGGCTTTTGCTACAAAAATTCCATAAGGACGAGGATTCTTCCCAGACCAAAGCTGCCCCCTCCTCCAAACCTGGCTGCCATCGGAGGCCCAAACGCGCCCTACAAAATGACATCTGCCAAGTGGGCTCTTGAGTTTGGCTTCTTGCGGAAAAGTGCCTCCTTTCAAAGCCAACTTGCCTAACTAGCCTGCGGCCCGTGCTGGGCTTTTGCCTACAAAAATTCCATAAGGACGAGGATTTCTCCCAGACCAAAGCTGCCCCCTCCTCCAAACCTGGCTGCCATCGGAGGCCCAAACGCGCCCTACAAAATGACATCTGCCAAGTGGGCTCTTGAGTTTGGCTTCCTGGGGAAAAGTGCCTCCTTTCGGAGTCAACTTGCCTGCGGCCCATGCAGGGCTTTTGCCGACAAAAATTCCAGAAGGACGAGGATTTCTCCCAGACCAAAGCTGCCCCCTCCTCCAAACCTGGCTGCCATCGGAGGCCCAAACGCGCCCTACAAAATGACACCTGCCAAGTGGGCTCTTGAGTTTGGATTCTTGGGGGAAAGTGCCTCCTTTCAAAGCCAACTTGCCTGCGGCCCGTCCTGGGCTTTTGCCTACAAAAATTCCATAAGGACGAGGATTTCTCCCAGACCAAAGCTGCCCCCTCCTCCAAACCTGGCTGCCATCGGAGGCCCAAACGCGCCCCACAAAATGACACCTGCATTGAGGGTTCTTGAGTTTGGCTTCCTGGGGAAAAGTGCCTCCTTTCGGAGTCAACTTGCCTGCGGCCCATGCAGGGCTTTTGCCTACAAAAATTCCAGAAGGACGAGGATTTCTCCCAGACCAAAGCTGCCCCCTCCTCCAAACCTGGCTGCCATCGGAGGCCCAAACGTGCCCTACAAAATGACACCTGCCAAGTGGGCTCTTGAGTTTGGCTTCTTGGGTGGAAGTGCCTCCTTTCAAAGCCAACTTGCCTGCGGCCCGTCCTGGGCTTTTGCCTACAAAAATTCCATAAGGACGAGGATTTCTCCCAGACCAAATCTGCCCCCTCCTCCAAACCTGGCTGCCATCGGAGGCCCAAACGCGCCCTACAAAATGACATCTGCCAAGTGGGCTCTTGAGTTTGGCTTCTTGCGGAAAAGTGCCTCCTTTCAAAGCCAACGTGCCTAACTAGCCTGCGGCCCGTCCTGGGCTTTTGCCTCCAAAAATTCCATAAGGACGAGGATTTCTCCCAGAACAAAGCTGCCCCCTCCTCCAAACCTGGCTGCCATCGGAGGCCCAAACGTGCCCTACAAAATGACATCTGCCAAGTGGGCTCTTGAGTTTGGCTTCTTGGGGAAAAGTGACTCCTTTCAAAACCAACTTGCTTGCGTCCCGTCCCGGGCTTTTGCTACAAAAATTCCATAAGGACGAGGATTCCTCCCAGACCAAAGCTGCCCCCTCCTCCAAACCTGGCTGCCATCGGAGGCCCAAACGCGCCCTACAAAATGACATCTGCCAAGTGGGCTCTTGAGTTTGTCTTCCTGGGGAAAAGTGCCTCCTTTCGGAGTCAACTTGCCTGCGGCCCATGCAGGGCTTTTGCCGACAAAAATTCCATAAGGACGAGGATTTCTCCCAGAACAAAGCTGCCCCCTCCTCCAAACCTGGCTGCCATCGGAGGCCCAAACGCGCCCTACAAAATGACACCTGCCAAGTGGGCTCTTGAGTTTGGCTTCTTGCGGAAAAGTGCCTCCTTTCAAAGCCAACTTGCCTAACTAGCCTGGGGCCCATTCTGGGCTTTTGCCGACAAAAATTCCAGAAGGACGAGGATTTCTCCCAGACCAAAGCTGCCCCCTCCTCCAAACCTGGCTGCCATCGGTGGCCCAAACGCGCCCTAGAAAATGACATCTGCCAAGTGGGCTCCTGAGTTTGGCTTCTTGGGGGAAAGTGCCTCCTTTCAAAGCCAACTTGCCTGCAGCCCGTGCTGGGCTTTAGACTACAATAATTCCATAAGGACGAGGATTTCTCCCAGACCAAAGCTGCCCCCTCCTCCAAACCTGGCTGCCATCGGAGGCCCAAACGCGCCCCACAAAATGACATCTGCATTGAGGGTTCTGGAGTTTGGCTTCTTGGGGAAATGTGACTCCTTTCGGAGCCAACTTGCCTAACTTGCCTGCGGCCCATGCAGGGCTTTTGCCTACAAAAATTCCATAAGGACGAGGATTTCTCCCAGACCAAAGCTGCCCCCTCCTCCAAACCTGGCTGCCATCGGAGGCCCAAACGCGCCCTACAAAATGACACCTGCCAAGTGGGCTCTTGAGTTTGGCTTCTTGGGGGAAAGTGCCTCCTTTCAAAGCCAACTTGCCTGCGGCCCGTCCTGGGCTTGTGCCTACAAAAATTCCATAAGGACGAGGATTTCTCCCAGAACAAAGCTGCCCCCTCCTCCAAACCTGGCTGCCATCGGAGGCCCAAACGCGCCCTACAAAATGACATCTGCCAAGTGGGCTCTTGAGTTTGGGTTCTTGGGGAAAAGTGCCTCCTTTCGGAGCCAACTTGCCTAACTTGCCTGCGGCCCGTCCTGGGCTTTTGAGTACAAAAATTCCAGAAGGACGAGGATTTCTCCCAGAACAAAGCTGCCCCCTCCTCCAAACCTGGCTGCCATCGGAGGCCCAATCGTGCCCTACAAAATGACATCTGCCAAGTGGGCTCTTGAGTTTGGCTTCTTGCGGAAAAGTGCCTCCTTTCAAAGCCAACTTGCCTAACTAGCCTGCAGCCCATTCTGGGCTTTTGCCTACAAAAATTCCAGAAGGACGAGGATTTCTCCCAGACCAAAGCTGCCCCCTCCTCCAAACCTAGCTGCCATCGGTGGCCCAAACGCGCCCTACAAAATGACATCTGCCAAGTGGGCTCCTGAGTTTGGCTTCTTGGGGGAAAGTGCCTCCTTTCGGAGCCAACTTGCCTGCAGCCCGTGCTGGGCTTTAGACTACAAAAATTCCATAAGGACGAGGATTTCTCCCAGAAGAAAGCTGCCCCCTCCTCCAAACCTGGCTGCCATCGGAGGCCCAAACGCGCCCCACAAAATGACATCTGCATTGAGGGTTCTTGAGTTTGGCTTCTTGGGGAAAAGTGCCCCCTTTCGGAGCCAACTTGCCTAACTTGCCTGCGGCCCATCCTGGGCTTTTGCCTCCAAAAATTCCATAAGGACGAGGATTTCTCCCAGACCAAAGCTGCCCCCTCCTCCAAACCTGGCTGCCATCGGAGGCCCAAACGCGCCCCACAAAATGACATCTGCATTGAGGGTTCTGGAGTTTGGCTTCCTGGGGAAAAGTGCCTCCTTTCGGAGCCAACTTGCCTAACTTGCCTGCGGCCCGTCCTGGGCTTTTGCCTCCAAAAATTCCAGAAGGACGAGGATTTCTCCCAGACCAAAGATGCCCCCTCCTCCAAACCTGGCTGCCATCGGAGGCCCAATCGTGCCCTACAAAATGACACCTGCCAAGTGGGCTCTTGAGTTTGGCTTCTTGGGGAATAGTGACTCCTTTCAAAACCCACTTGCTTGTGTCCCGTCCCGGGCTTTTGCTACAAAAATTCCATAAGGACGAGGATTCCTCCCAGGCCAAAGCTGCCCCCTCCTCCAAACCTGGCTGCCATCGGAGGCCCAAACGCGCCCTACAAAATGACATCTGCCAAGTGGGCTCTTGAGTTTGGCTTCTTGCGGAAAAGTGCCTCCTTTCAAAGCCAACTTGCCTAACTAGCCTGCGGCCCGTGCTGGGCTTTAGACTACAAAAATTCCATAAGGACGAGGATTTCTCCCAGACCAAAGCTGCCCCCTCCTCCAAACCTGGCTGCCATCGGAGGCCCAAACGCGCCCCACAAAATGACATCTGCCAAGTGGGCTCCTGAGTTTGGCTTCTTGGGGGAAAGTGCCTCCTTTCAAAGCCAACTTGCCTGCAGCCCGTGCTGGGCTTTAGACTACAATAATTCCATAAGGACGAGGATTTCTCCCAGACCAAAGCTGCCCCCTCCTCCAAACCTGGCTGCCATCGGAGGCCCAAACGCGCCCCACAAAATGACATCTGCATTGAGGGTTCTGGAGTTTGGCTTCTTGGGGAAAAGTGACTCCTTTCGGAGCCAACTTGCCTAACTTGCCTGCGGCCCGTCCTGGGCTTTTGCCTACAAAAATTCCAGAAGGACGAGGATTTCTCCCAGACCAAAGCTGCCCCCTCCTCCAAACCTGGCTGCCATCGGAGGCCCAAACGCGCCCCACAAAATGACACCTGCATTGAGGGTTCTTGAGTTTGGCTTCCTGGGGAAAAGTGCCTCCTTTCGGAGTCAACTTGCCTGCGGCCCATGCAGGGCTTTTGCCTACAAAAATTCCAGAAGGACGAGGATTTCTCCCAGACCAAAGCTGCCCCCTCCTCCAAACCTGGCTGCCATCGGAGGCCCAAACGTGCCCTACAAAATGACACCTGCCAAGTGGGCTCTTGAGTTTGGCTTCTTGGGTGGAAGTGCCTCCTTTCAAAGCCAACTTGCCTGCGGCCCGTCCTGGGCTTTTGCCTACAAAAATTCCATAAGGACGAGGATTTCTCCCAGACCAAAGCTGCCCCCTCCTCCAAACCTGGCTGCCATCGGAGGCCCAAACGCGCCCTACAAAATGACATCTGCCAAGTGGGCTCTTGAGTTTGGGTTCTTGGGGAAAAGTGCCTCCTTTCGGAGCCAACTTGCCTAACTTGCCTGCGGCCCGTCCTGGGCTTTTGCTACAAAAATTCCATAAGGACGAGGATTTCTCCCAGACCAAAGCTGCCCCCTCCTCCAAACCTGGCTGCCATCGGAGGCCCAATCGTGCCCTACAAAATGACACCGGCCAAGTGGGCTCTTGAGTTTGGCTTCTTGGGGAAAAGTGACTCCTTTCAAAACCAACTTGCTTGTGTCCCGTCCCGGGCTTTTGCTACAAAAATTCCATAAGGACGAGGATTCCTCCCAGACCAAAGCTGCCCCCTCCTCCAAACCTGGCTGCCATCGGAGGCCCAAACGCGCCCTACAAAATGACATCTGCCAAGTGGGCTCTTGAGTTTGGCTTCTTGCGGAAAAGTGCCTCCTTTCAAAGCCAACTTGCCTAACTAGCCTGCGGCCCGTGCTGGGCTTTTGCCTACAAAAATTCCATAAGGACGAGGATTTCTCCCAGACCAAAGCTGCCCCCTCCTCCAAACCTGGCTGCCATCGGAGGCCCAAACGCACCCTACAAAATGACATCTGCCAAGTGGGCTCTTGAGTTTGGCTTCCTGGGGAAAAGTGCCTCCTTTCGGAGTCAACTTGCCTGCGGCCCATGCAGGGCTTTTGCCGACAAAAATTCCATAAGGACGAGGATTTCTCCCAGACCAAAGCTGCCCCCTCCTCCAAACCTGGCTGCCATCGGAGGCCCAAACGCGCCCTACAAAATGACATCTGCCAAGTGGGCTCTTGAGTTTGGCTTCTTGCGGAAAAGTGCCTCCTTTCAAAGCCAACTTGCCTAACTAGGCTGCGGCCCGTCCTGGGCTTTAGACTACAAAAATTCCATAAGGACGAGGATTTCTCCCAGACCAAAGCTGCCCCCTCCTCCAAACCTGGCTGCCATCAGAGGCCCGAACGTGCCCCACAAAATGACATCTGCCAAGTGGGCTCTTGAGTTTGGGTTCTTGGGGAAAAGTGCCTCCTTTCGGAGCCAACTTGCCTAACTTGCCTGCGGCCCGTCCTGGGCTTTAGACTACAAAAATTCCATAAGGACGAGGATTTCTCCCAGGCCAAAGCTGCCCCCTCCTCCAAACCTGGCTGCCATCGGAGGCCCAAACGTGCCCTACAAAATGACACCTGCCAAGTGGGCTCTTGAGTTTGGCTTCTTGGGGAAAAGTGCCTCCTTTCAAAACCAACTTGCCTGCGTCCCGTCCCGGGCTTTTGCTACAAAAATTCCATAAGGACGAGGATTTCTCCCAGACCAAAGCTGCCCCCTCCTCCAAACCTGGCTGCCATCGGAGGCCCAAACGCGCCCTACAAAATGACATCTGCCAAGTGGGCTCTTGAGTTTGTCTTCCTGGGGAAAAGTGCCTCCTTTCGGAGTCAACTTGCCTGCGGCCCATACAGGGCTTTTGCCTACAAAAATTCCATAAGGACGAGGATTTCTCCCAGAACAAAGCTGCCCCCTCCTCCAAACCTGGCTGCCATCGGAGGCCCAAACGCGCCCTACAAAATGACACCTGCCAAGTGGGCTCTTGAGTTTGGCTTCTTGCGGAAAAGTGCCTCCTTTCAAAGCCAACTTGCCTAACTAGCCTGGGGCCCATTCTGGGCTTTTGCCTACAAAAATTCCATAAGGACGAGGATTTCTCCCAGACCAAAGCTGCCCCCTCCTCCAAACCTGGCTGCCATCGGTGGCCCAAACGCGCCCTACAAAATGACATCTGCCAAGTGGGCTCCTGAGTTTGGCTTCTTGGGGGAAAGTGCCTCCTTTCAAAGCCAACTTGCCTGCAGCCCGTGCTGGGCTTTAGACTACAATAATTCCATAAGGACGAGGATTTCTCCCAGACCAAAGCTGCCCCCTCCTCCAAACCTGGCTGCCATCGGAGGCCCAAACGCGCCCCACAAAATGACATCTGCATTGAGGGTTCTGGAGTTTGGCTTCTTGGGGAAAAGTGACTCCTTTCGGAGCCAACTTGCCTAACTTGCCTGCGGCCCGTCCTGGGCTTTTGCCTACAAAAATTCCAGAAGGACGAGGATTTCTCCCAGACCAAAGCTGCCCCCTCCTCCAAACCTGGCTGCCATCGGAGGCCCAAACGCGCCCCACAAAATGACACCTGCATTGAGGGTTCTTGAGTTTGGCTTCCTGGGGAAAAGTGCCTCCTTTCGGAGTCAACTTGCCTGCGGCCCATGCAGGGCTTTTGCCTACAAAAATTCCAGAAGGACGAGGATTTCTCCCAGACCAAAGCTGCCCCCTCCTCCAAACCTGGCTGCCATCGGAGGCCCAAACGTGCCCTACAAAATGACACCTGCCAAGTGGGCTCTTGAGTTTGGCTTCTTGGGTGGAAGTGCCTCCTTTCAAAGCCAACTTGCCTGCGGCCCGTCCTGGGCTTTTGCCTACAAAAATTCCATAAGGACGAGGATTTCTCCCAGACCAAAGCTGCCCCCTCCTCCAAACCTGGCTGCCATCGGAGGCCCAAACGCGCCCTACAAAATGACATCTGCCAAGTGGGCTCTTGAGTTTGGCTTCTTGGGGAAAAGTGCCTCCTTTCGGAGCCAACTTGCCTAACTTGCCTGCGGCCCGTCCTGGGCTTTTGCCTCCAAAAATTCCATAAGGACGAGGATTTCTCCCAGACCAAAGCTGCCCCCTCCTCCAAACCTGGCTGCCATCGGAGGCCCAATCGTGCCCTACAAAATGACACCGGCCAAGTGGGCTCTTGAGTTTGGCTTCTTGGGGAAAAGTGACTCCTTTCAAAACCAACTTGCTTGTGTCCCGTCCCGGGCTTTTGCTACAAAAATTCCATAAGGACGAGGATTCCTCCCAGACCAAAGCTGCCCCCTCCTCCAAACCTGGCTGCCATCGGAGGCCCAAACGCGCCCTACAAAATGACATCTGCCAAGTGGGCTCTTGAGTTTGGCTTCTTGCGGAAAAGTGCCTCCTTTCAAAGCCAACTTGCCTAACTAGCCTGCGGCCCGTGCTGGGCTTTTGCCTCCAAAAATTCCATAAGGACGAGGATTTCTCCCAGACCAAAGCTGCCCCCTCCTCCAAACCTGGCTGCCATCGGAGGCCCAAACGCGCCCTACAAAATGACATCTGCCAAGTGGGCTCTTGAGTTTGGCTTCCTGGGGAAAAGTGCCTCCTTTCGGAGTCAACTTGCCTGCGGCCCATTCAGGGCTTTTGCCGACAAAAATTCCATAAGGACGAGGATTTCTCCCAGACCAAAGCTGCCCCCTCCTCCAAACCTGGCTGCCATCGGAGGCCCAAACGCGCCCTACAAAATGACACCTGCCAAGTGGGCTCTTGAGTTTGGCTTCTTGGGGGAAAGTGCCTCCTTTCAAAGCCAACTTGCCTGCGGCCCGTCCTGGGCTTGTGCCTCCAAAAATTCCATAAGGACGAGGATTTCTCCCAGAACAAAGCTGCCCCCTCCTCCAAACCTGGCTGCCATCGGAGGCCCAAACGCGCCCTACAAAATGACATCTGCCAAGTGGGCTCTTGAGTTTGGGTTCTTGGGGAAAAGTGCCTCCTTTCGGAGCCAACTTGCCTAACTTGCCTGCGGCCCATCCTGGGCTTTTGAGTACAAAAATTCCAGAAGGACGAGGATTTCTCCCAGAACAAAGCTGCCCCCTCCTCCAAACATGGCTGCCATCGGAGGCCCAAACGCGCCCTACAAAATGACATCTGCATTGTGGGCTCTTGAGTTTGGCTTCTTGGGGAAAAGTGCCTCCTTTCGGAGTCAACTTGCCTGCGGCCCATGCAGGGCTTTTGCCTACAAAAATTCCAGAAGGACGAGGATTTCTCCCAGACCAAAGCTGCCCCCTCCTCCAAACCTGGCTGCCATCGGAGGCCCAAACGCGCCCTACAAAATGACATCTGCCAAGTGGGCTCATGAGTTTGGCTTCTTGGGTGGAAGTGCCTCCTTTCAAAGCCAACTAGCCTGCGGCCAATTCTGGGCTTTTGCCTCCAAAAATTCCATAAGGACGAGGATTTCTCCCAGACCAAAGCTGCCCCCTCCTCCAAACCTGGCTGCCATCGGCGGCCCAAACGCGCCCTACAAAATGACATCTGCATTGTGGGCTCCTGAGTTTGGCTTCCTGGGGGAAAGTGCCTCCTTTCAAAGCCAACTTGCCTGCAGCCCGTGCTGGGCTTTAGACTACAAAAATTCCATATGGACGAGGATTTCTCCCAGACCAAAGCTGCCCCCTCCTCCAAACCTGGCTGTCATCGGAGGCCCAAACGCGCCCTACAAAATGACATCTGCATTGAGGGTTCTGGAGTTTGGCTTCTTGGGGAAAAGTGCCTCCTTTCGGAGCCAACTTGCCTAACTTGCCTGCGGCCCGTCCTGGGCTTTTGCCTCCAAAAATTCCAGAAGGACGAGGATTTCTCCCAGACCAAAGCTGCCCCCTCCTCCAAACCTGGCTGCCATCGGAGGCCCAAACGCGCCCTACAAAATGACATCTGCCAAGTGGGCTCTTGAGTTTGGCTTCTTGGGGAAAAGTGCCTCCTTTCGGAGTCAACTTGCCGGCGGCCCATGCAGGGCTTTTGCCTACAAAAATTCCATAAGGACGAGGATTTCTCCCAGACCAAAGCTGCCCCCTCCTCCAAACCTGGCTGCCATCAGAGGCCCAAACGCGCCCTACAAAATGACATCTGCCAAGTGGGCTCTTGAGTTTGGCTTCTTGGGTGGAAGTGCCTCCTTTCAAAGCCAACTTGCCTGCGGCCCGTCCTGGGCTTTTGCCTACAAAAATTCCATAAGGACGAGGATTTCTCCCAGACAAAAGCTGCCCCCTCCTCCAAACCTGGCTGCCATCAGAGGCCCAAACGTGCCCCACAAAATGACATCTGCATTGAGGGTTCTTGAGTTTGGCTTCTTGGGGAAAAGTGCCTCCTTTCGGAGCCAACTTGCCTAACTTGCCTGCGGCCCGTCCTGGGCTTTAGACTACAAAAATTCCAGAAGGACGAGGATTTCTCCCAGAAGAAAGCTGCCCCCTCCTCCAAACCTGGCTGCCATCGGAGGCCCAAAGGTGCCCTACAAAATGACACCTGCCAAGTGGGCTCTTGAGTTTGGCTTCTTGGGGAAAAGTGACTCCTTTCAAAACCAACTTGCCTGTGTCCCGTCCCGGGCTTTTGCTACAAAAATTCCATAAGGACGAGGATTCCTCCCAGACCAAAGCTGCCCCCTCCTCCAAACCTGGCTGCCATCGGAGGCCCAAACGCGCCCTACAAAATGACATCTGCCAAGTGGGCTCTTGAGTTTGGCTTCTTGGGGAAAAGTGCCTCCTTTCGGAGCCAACTTGCCTAACTTGCCTGCGGCCCGTCCAGGGCTTTTGCCTCCAAAAATTCCAGAAGGACGAGGATTTCTCCCAGACCAAAGCTGCCCCCTCCTCCAAACCTGGCTGCCATCGGAGGCCCAATCGTGCCCTACAAAATGACACCTGCCAAGTGGGCTCTTGAGTTTGGCTTCTTGGGGAAAAGTGACTCCTTTCAAAACCAACTTGCTTGTGTCCCGTCCCGGGCTTTTGCTACAAAAATTCCATAAGGACGAGGATTCCTCCCAGACCAAAGCTGCCCCCTCCTCCAAACCTGGCTGCCATCGGAGGCCCAAACGCGCCCTACAAAATGACATCTGCCAAGTGGGCTCTTGAGTTTGGCTTCTTGCGGAAAAGTGCCTCCTTTCAAAGCCAACTTGCCTAACTAGCCTGCGGCCCGTGCTGGGCTTTTGCCTACAAAAATTCCATAAGGACGAGGATTTCTCCCAGACCAAAGCTGCCCCCTCCTCCAAACCTGGCTGCCATCGGAGGCCCAAACGCGCCCTACAAAATGACATCTGCCAAGTGGGCTCTTGAGTTTGGCTTCCTGGGGAAAAGTGCCTCCTTTCGGAGTCAACTTGCCTGCGGCCCATGCAGGGCTTTTGCCGACAAAAATTCCATAAGGACGAGGATTTCTCCCAGACCAAAGCTGCCCCCTCCTCCAAACCTGGCTGCCATCGGAGGCCCAAACGCGCCCTACAAAATGACACCTGCCAAGTGGGCTCTTGAGTTTGGCTTCTTGGGGGAAAGTGCCTCCTTTCAAAGCCAACTTGCCTGCGGCCCGTCCTGGGCTTGTGCCTACAAAAATTCCATAAGGACGAGGATTTCTCCCAGAACAAAGCTGCCCCCTCCTCCAAACCTGGCTGCCATCGGAGGCCCAAACGCGCCCTACAAAATGACATCTGCCAAGTGGGCTCTTGAGTTTGGCTTCTTGGGGAAAAGTGCCTCCTTTCGGAGCCAACTTGCCTAACTTGCCTGCGGCCCGTCCTGGGCTTTTGAGTACAAAAATTCCAGAAGGACGAGGATTTCTCCCAGAACAAAGCTGCCCCCTCCTCCAAACCTGGCTGCCATCGGAGGCCCAAACGTGCCCTACAAAATGACATCTGCCAAGTGGGCTCTTGAGTTTGGCTTCTTGGGTGGAAGTGCCTCCTTTCAAAGCCAACTAGCCTGCGGCCAATTCTGGGCTTTTGCCTACAAAAATTCCATAAGGACGAGGATTTCTCCCAGACCAAAGCTGCCCCCTCCTCCAAACCTGGCTGCCATCGGCGGCCCAAACGCGCCCTACAAAATGACACCTGCCAAGTGGGCTCCTGAGTTTGGCTTCCTGGGGGAAAGTGCCTCCTTTCAAAGCCAACTTGCCTGCAGCCCGTGCTGGGCTTTAGACTACAAAAATTCCATATGGACGAGGATTTCTCCCAGACCAAAGCTGCCCCCTCCTCCAAACCTGGCTGTCATCGGAGGCCCAAACGCGCCCTACAAAATGACATCTGCATTGAGGGTTCTGGAGTTTGGCTTCTTGGGGAAGAGTGCTTCCTTTCGGAGCCAACTTGCCTAACTTGCCTGCGGCCCGTCCTGGGCTTTTGCCTCCAAAAATTCCAGAAGGACGAGGATTTCTCCCAGACCAAAGCTGCCCCCTCCTCCAAACCTGGCTGCCATCGGAGGCCCAAACGCGCCCTACAAAATGACATCTGCCAAGTGGGCTCTTGAGTTTGGCTTCTTGGGGAAAAGTGCCTCCTTTCGGAGTCAACTTGCCGGCGGCCCATGCAGGGCTTTTGCCTACAAAAATTCCATAAGGACGAGGATTTCTCCCAGACCAAAGCTGCCCCCTCCTCCAAACCTGGCTGCCATCGGAGGCCCAAACGCGCCCTACAAAATGACATCTGCCAAGTGGGCTCTTGAGTTTGGCTTCTTGGGGAAAAGTGCCTCCTTTCGGAGCCAACTTGCTTAACTTGCCTGCGGCCCGTCCTGGGCTTTTGCCTACAAAAATTCCAGAAGGACGAGGATTTCTCCCAGACCAAAGCTGCCCCCTCCTCCAAACCTGGCTGCCATCGGAGGCCCAATCGTGCCCTACAAAATGACACCTGCCAAGTGGGCTCTTGAGTTTGGCTTCTTGGGGAAAAGTGACTCCTTTCAAAACCAACTTGCTTGTGTCCCGTCCCTGGCTTTTGCTACAAAAATTCCATAAGGACGAGGATTCCTCCCAGACCAAAGCTGCCCCCTCCTCCAAACCTGGCTGCCATCGGAGGCCCAAACGCGCCCTACAAAATGACATCTGCCAAGTGGGCTCTTGAGTTTGGCTTCTTGCGGAAAAGTGCCTCCTTTCAAAGCCAACTTGCCTAACTAGCCTGCGGCCCGTGCTGGGCTTTTGCCTACAAAAATTCCATAAGGACGTGGATTCCTCCCAGACCAAAGCTGCCCCCTCCTCCAAACCTGGCTGCCATCGGCGGCCCAAACGCGCCCTACAAAATGACATCTGCCAAGTGGGCTCCTGAGTTTGGCTTCCTGGGGGAAAGTGCCTCCTTTCAAAGCCAACTTGCCTGCGGCCCGTGCTGGGCTTTAGACTACAAAAATTCCATATGGACGAGGATTTCTCCCAGACCAAAGCTGCCCCCTCCTCCAAACCTGGCTGTCATCGGAGGCCCAAACGCGCCCTACAAAATGACATCTGCATTGAGGGTTCTGGAGTTTGGCTTCTTGGGGAAAAGTGCCTCCTTTCGGAGCCAACTTGCCTAACTTGCCTGCGGCCCGTCCTGGGCTTTTGCCTCCAAAAATTCCAGAAGGACGAGGATTTCTCCCAGACCAAAGCTGCCCCCTCCTCCAAACCTGGCTGCCATCGGAGGCCCAAACGCGCCCTACAAAATGACATCTGCCAAGTGGGCTCTTGAGTTTGGCTTCTTGGGGAAAAGTGCCTCCTTTCGGAGTCAACTTGCCGGCGGCCCATGCAGGGCTTTTGCCTACAAAAATTCCATAAGGACGAGGATTTCTCCCAGACCAAAGCTGCCCCCTCCTCCAAACCTGGCTGCCATCGGAGGCCCAAACGCGCCCTACAAAATGACATCTGCCAAGTGGGCTCTTGAGTTTGGCTTCTTGCGGAAAAGTGCCTCCTTTCAAAGCCAACTTGCCTGCGGCCCGTCCTGGGCTTTTGCCTACAAAAATTCCATAAGGACGAGGATTTCTCCCAGACCAAAGCTGCCCCCTCCTCCAAACCTGGCTGCCATCAGAGGCCCAAACGTGCCCCACAAAATGACATCTGCATTGAGGGTTCTTGAGTTTGGCTTCTTGGGGAAAAGTGCCTCCTTTCGGAGCCAACTTGCCTAACTTGCCTGCGGCCCGTCCTGGGCTTTTGCCTCCAAAAATTCCAGAAGGACGAGGATTTCTCCCAGACCAAAGCTGCCCCCTCCTCCAAACCTGGCTGCCATCGGAGGCCCAATCGTGCCCTACAAAATGACACCTGCCAAGTGGGCTCTTGAGTTTGGCTTCTTGGGGAAAAGTGACTCCTTTCAAAACCAACTTGCTTGTGTCCCGTCCCGGGCTTTTGCTACAAAAATTCCATAAGGACGAGGATTCCTCCCAGACCAAAGCTGCCCCCTCCTCCAAACCTGGCTGCCATCGGAGGCCCAAACGCGCCCTACAAAATGACATCTGCCAAGTGGGCTCTTGAGTTTGGCTTCTTGCGAAAAAGTGCCTCCTTTCGAAGCCAACTTGCCTAACTAGCCTGCGGCCCGTGCTGGGCTTTTGCCTACAAAAATTCCATAAGGACGAGGATTTCTCCCAGACCAAAGCTGCCCCCTCCTCCAAACCTGGCTGCCATCGGAGGCCCAAACGCGCCCTACAAAATGACATCTGCCAAGTGGGCTCTTGAGTTTGGCTTCCTGGGGAAAAGTGCCTCCTTTCGGAGTCAACTTGCCTGCGGCCCATGCAGGGCTTTTGCCGACAAAAATTCCATAAGGACGAGGATTTCTCCCAGACCAAAGCTGCCCCCTCCTCCAAACCTGGCTGCCATCGGAGGCCCAAACGCGCCCTACAAAATGACACCTGCCAAGTGGGCTCTTGAGTTTGGCTTCTTGGGGGAAAGTGCCTCCTTTCAAAGCCAACTTGCCTGCGGCCCGTCCTGGGCTTGTGCCTAAAAAAATTCCATAAGGACGAGGATTTCTCCCAGAACAAAGCTGCCCCCTCCTCCAAACCTGGCTGCCATCGGAGGCCCAAACGTGCCCTACAAAATGACATCTGCCAAGTGGGCTCTTGAGTTTGGCTTCTTGGGTGGAAGTGCCTCCTTTCAAAGCCAACTAGCCTGCGGCCAATTCTGGGCTTTTGCCTACAAAAATTCCATAAGGACGAGGATTTCTCCCAGACCAAAGCTGCCCCCTCCTCCAAACCTGGCTGCCATCGGCGGCCCAAACGCGCCCTACAAAATGACATCTGCCAAGTGGGCTCCTGAGTTTGGCTTCCTGGGGGAAAGTGCCTCCTTTCAAAGCCAACTTGCCTGCAGCCCGTGCTGGGCTTTAGACTACAAAAATTCCATATGGACGAGGATTTCTCCCAGACCAAAGCTGCCCCCTCCTCCAAACCTGGCTGTCATCGGAGGCCCAAACGCGCCCTACAAAATGACATCTGCATTGAGGGTTCTGGAGTTTGGCTTCTTGGGGAAAAGTGCCTCCTTTCGGAGCCAACTTGCCTAACTTGCCTGCGGCCCGTCCTGGGCTTTTGCCTCCAAAAATTCCAGAAGGACGAGGATTTCTCCCAGACCAAAGCTGCCCCCTCCTCCAAACCTGGCTGCCATCGGAGGCCCAAACGCGCCCTACAAAATGACATCTGCCAAGTGGGCTCTTGAGTTTGGCTTCTTGGGGAAAAGTGCCTCCTTTCGGAGTCAACTTGCCGGCGGCCCATGCAGGGCTTTTGCCTACAAAAATTCCATAAGGACGAGGATTTCTCCCAGACCAAAGCTGCCCCCTCCTCCAAACCTGGCTGCCATCAGAGGCCCAAACGCGCCCTACAAAATGACATCTGCCAAGTGGGCTCTTGAGTTTGGCTTCTTGGGTGGAAGTGCCTCCTTTCAAAGCCAACTTGCCTGCGGCCCGTCCTGGGCTTTTGCCTACAAAAATTCCATAAGGACGAGGATTTCTCCCAGACCAAAGCTGCCCCCTCCTCCAAACCTGGCTGCCATCAGAGGCCCAAACGTGCCCCACAAAATGACATCTGCATTGAGGGTTCTTGAGTTTGGCTTCTTGGGGAAAAGTGCCTCCTTTCGGAGCCAACTTGCCTAACTTGCCTGCGGCCCGTCCTGGGCTTTTGCCTCCAAAAATTCCAGAAGGACGAGGATTTCTCCCAGACCAAAGCTGCCCCCTCCTCCAAACCTGGCTGCCATCGGAGGCCCAAAGGTGCCCTACAAAATGACACGGGCCAAGTGGGCTCTTGAGTTTGGCTTCTTGGGGAAAAGTGACTCCTTTCAAAACCAACTTGCCTGTGTCCCGTCCCGGGCTTTTGCTACAAAAATTCCATAAGGACGAGGATTCCTCCCAGACCAAAGCTGCCCCCTCCTCCAAACCTGGCTGCCATCGGAGGCCCAAACGCGCCCTACAAAATGACATCTGCCAAGTGGGCTCTTGAGTTTGGCTTCCTGGGGAAAAGTGCCTCCTCTCGGAGTCAACTTGCCTGCGGCCCATGCAGGGCTTTTGCCGACAAAAATTCCATAAGGACGAGGATTTCTCCCAGACCAAAACTGCCCCCTCCTCCAAACCTGGCTGCCATCGGAGGCCCAAACGCGCCCTACAAAATGACATCTGCCAAGTGGGCTCTTGAGTTTGGCTTCTTGGGGGAAAGTGCCTCCTTTCAAAGCCAACTTGCCTGCGGCCCGTCCTGGGCTTGTGCCTACAAAAATTCCATAGGGACTAGGATTTCTCCCAGAACAAAGCTGCCCCCTCCTCCAAACCTGGCTGCCATCGGAGGCCCAAACGCGCCCTACAAAATGACATCTGCCAAGTGGGCTCTTGAGTTTGGGTTCTTGGGGAAAAGTGCCTCCTTTCGGAACCAAAATGCCTAACTTGCCTGCGGCCCGTCCTGGGCTTTTGAGTACAAAAATTCCATAAGGACGAGGATTTCTCCCAGAACAAAACTGCCCCCTCCTCCAAACCTGGCTGCCATCGGAGGCCCAAACGCGCCCTACAAAATGACATCTGCCAAGTGGGCTCTTGAGTTTGGCTTCTTGCGAAAAAGTGCCTCCTTTCGAAGCCAACTTGCCTAACTAGCCTGCGGCCCGTGCTGGGCTTTTGCCTACAAAAATTCCATAAGGACGAGGATTTCTCCCAGACCAAAGCTGCCCCCTCCTCCAAACCTGGCTGCCATCGGAGGCCCAAACGCGCCCTACAAAATGACATCTGCCAAGTGGGCTCTTGAGTTTGGCTTCCTGGGGAAAAGTGCCTCCTTTCGGAGTCAACTTGCCTGCGGCCCATGCAGGGCTTTTGCCGACAAAAATTCCATAAGGACGAGGATTTCTCCCAGACCAAAGCTGCCCCCTCCTCCAAACCTGGCTGCCATCGGAGGCCCAAACGCGCCCTACAAAATGACACCTGCCAAGTGGGCTCTTGAGTTTGGCTTCTTGGGGGAAAGTGCCTCCTTTCAAAGCCAACTTGCCTGCGGCCCGTCCTGGGCTTGTGCCTAAAAAAATTCCATAAGGACGAGGATTTCTCCCAGAACAAAGCTGCCCCCTCCTCCAAACCTGGCTGCCATCGGAGGCCCAAACGTGCCCTACAAAATGACATCTGCCAAGTGGGCTCTTGAGTTTGGCTTCTTGGGTGGAAGTGCCTCCTTTCAAAGCCAACTAGCCTGCGGCCAATTCTGGGCTTTTGCCTACAAAAATTCCATAAGGACGAGGATTTCTCCCAGACCAAAGCTGCCCCCTCCTCCAAACCTGGCTGCCATCGGCGGCCCAAACGCGCCCTACAAAATGACATCTGCCAAGTGGGCTCCTGAGTTTGGCTTCCTGGGGGAAAGTGCCTCCTTTCAAAGCCAACTTGCCTGCAGCCCGTGCTGGGCTTTAGACTACAAAAATTCCATATGGACGAGGATTTCTCCCAGACCAAAGCTGCCCCCTCCTCCAAACCTGGCTGTCATCGGAGGCCCAAACGCGCCCTACAAAATGACATCTGCATTGAGGGTTCTGGAGTTTGGCTTCTTGGGGAAAAGTGCCTCCTTTCGGAGCCAACTTGCCTAACTTGCCTGCGGCCCGTCCTGGGCTTTTGCCTCCAAAAATTCCAGAAGGACGAGGATTTCTCCCAGACCAAAGCTGCCCCCTCCTCCAAACCTGGCTGCCATCGGAGGCCCAAACGCGCCCTACAAAATGACATCTGCCAAGTGGGCTCTTGAGTTTGGCTTCTTGGGGAAAAGTGCCTCCTTTCGGAGTCAACTTGCCGGCGGCCCATGCAGGGCTTTTGCCTACAAAAATTCCATAAGGACGAGGATTTCTCCCAGACCAAAGCTGCCCCCTCCTCCAAACCTGGCTGCCATCAGAGGCCCAAACGCGCCCTACAAAATGACATCTGCCAAGTGGGCTCTTGAGTTTGGCTTCTTGGGTGGAAGTGCCTCCTTTCAAAGCCAACTTGCCTGCGGCCCGTCCTGGGCTTTTGCCTACAAAAATTCCATAAGGACGAGGATTTCTCCCAGACCAAAGCTGCCCCCTCCTCCAAACCTGGCTGCCATCAGAGGCCCAAACGTGCCCCACAAAATGACATCTGCATTGAGGGTTCTTGAGTTTGGCTTCTTGGGGAAAAGTGCCTCCTTTCGGAGCCAACTTGCCTAACTTGCCTGCGGCCCGTCCTGGGCTTTTGCCTCCAAAAATTCCAGAAGGACGAGGATTTCTCCCAGACCAAAGCTGCCCCCTCCTCCAAACCTGGCTGCCATCGGAGGCCCAAAGGTGCCCTACAAAATGACACGGGCCAAGTGGGCTCTTGAGTTTGGCTTCTTGGGGAAAAGTGACTCCTTTCAAAACCAACTTGCCTGTGTCCCGTCCCGGGCTTTTGCTACAAAAATTCCATAAGGACGAGGATTCCTCCCAGACCAAAGCTGCCCCCTCCTCCAAACCTGGCTGCCATCGGAGGCCCAAACGCGCCCTACAAAATGACATCTGCCAAGTGGGCTCTTGAGTTTGGCTTCCTGGGGAAAAGTGCCTCCTCTCGGAGTCAACTTGCCTGCGGCCCATGCAGGGCTTTTGCCGACAAAAATTCCATAAGGACGAGGATTTCTCCCAGACCAAAACTGCCCCCTCCTCCAAACCTGGCTGCCATCGGAGGCCCAAACGCGCCCTACAAAATGACATCTGCCAAGTGGGCTCTTGAGTTTGGCTTCTTGGGGGAAAGTGCCTCCTTTCAAAGCCAACTTGCCTGCGGCCCGTCCTGGGCTTGTGCCTACAAAAATTCCATAGGGACTAGGATTTCTCCCAGAACAAAGCTGCCCCCTCCTCCAAACCTGGCTGCCATCGGAGGCCCAAACGCGCCCTACAAAATGACATCTGCCAAGTGGGCTCTTGAGTTTGGGTTCTTGGGGAAAAGTGCCTCCTTTCGGAACCAAAATGCCTAACTTGCCTGCGGCCCGTCCTGGGCTTTTGAGTACAAAAATTCCATAAGGACGAGGATTTCTCCCAGAACAAAGCTGCCCCCTCCTCCAAACATGGCTGCCATCGGAGGCCCAAACGCGCCCTACAAAATGACATCTGCCAAGTGGGCTCTTGAGTTTGGCTTCTTGCGGAAAAGTGCCTCCTTTCGGAGTCAACTTGCCGGCGGCCCATGCAGGGCTTTTGCCTACAAAAATTCCATAAGGACGAGGATTTCTCCCAGACCAAAGCTGCCCCCTCCTCCAAACCTGGCTGCCATCGGAGGCCCAAACGTGCCCTAGAAAATGACATCTG
Source organism: Cinclus cinclus (assembly GCF_963662255.1). Taxonomy (NCBI): domain Eukaryota; kingdom Metazoa; phylum Chordata; class Aves; order Passeriformes; family Cinclidae; genus Cinclus; species Cinclus cinclus. The sequence continues at coordinate 170,413 of NW_026912044.1, forward strand.
CCAAGTGGGCTCTTGAGTTTGGCTTCTTGGGTGGAAGTGCCTCCTTTCAAAGCCAACTTGCCTGCGGCCCGTGCTGGGCTTTTGCCTACAAAAATTCCATAAGGACGAGGATTTCTCCCAGACCAAAGCTGCCCCCTCCTCCAAACCTGGCTGTCATCGGTGGCCCAAACGCGCCCTACAAAATGACATCTGCCAAGTGGGCTCCTGAGTTTGGCTTCTTGGGGGAAAGTGCCTCCTTTCAAAGCCAACTTGCCTGCAGCCCGTGCTGGGCTTTAGACTACAAAAATTCCATAAGGACGAGGATTTCTCCCAGACCAAAGCTGCCCCCTCCTCCAAACCTGGCTGCCATCGGAGGCCCAAACGCGCCCCACAAAATGACATCTGCATTGAGGGTTCTGGAGTTTGGCTTCTTGGGGAAAAGTGCCTCCTTTCGGAGCCAACTTGCCTAACTTGCCTGCGGCCCGTCCTGGGCTTTAGACTACAAAAATTCCAGAAGGACGAGGATTTCTCCCAGACCAAAGCTGACCCCTCCTCCAAACCTGGCTGCCATCGGAGGCCCAAACGCGCCCTACAAAATGACATCTGCCAAGTGGGCTCTTGAGTTTGGCTTCTTGCGGAAAAGTGCCTCCTTTCAAAGCCAACTTGCCTAACTAGCCTGCGGCCCGTGCTGGGCTTTAGACTACAAAAAGTCCATAAGGACGAGGATTTCTCCCAGACCAAAGCTGCCCCCTCCTCCAAACCTGGCTGCCATCGGAGGCCCAAACGTTCCCCACAAAATGACATCTGCATTGAGGGTTCTTGAGTTTGGCTTCTTGGGGAAAAGTGCCTCCTTTCGGAGCCAACTTGCCTAACTTGCCTGCGGCCCGTCCTGGGCTTTTGCCTCCAAAAATTCCATAAGGACGAGGATTTCTCCCAGACCAAAACTGCCCCCTCCTCCAAACCTGGCTGCCATCGGAGACCCAAACGCGCCCTACAAAATGACATCTGCCAAGTGGGCTCTTGAGTTTGGGTTCTTGGGGAAAAGTGCCTCCTTTCGGAGCCAAAATGCCTAACTTGCCTGCGGCCCGTCATGGGCTTTTGAGTACAAAAATTCCAGAAGGACGAGGATTTCTCCCAGACCAAAGCTGCCCCCTCCTCCAAACCTGGCTGCCATCGGAGGCCCAATCGTGCCCTACAAAATGACACCTGCCAAGTGGGCTCTTGAGTTTGGCTTCTTGGGGAAAAGTGACTCCTTTCAAAACCAACTTGCTTGTGTCCCGTCCCGGGCTTTTGCTACAAAAATTCCATAAGGACGTGGATTCCTCCCAGACCATAGCTGCCCCCTCCTCCAAACCTGGCTGCCATCGGAGGCCCAAACGCGCCCTACAAAATGACATCTGCCAAGTGGGCTCTTGAGTTTGGCTTCTTGCGGAAAAGTGCCTCCTTTCAAAGCCAACTTGCCTAACTAGCCTGCGGCCCGTGCTGGGCTTTTGCCTACAAAAATTCCAGAAGGACGAGGATTTCTCCCAGACCAAAGCTGCCCCCTCCTCCAAACCTGGCTGCCATCGGAGGCCCAAACGCGCCCTACAAAATGACATCTGCCAAGTGGGCTCTTGAGTTTGGCTTCCTGGGGAAAAGTGCCTCCTTTCGGAGTCAACTTGCCTGCGGCCCATGCAGGGCTTTTGCCGACAAAAATTCCATAAGGACAAGGATTTCTCCCAGACCAAAGCTGCCCCCTCCTCCAAACCTGGCTGCCATCGGAGGCCCAAACGCGCCCTACAAAATGACACCTGCCAAGTGGGCTCTTGAGTTTGGCTTCTTGGGGGAAAGTGCCTCCTTTCAAAGCCAACTTGCCTGCGGCCCGTCCTGGTCTTGTGCCTACAAAAATTCCATAAGGACGAGGATTTCTCCCAGAACAAAGCTGCCCCCTCCTCCAAACCTGGCTGCCATCGGAGGCCCAAACGCGCCCTACAAAATGACATCTGCCAAGTGGGCTCTTGAGTTTGGGTTCTTGGGGAAAAGTGCCTCCTTTCGGAGCCAACTTGCCTAACTTGCCTGCGGCCCGTCCTGGGCTTTTGAGTACAAAAATTCCAGAAGGACGAGGATTTCTCCCAGAACAAAGCTGCCCCCTCCTCCAAACATGGCTGCCATCGGAGGCCCAAACGCGCCCTACAAAATGACATCTGCATTGTGGGCTCTTGAGTTTGGCTTCTTGCGGAAAAGTGCCTCCTTTCAAAGCCAACTTGCCTGCGGCCCATGCAGGGCTTTTGCCTACAAAAATTCCATAAGGACGAGGATTTCTCCCAGAACAAAGCTGCCCCCTCCTCCAAACCTGGCTGCCATCGGAGGCCCAAACGTGCCCTACAAAATGACATCTGCCAAGTGGGCTCTTGAGTTTGGCTTCTTGGGTGGAAGTGCCTCCTTTCAAAGCCAACTAGCCTGCGGCCAATTCTGGGCTTTTGCCTACAAAAATTCCATAAGGACGAGGATTTCTCCCAGACCAAAGCTGCCCCCTCCTCCAAACCTGGCTGCCATCGGCGGCCCAAACGCGCCCTACAAAATGACATCTGCCAAGTGGGCTCCTGAGTTTGGCTTCCTGGGGGAAAGTGCCTCCTTTCAAAGCCAACTTGCCTGCAGCCCGTGCTGGGCTTTAGACTACAAAAATTCCATATGGACGAGGATTTCTCCCAGACCAAAGCTGCCCCCTCCTACAAACCTGGCTGTCATCGGAGGCCCAAACGCGCCCTACAAAATGACATCTGCATTGAGGGTTCTGGAGTTTGGCTTCTTGGGGAAAAGTGCCTCCTTTCGGAGCCAACTTGCCTAACTTGCCTGCGGCCCGTCCTGGGCTTTTGCCTCCAAAAATTCCAGAAGGACGAGGATTTCTCCCAGACCAAAGCTGCCCCCTCCTCCAAACCTGGCTGCCATCGGAGGCCCAAACGCGCCCTACAAAATGACATCTGCCAAGTGGGCTCTTGAGTTTGGCTTCTTGGGGAAAAGTGCCTCCTTTCGGAGTCAACTTGCCGGCGGCCCATGCAGGGCTTTTGCCTACAAAAATTCCATAAGGACGAGGATTTCTCCCAGACCAAAGCTGCCCCCTCCTCCAAACCTGGCTGCCATCAGAGGCCCAAACGCGCCCTACAAAATGACATCTGCCAAGTGGGCTCTTGAGTTTGGCTTCTTGGGTGGAAGTGCCTCCTTTCAAAGCCAACTTGCCTGCGGCCCGTCCTGGGCTTTTGACTACAAAAATTCCATAAGGACGAGGATTTCTCCCAGACCAAAGCTGCCCCCTCCTCCAAACCTGGCTGCCATCAGAGGCCCAAACGCGCCCTACAAAATGACATCTGCATTGAGGGTTCTTGAGTTTGGCTTCTTGGGGAAAAGTGCCTCCTTTCAGAGCCAACTTGCCAAACTTGCCTGCGGCCCGTCCTGGGCTTTTGCCTCCAAAAATTCCAGAAGGACGAGGATTTCTCCCAGGCCAAAGCTGCCCCCTCCTCCAAACCTGGCTGCCATCGGAGGCCCAAAGGTGCCCTACAAAATGACACCTGCCAAGTGGGCTCTTGAGTTTGGCTTCTTGGGGAAAAGTGACTCCTTTCAAAACCAACTTGCCTGTGTCCCGTCCCGGGCTTTTGCTACAAAAATTCCATAAGGACGAGGATTCCTCCCAGACCAAAGCTGCCCCCTCCTCCAAACCTGGCTGCCATCGGAGGCCCAAACGCGCCCTACAAAATGACATCTGCCAAGTGGGCTCTTGAGTTTGGCTTCCTGGGGAAAAGTGCCTCCTTTCGGAGTCAACTTGCCTGCGGCCCATGCAGGGCTTTTGCCGACAAAAATTCCATAAGGACGAGGATTTCTCCAAGACCAAAACTGCCCCCTCCTCCAAACCTGGCTGCCATCGGAGACCCAAACGCGCCCTACAAAATGACACCTGCCAAGTGGGCTCTTGAGTTTGGCTTCTTGGGGGAAAGTGCCTCCTTTCAAAGCCAACTTGCCTGCGGCCCGTCCTGGGCTTGTGCCTACAAAAATTCCATAGGGACGAGGATTTCTCCCAGACCAAAACTGCCCCCTCCTCCAAACCTGGCTGCCATCGGAGGCCCAAACGCGCCCTACAAAATGACATCTGCCAAGTGGGCTCTTGAGTTTGGCTTCTTGCGGAAAAGTGCCTCCTTTCGGAGTCAACTTGCCGGCGGCCCATGCAGGGCTTTTGCCGACAAAAATTCCATAAGGACGAGGATTTCTCCCAGACCAAAGCTGCCCCCTCCTCCAAACCTGGCTGCCATCGGAGGCCCAAACGTGCCCTAGAAAATGACATCTGCCAAGTGGGCTCTTGAGTTTGGCTTCTTGGGTGGAAGTGCCTCCTTTCAAAGCCAACTTGCCTGCGGCCCGTCCTGGGCTTTTGCCGACAAAAATTCCATAAGGACGAGGATTTCTCCCAGACCAAAGCTGCCCCCTCCTCCAAACCTGGCTGCCATCGGTGGCCCAAACGCGCCCTACAAAATGACATCTGCCAAGTGGGCTCTTGAGTTTGGCTTCTTGGGGGAAAGTGCCTCCTTTCAAAGCCAACTTGCCTGCAGCCCGTGCTGGGCTTTAGACTACAAAAATTCCATAAGGACGAGGATTTCTCCCAGACCAAAGCTGCCCCCTCCTCCAAACCTGGCTGCCATCGGAGGCCCAAACGCGCCCCACAAAATGACATCTGCATTGAGGGTTCTGGAGTTTGGCTTCTTGGGGAAAAGTGCCTCCTTTCGGAGCCAACTTGCCTAACTTGCCTGCGGCCCGTCCTGGGCTTTAGACTACAAAAATTCCAGAAGGACGAGGATTTCTCCCAGACCAAAGCTGCCCCCTCCTCCAAACCTGGCTGCCATCGGAGGCCCAAACGCGCCCTACAAAATGACACCTGCCAAGTGGGCTCTTGAGTTTGGCTTCTTGCGGAAAAGTGCCTCCTTTCAAAGCCAACTTGCCTAACTAGCCTGCGGCCAATTCTGGGCTTTTGCCTACAAAAATTCCATAAGGACGAGGATTTCTCCCAGACCAAAGCTGACCCCTCCTCCAAACCTGGCTGCCATCGGAGGCCCAAACGCGCCCTACAAAATGACATCTGCCAAGTGGGCTCTTGAGTTTGGCTTCTTGGGGAAAAGTGCCTCCTTTCAAAGCCAACTTGCCTAACTAGCCTGCGGCCCGTGCTGGGCTTTAGACTACAAAAAGTCCATAAGGACTAGGATTTCTCCCAGACCAAAGCTGCCCCCTCCTCCAAACCTGGCTGCCATCGGAGGCCCAAACGTGCCCCACAAAATGACATCTGCATTGAGGGTTCTTGAGTTTGGCTTCTTGGGGAAAAGTGACTCCTTTCAAAACCAACTTGCCTGTGTCCCGTCCCAGGCTTTTGCTACAAAAATTCCATAAGGACGAGGATTTCTCCCAGACCAAAGCTGCCCCCTCCTCCAAACCTGGCTGCCATCGGAGGCCCAAACGCGCCCCACAAAATGACATCTGCCAAGTGGGCTCTTGAGTTTGGCTTCCTGGGGAAAAGTGCCTCCTTTCGGAGTCAACTTGCCTGCGGCCCATGCAGGGCTTTTGCCGACAAAAATTCCATAAGGACGAGGATTTCTCCCAGACCAAAGCTGCCCCCTCCTCCAAACCTGGCTGCCATCGGAGACCCAAACGCGCCCTACAAAATGACATCTGCCAAGTGGGCTCTTGAGTTTGGGTTCTTGGGGAAAAGTGCCTCCTTTCGGAGCCAAAATGCCTAACTTGCCTGCGGCCCGTCATGGGCTTTTGAGTACAAAAATTCCAGAAGGACGAGGATTTCTCCCAGAACAAAGCTGCCCCCTCCTCCAAACCTGGCTGCCATCGGAGGCCCAAACGCGCCCTACAAAAGGACATCTGCATTGTGGGTTCTTGAGTTTGGCTTCTTGGGGAAAAGTGCCTCCTTTCAAAGCCAACTTGCCTAACTTGCCTGCGGCCCGTCCTGGGCTTTTGCCTACAAAAATTCCATAAGGACAAGGATTTCTCCCAGACCAAAGCTGCCCCCTCCTCCAAACCTGGCTGCCATCGGAGGCCCAAACGCGCCCTACAAAATGACATCTGCCAAGTGGGCTCTTGAGTTTGGCTTCTTGGGGAAAAGTGCCTCCTTTCGGAGTCAACTTGACGGCGGCCCATGCAGGGCTTTTGCCTACAAAAATTCCATAAGGACGAGGATTTCTCCCAGACCAAAGCTGCCCCCTCCTCCAAACCTGGCTGCCATCGGAGGCCCAAACGCGCCCTACAAAATGACACCTGCCAAGTGGGCTCTTGAGTTTGGCTTCTTGGGGAAAAGTGCCTCCTTTCGGAGCCAACTTGCCTAACTAGCCTGCGGCCCGTGCTGGGCTTTTGCCTACAAAAATTCCAGAAGGACGAGGATTTCTCCCAGACCAAAGCTGCCCCCTCCTCCAAACCTGGCTGCCATCGGAGGCCCAAACGCGCCCTACAAAATGACATCTGCATTGTGGGTTCTTGAGTTTCGCTTCTTGGGGAAAAGTGCCTCCTTTCAAAGCCAACTTGCCTAACTAGCCTGCGGCCCGTCCTGGGCTTTTGCCAACAAAAATTCCATAAGGACAAGAATTTCTCCCAGACCAAAGCTGCCCCCTCCTCCAAACCTGGCTGCCATCGGAGGCCCAAACGCGCCCTACAAAATGACACCTCCCAAGTGGGCTCTTGAGTTTGGCTTCTTGGGGAAAAGTGCCTCCTTTCGGAGTCAACTTGCCGGCGGCCCATGCAGGGCTTTTGCCTACAAAAATTCCATAAGGACGAGGATTTCTCCCAGACCAAATCTGCCCCCTCCTCCAAACCTGGCTGCCATCAGAGGCCCAAACGCGCCCCACAAAATGACATCTGCATTGAGGGTTCTTGAGTTTGGCTTCTTGGGGAAAAGTGCCCCCTTTCGGAGCCAACTTGCCTAACTTGCCTGCGGCCCGTCCTGGGCTTTTGCCTCCAAAAATTCCATAAGGACGAGGATTTCTCCCAGGCCAAAGCTGCCCCCTCCTCCAAACCTGGCTGCCATCGGAGGCCCAAACGTGCCCTACAAAATGACACCTGCCAAGTGGGCTCTTGAGTTTGGCTTCTTGGGGAAAAGTGACTCCTTTCAAAACCAACTTGCCTGTGTCCCGTCCTGGGCTTTTGCTACAAAAATTCCATAAGGACGAGGATTCCTCCCAGACCAAAGCTGCCCCCTCCTCCAAACCTGGCTGCCATCGGAGGCCCAAACGTGCCCTACAAAATGACATCTGCCAAGTGGGCTCTTGAGTTTGGCTTCTTGGGGAAAAGTGCCTCCTTTCGGAGTCAACTTTCCTGCGCCCCATGCAGGGCTTTTGCCGACAAAAATTCCATAAGGACGAGGATTTCTCCCAGAACAAAGCTGCCCCCTCCTCCAAACCTGGCTGCCATCGGAGGCCCAAACGCGCCCTACAAAATGACACCTGCCAAGTGGGCTCTTGAGTTTGGCTTCTTGCGGGAAAGTGCCTCCTTTCAAAGCCAACTTACCTGCGGCCCGTCCTGGGCTTGTGCCTACAAAAATTCCATAAGGACGAGGATTTCTCCCAGAAGAAAGCTGCCCCCTCCTCCAAACCTGGCTGCCATCGGAGGCCCAAACGCGCCCTACAATATGACATCTGCCAAGTGGGCTCTTGAGTTTGGGTTCTTGGGGAAAAGTGCTTCCTTTCGGAGCCAAAATGCCTAACTTGCCTGCGGCCCTTCCTGGGCTTTTGAGTACAAAAATTCCAGAAGGACGAGGATTTCTCCCAGACCAAAGCTGCCCCCTCCTCCAAACCTGGCTGCCATCGGAGGCCCAAACGCGCCCTACAAAATGACATCTGCATTGTGGGTTCTTGAGTTTCGCTTCTTGGGGAAAAGTGCCTCCTTTCAAAGCCAACTTGCCTAACTAGCCTGCGGCCCGTCCTGGGCTTTTGCCAACAAAAATTCCATAAGGACAAGAATTTCTCCCAGACCAAAGCTGCCCCCTCCTCCAAACCTGGCTGCCATCGGAGGCCCAAACGCGCCCTACAAAATGACACCTCCCAAGTGGGCTCTTGAGTTTGGCTTCTTGGGGAAAAGTGCCTCCTTTCGGAGTCAACTTGCCGGCGGCCCATGCAGGGCTTTTGCCTACAAAAATTCCATAAGGACGAGGATTTCTCCCAGACCAAATCTGCCCCCTCCTCCAAACCTGGCTGCCATCAGAGGCCCAAACGCGCCCCACAAAATGACATCTGCATTGAGGGTTCTTGAGTTTGGCTTCTTGGGGAAAAGTGCCCCCTTTCGGAGCCAACTTGCCTAACTTGCCTGCGGCCCGTCCTGGGCTTTTGCCTCCAAAAATTCCATAAGGACGAGGATTTCTCCCAGGCCAAAGCTGCCCCCTCCTCCAAACCTGGCTGCCATCGGAGGCCCAAACGTGCCCTACAAAATGACACCTGCCAAGTGGGCTCTTGAGTTTGGCTTCTTGGGGAAAAGTGACTCCTTTCAAAACCAACTTGCCTGTGTCCCGTCCTGGGCTTTTGCTACAAAAATTCCATAAGGACGAGGATTCCTCCCAGACCAAAGCTGCCCCCTCCTCCAAACCTGGCTGCCATCGGAGGCCCAAACGTGCCCTACAAAATGACATCTGCCAAGTGGGCTCTTGAGTTTGGCTTCTTGGGGAAAAGTGCCTCCTTTCGGAGTCAACTTTCCTGCGCCCCATGCAGGGCTTTTGCCGACAAAAATTCCATAAGGACGAGGATTTCTCCCAGAACAAAGCTGCCCCCTCCTCCAAACCTGGCTGCCATCGGAGGCCCAAACGCGCCCTACAAAATGACACCTGCCAAGTGGGCTCTTGAGTTTGGCTTCTTGCGGGAAAGTGCCTCCTTTCAAAGCCAACTTACCTGCGGCCCGTCCTGGGCTTGTGCCTACAAAAATTCCATAAGGACGAGGATTTCTCCCAGAAGAAAGCTGCCCCCTCCTCCAAACCTGGCTGCCATCGGAGGCCCAAACGCGCCCTACAATATGACATCTGCCAAGTGGGCTCTTGAGTTTGGGTTCTTGGGGAAAAGTGCTTCCTTTCGGAGCCAAAATGCCTAACTTGCCTGCGGCCCTTCCTGGGCTTTTGAGTACAAAAATTCCAGAAGGACGAGGATTTCTCCCAGACCAAAGCTGCCCCCTCCTCCAAACCTGGCTGCCATCGGAGGCCCAAACGCGCCCTACAAAAGGACATCTGCATTGTGGGTTCTTGAGCTTGGCTTCTTGGGGAAAAGTGCCTCCTTTCGGAGCCAACTTGCCTAACTTGCCTGCGGCCCGTCCTGGGCTTTTGCCTACAAAAATTCCATAAGGACGAGGATTTCTCCCAGACCAAAGCTGCCCCCTCCTCCAAACCTGGCTGCCATCGGAGGCCCAAACGTGCCCTACAAAATGACATCTGCCAAGTGGGCTCTTGAGTTTGGCTTCTTGGGTGGAAGTGCCTCCTTTCAAAGCCAACTTGCCTGCGGCCCGTCCTGGGCTTTTGCCTCCAAAAATTCCATATGGACGAGGATTTCTCCCAGACCAAAGCTGCCCCCTCCTCCAAACCTGGCTGCCATCGGAGGCCCAAACGCGCCCTACAAAATGACATCTGCCAAGTGGGCTCTTGAGTTTGGCTTCTTGGGTGGAAGTGCCTCCTTTCAAAGCCAACTTGCCTAACTAGCCTGCGGCCCATTCTGGGCTTTTGCCTACAAAAATTCCATAAGGACGAGGATTTCTCCCAGACCAAAGCTGCCCCCTCCTCCAAACCTAGCTGCCATCGGTGGCCCAAACGCGCCCTACAAAATGACATCTGCCAAGTGGGTTCCTGAGTTTGGCTTCTTGGGGGAAAGTGCCTCCTTTCAAAGCCAACTTGCCTGCAGCCCGTGCTGGGCTTTAGACTACAAAAATTCCATAAGGACGAGGATTTCTCCCAGGCCAAAGCTGCCCCCTCCTCCAAACCTGGCTGCCATCGGAGGCCCAAACGCGCCCCACAAAATGACATCTGCATTGAGGGTTCTTGGGTTTGGCTTCTTGGGGAAAAGTGCCTCCTTTCGGAGTCAACTTGCCTAACTTGCCTGCGGCCAATGCGGGGTTTTTGCCTACAAAAATTCCATAAGGACAAGGATTTCTCCCAGACCAAAGCTGCCCCCTCCTCCAAACCTGGCTGCCATCGGAGGCCCAAACGCGCCCTACAAAATGACATCTGCCAAGTGGGCTCTTGAGTTTGGCTTCTTGGGGAAAAGTGCCTCCTTTCGGAGTCAACTTGCCGGCGGCCCATGCAGGGCTTTTGCCTACAAAAATTCCATAAGGACGAGGATTTCTCCCAGACCAAAGCTGCCCCCTCCTCCAAACCTGGCTGCCATCAGAGGCCCAAACGCGCCCTACAAAATGACATCTGCCAAGTGGGCTCTTGAGTTTGGCTTCTTGGGTGGAAGTGCCTCCTTTCAAAGCCAACTTGCCTGCGGCCCGTCCTGGGCTTTTGCCTACAAAAATTCCATAAGGACGAGGATTTCTCCCAGACCAAAGCTGCCCCCTCCTCCAAACCTGGCTGCCATCAGAGGCCCAAACGTGCCCCACAAAATGACATCTGCATTGAGGGTTCTTGAGTTTGGCTTCTTGGGGAAAAGTGCCTCCTTTCGGAGCCAACTTGCCTAACTTGCCTGCGGCCCGTCCTGGGCTTTTGCCTCCAAAAATTCCAGAAGGACGAGGATTTCTCCCAGACCAAAGCTGCCCCCTCCTCCAAACCTGGCTGCCATCGGAGGCCCAAAGGTGCCCTACAAAATGACACCTGCCAAGTGGGCTCTTGAGTTTGGCTTCTTGGGGAAAAGTGACTCCTTTCAAAACCAACTTGCCTGTGTCCCGTCCCGGGCTTTTGCTACAAAAATTCCATAAGGACGAGGATTCCTCCCAGACCAAAGCTGCCCCCTCCTCCAAACCTGGCTGCCATCGGAGGCCCAAACGCGCCCTACAAAATTACATCTGCCAAGTGGGCTCTTGAGTTTGGCTTCCTGGGGAAAAGTGCCTCCTTTCGGAGTCAACTTGCCTGCGGCCCATGCAGGGCTTTTGCCGACAAAAATTCCATAAGGACGAGGATTTCTCCCAGACCAAAACTGCCCCCTCCTCCAAACCTGGCTGCCATCGGAGACCCAAACGCGCCCTACAAAATGACACCTGCCAAGTGGGCTCTTGAGTTTGGCTTCTTGGGGGAAAGTGCCTCCTTTCAAAGCCAACTTGCCTGCGGCCCGTCCTGGGCTTGTGCCTACAAAAATTCCATAGGGACGAGGATTTCTCCCAGACCAAAACTGCCCCCTCCTCCAAACCTGGCTGCCATCGGAGGCCCAAACGCGCCCTACAAAATGACATCTGCCAAGTGGGCTCTTGAGTTTGGGTTCTTGGGGAAAAGTGCCTCCTTTCGGAACCAAAATGCCTAACTTGCCTGCGGCCCGTCCTGGGCTTTTGAGTACAAAAATTCCATAAGGACGAGGATTTCTCCCAGAACAAAGCTGCCCCCTCCTCCAAACATGGCTGCCATCGGAGGCCCAAACGCGCCCTACAAAATGACATCTGCCAAGTGGGCTCTTGAGTTTGGCTTCTTGCAGAAAAGTGCCTCCTTTCGGAGTCAACTTGCCGGCGGCCCATGCATGGCTTTTGCCTACAAAAATTCCATAAGGACGAGGATTTCTCCCAGACCAAAGCTGCCCCCTCCTCCAAACCTGGCTGCCATCGGAGGCCCAAACGTGCCCTAGAAAATGACATCTGCCAAGTGGGCTCTTGAGTTTGGCTTCTTGGGTGGAAGTGCCTCCTTTCAAAGCCAACTTGCCTGCGGCCCGTGCTGGGCTTTTGCCTACAAAAATTCCATAAGGACGAGGATTTCTCCCAGACCAAAGCTGCCCCCTCCTCCAAACCTGGCTGCCATCGGTGGCCCAAACGCGCCCTACAAAATGACATCTGCCAAGTGGGCTCCTGAGTTTGGCTTCTTGGGGGAAAGTGCCTCCTTTCAAAGCCAACTTGCCTGCAGCCCGTGCTGGGCTTTAGACTACAAAAATTCCATAAGGACGAGGATTTCTCCCAGACCAAAGCTGCCCCCTCCTCCAAACCTGGCTGCCATCGGAGGCCCAAACGCGCCCCACAAAATGACATCTGCATTGAGGGTTCTGGAGTTTGGCTTCTTGGGGAAAAGTGCCTCCTTTCGGAGCCAACTTGCCTAACTTGCCTGCGGCCCGTCCTGGGCTTTAGACTACAAAAATTCCAGAAGGACGAGGATTTCTCCCAGACCAAAGCTGCCCCCTCCTCCAAACCTGGCTGCCATCGGAGGCCCAAACGCGCCCTACAAAATGACACCTGCCAAGTGGGCTCTTGAGTTTGGCTTCTTGCGGAAAAGTGCCTCCTTTCAAAGCCAACTTGCCTAACTAGCCTGCGGCCAATTCTGGGCTTTTGCCTACAAAAATTCCATAAGGACGAGGATTTCTCCCAGACCAAAGCTGACCCCTCCTCCAAACCTGGCTGCCATCGGAGGCCCAAACGCGCCCTACAAAATGACATCTGCCAAGTGGGCTCTTGAGTTTGGCTTCTTGGGGAAAAGTGCCTCCTTTCAAAGCCAACTTGCCTAACTAGCCTGCGGCCCGTGCTGGGCTTTAGACTACAAAAATTCCATAAGGACGAGGATTTCTCCCAGACCAAAGCTGCCCCCTCCTCCAAACCTGGCTGCCATCGGAGGCCCAAACGTGCCCCACAAAATGACATCTGCATTGAGGGTTCTTGAGTTTGGCTTCTTGGGGAAAAGTGACTCCTTTCAAAACCAACTTGCCTGTGTCCCGTCCCAGGCTTTTGCTACAAAAATTCCATAAGGACGAGGATTTCTCCCAGACCAAAGCTGCCCCCTCCTCCAAACCTGGCTGCCATCGGAGGCCCAAACGCGCCCCACAAAATGACATCTGCCAAGTGGGCTCTTGAGTTTGGCTTCCTGGGGAAAAGTGCCTCCTTTCGGAGTCAACTTGCCTGCGGCCCATGCAGGGCTTTTGCCGACAAAAATTCCATAAGGACGAGGATTTCTCCCAGAACAAAGCTGCCCCCTCCTCCAAACCTGGCTGCCATCGGAGACCCAAACGCGCCCTACAAAATGACATCTGCCAAGTGGGCTCTTGAGTTTGGGTTCTTGGGGAAAAGTGCCTCCTTTCGGAGCCAAAATGCCTAACTTGCCTGCGGCCCGTCATGGGCTTTTGAGTACAAAAATTCCAGAAGGACGAGGATTTCTCCCAGAACAAAGCTGCCCCCTCCTCCAAACCTGGCTGCCATCGGAGGCCCAAACGCGCCCTACAAAAGGACATCTGCATTGTGGGTTCTTGAGTTTGGCTTCTTGGGGAAAAGTGCCTCCTTTCAAAGCCAACTTGCCTAACTTGCCTGCGGCCCGTCCTGGGCTTTTGCCTACAAAAATTCCATAAGGACGAGGATTTCTCCCAGACCAAAGCTGCCCCCTCCTCCAAACCTGGCTGCCATCGGAGGCCCAAACGCGCCCTACAAAATTACATCTGCATTGTGGGTTCTTGAGTTTCGCTTCTTGGGGAAAAGTGCCTCCTTTCAAAGCCAACTTGCCTAACTAGCCTGCGGCCCGTCCTGGGCTTTTGCCAACAAAAATTCCATAAGGACAAGAATTTCTCCCAGACCAAAGCTGCCCCCTCCTCCAAACCTGGCTGCCATCGGAGGCCCAAACGCGCCCTACAAAATGACACCTCCCAAGTGGGCTCTTGAGTTTGGCTTCTTGGGGAAAAGTGCCTCCTTTCGGAGTCAACTTGCCGGCGGCCCATGCAGGGCTTTTGCCTACAAAAATTCCATAAGGACGAGGATTTCTCCCAGACCAAATCTGCCCCCTCCTCCAAACCTGGCTGCCATCAGAGGCCCAAACGCGCCCCACAAAATGACATCTGCATTGAGGGTTCTTGAGTTTGGCTTCTTGGGGAAAAGTGCCCCCTTTCGGAGCCAACTTGCCTAACTTGCCTGCGGCCCGTCCTGGGCTTTTGCCTCCAAAAATTCCAGAAGGACGAGGATTTCTCCCAGGCCAAAGCTGCCCCCTCCTCCAAACCTGGCTGCCATCGGAGGCCCAAACGTGCCCTACAAAATGACACCTGCCAAGTGGGCTCTTGAGTTTGGCTTCTTGGGGAAAAGTGACTCCTTTCAAAACCAACTTGCCTGTGTCCCGTCCCGGGCTTTTGCTACAAAAATTCCATAAGGACGAGGATTCCTCCCAGACCAAAGCTGCCCCCTCCTCCAAACCTGGCTGCCATCGGAGGCCCAAACGTGCCCTACAAAATGACATCTGCCAAGTGGGCTCTTGAGTTTGGCTTCTTGGGGAAAAGTGCCTCCTTTCGGAGTCAACTTTCCTGCGCCCCATGCAGGGCTTTTGCCGACAAAAATTCCATAAGGACGAGGATTTCTCCCAGAACAAAGCTGCCCCCTCCTCCAAACCTGGCTGCCATCGGAGGCCCAAACGCGCCCTACAAAATGACACCTGCCAAGTGGGCTCTTGAGTTTGGCTTCTTGCGGGAAAGTGCCTCCTTTCAAAGCCAACTTACCTGCGGCCCGTCCTGGGCTTGTGCCTACAAAAATTCCATAAGGACGAGGATTTCTCCCAGAAGAAAGCTGCCCCCTCCTCCAAACCTGGCTGCCATCGGAGGCCCAAACGCGCCCTACAAAATGACATCTGCCAAGTGGGCTCTTGAGTTTGGGTTCTTGGGGAAAAGTGCTTCCTTTCGGAGCCAAAATGCCTAACTTGCCTGCGGCCCGTCCTGGGCTTTTGAGTACAAAAATTCCAGAAGGACGAGGATTTCTCCCAGACCAAAGCTGCCCCCTCCTCCAAACCTGGCTGCCATCGGAGGCCCAAACGCGCCCTACAAAAGGACATCTGCATTGTGGGTTCTTGAGCTTGGATTCTTGGGGAAAAGTGCCTCCTTTCGGAGCCAACTTGCCTAACTTGCCTGCGGCCCGTCCTGGGCTTTTGCCTACAAAAATTCCATAAGGACGAGGATTTCTCCCAGACCAAAGCTGCCCCCTCCTCCAAACCTGGCTGCCATCGGAGGCCCAAACGCGCCCTACAAAATGACACCTGCCAAGTGGGCTCTTGAGTTTGGCTTCTTGGGGAAAAGTGCCTCCTTTCGGAGTCAACTTCCGGCGGCCCATGCAGGGCTTTTGCCTACAAAAATTCCATAAGGACGAGGATTTCTCCCAGACCAAAGCTGCCCCCTCCTCCAAACCTGGCTGCCATCGGAGGCCCAAACGTGCCCTACAAAATGACATCTGCCAAGTGGGCTCTTGAGTTTGGCTTCTTGGGTGGAAGTGCCTCCTTTCAAAGCCAACTTGCCTGCGGCCCGTCCTGGGCTTTTGCCTCCAAAAATTCCATATGGACGAGGATTTCTCCCAGACCAAAGCTGCCCCCTCCTCCAAACCTGGCTGCCATCGGAGGCCCAAACGCGCCCTACAAAATGACATCTGCCAAGTGGGCTCTTGAGTTTGGCTTCTTGGGTGGAAGTGCCTCCTTTCAAAGCCAACTTGCCTAACTAGCCTGCGGCCCATTCTGGGCTTTTGCCTACAAAAATTCCATAAGGACGAGGATTTCTCCCAGACCAAAGCTGCCCCCTCCTCCAAACCTAGCTGCCATCGGTGGCCCAAACGCGCCCTACAAAATGACATCTGCCAAGTGGGTTCCTGAGTTTGGCTTCTTGGGGGAAAGTGCCTCCTTTCAAAGCCAACTTGCCTGCAGCCCGTGCTGGGCTTTAGACTACAAAAATTCCATAAGGACGAGGATTTCTCCCAGGCCAAAGCTGCCCCCTCCTCCAAACCTGGCTGCCATCGGAGGCCCAAACGCGCCCCACAAAATGACATCTGCATTGAGGGTTCTTGAGTTTGGCTTCTTGGGGAAAAGTGCCTCCTTTCGGAGTCAACTTGCCTAACTTGCCTGCGGCCCATGCGGGGTTTTTGCCTACAAAAATTCCATAAGGACAAGGATTTCTCCCAGACCAAAGCTGCCCCCTCCTCCAAACCTGGCTGCCATCGGAGGCCCAAACGCGCCCTACAAAATGACACCTGCCAAGTGGGCTCTTGAGTTTGGCTTTCTGGGGAAAAGTGCCTCCTTTCGGAATCAACTTGCCTGCGGCTCATGCAGGGCTTTTGCCTACAAAAATTCCATAAGGACGAGGATTTCTCCCAGACCAAAGCTGCCCCCTCCTCCAAACCTGGCTGCCATCGGAGGCCCAAACGTGCCCTACAAAATGACATCTGCCAAGTGGGCTCTTGAGTTTGGCTTCTTGGGTGGAAGTGACTCCTTTCAAAGCCAACTAGCCTGCGGCCCGTCCTGGGCTTTTGCCTACAAAAATTCCAGAAGGACAAGGATTTCTCCCAGACCAAAGCTGCCCCCTCCTCCAAACCTGGCTGCCATCGGAGGCCCAAACGCGCCCTACAAAATGACATCTGCCAAGTGGGCTCTTGAGTTTGGCTTTCTGGGGAAAAGTGCCTCCTTTCGGAGTCAACTTGCCTGCGGCCCATGCAGGGCTTTTGCCGACAAAAATTCCATAAGGACGAGGATTTCTCCCAGACCAAAGCTGCCCCCTCCTCCAAACCTGGCTGCCATCGGAGGCCCAAA
Source organism: Cinclus cinclus (assembly GCF_963662255.1). NCBI lineage: Eukaryota > Metazoa > Chordata > Aves > Passeriformes > Cinclidae > Cinclus > Cinclus cinclus. The sequence goes on from NW_026912044.1 coordinate 187,025, forward strand.
CGCGCCCTACAAAATGACATCTGCATTGTGGGTTCTTGAGTTTGGCTTCTTGCGGAAAAGTGCCTCCTTTCAAAGACAACTTGCCTAACTAGCCTGCGGCCCATTCTGGGCTTTTGCCTACAAAAATTCCATAAGGACGAGGATTTCTCCCAGACCAAAGCTGCCCCCTCCTCCAAACCTAGCTGCCATCGGTGGCCCAAACGCGCCCTACAAAATGACATCTGCCAAGTGGGTTCCTGAGTTTCGCTTCTTGGGGGAAAGTGCCTCCTTTCGGAGCCAACTTGCCTAACTTGCCTGCAGCCCGTCCTGGGCTTTTGAGTACAAAAATTCCATAAGGACGAGGATTTCTCCCAGACCAAAGCTGCCCCCTCCTCCAAACCTGGCTGCCATTGGAGGCCCAAACGCGCCCCACAAAATGACACCTGCATTGAGGGTTCTTGAGTTTGGCTTCCTGGGGAAAAGTGCCTCCTTTCGGAGTCAACTTGCCTGCAGCCCATGCAGGGCTTTTGCCTACAAAAATTCCAGAAGGACGAGGATTTCTCCCAGACCAAAGCTGCCCCCTCCTCCAAACCTGGCTGCCATCGGAGGCCCAAACATGCCCTACAAAATGACACCTGCCAAGTGGGCTCTTGAGTTTGGCTTCTTGGGTGGAAGTGCCTCCTTTCAAAGCCAACTTGCCTGCGGCCCATGCGGGGTTTTTGCCTACAAAAATTCCATATGGATGAGGATTTCTCCCAGACCAAAGCTGCCCCCTCCTCCAAACCTGGCTGCCATTGGAGGCCCAAACGCGCCCTACAAAATGACACCTGCCAAGTGGGCTCTTGAGTTTGGCTTCTTGGGGAAAAGTGACTCCTTTCAAAACCAACTTGCCTGCGTCCCGTCCCGGGCTTTTGATAAAAAATTTCCATAAGGACGAGGATTCCTCCCAGACCAAAGCTGCCCCCTCCTCCAAACCTAGCTGCCATCGGTGGCCCAAACGCGCCCTACAAAATGACATCTGCCAAGTGGGTTCCTGAGTTTGGCTTCTTGGGGGAAAGTGCCTCCTTTCAAAGCCAACTTGCCTGCAGCCCGTGCTGGGCTTTAGACTACAAAAATTCCATAAGGACGAGGATTTCTCCCAGACCAAAGCTGCCCCCTCCTCCAAACCTGGCTGCCATCGGAGGCCCAAACGCGCCCTACAAAATGACATCTGCCAAGTGGGCTCTTGAGTTTGGCTTCTTGGGGAAAAGTGCCTCCTTTCGGAGTCAACTTGCCGGCGGCCCATGCAGGGCTTTTGCCTACAAAAATTCCATAAGGACGAGGATTTCTCCCAGACCAAAGCTGCCCCCTCCTCCAAACCTGGCTGCCATCGGAGGCCCAAACGTGCCCTACAAAATGACATCTGCCAAGTGGGCTCTTGAGTTTGGCTTCTTGGGTGGAAGTGCCTCCTTTCAAAGCCAACTTGCCTGCGGCCCGTGCTGGGCTTTTGAGTACAAAAATTCCATAAGGACGAGGATTTCTCCCAGACCAAAGCTGCCCCCTCCTCCAAACCTGGCTGCCATTGGAGGCCCAAACGCGCCCCACAAAATGACACCTGCATTGAGGGTTCTTGAGTTTGGCTTCCTGGGGAAAAGTGCCTCCTTTCGGAGTCAACTTGCCTGCGGCCCATGCAGGGCTTTTGCCTACAAAAATTCCAGAAGGACGAGGATTTCTCCCAGACCAAAGCTGCCCCCTCCTCCAAACCTGGCTGCCATCGGAGGCCCAAACATGCCCTACAAAATGACACCTGCCAAGTGGGCTCTTGAGTTTGGCTTCTTGGGTGGAAGTGCCTCCTTTCAAAGCCAACTTGCCTGCGGCCCATGCGGGGTTTTTGCCTACAAAAATTCCATAAGGACGAGGATTTCTCCCAGACCAAAGCTGCCCCCTCCTCCAAACCTGGCTGCCATTGGAGGCCCAAACGCGCCCTACAAAATGACACCTGCCAAGTGGGCTCTTGAGTTTGGCTTCTTGGGGAAAAGTGACTCCTTTCAAAACCAACTTGCCTGCGTCCCGTCCCGGGCTTTTGATAAAAAATTTCCATAAGGACGAGGATTCCTCCCAGACCAAAGCTGCCCCCTCCTCCAAACCTGGCTGCCATCGGAGGTCCAAACGCGCCCTACAAAATGACATCTGCCAAGTGGGCTCTTGAGTTTGGCTTCTTGGGGAAAAGTGCTTCCTTTCGGAGCCAAAATGCCAAACTTGCCTGCGGCCCGTCCTGGGCTTTTGAGTACAAAAATTCCATAAGGACGAGGATTTCTCCCAGACCAAAGCTGCCCCCTCCTCCAAACCTGGCTGCCATCGGAGGCCCAAACGCGCCCTACAAAATGACATCTGCATTGTGGGTTCTTGAGTTTGGCTTCTTGCGGAAAAGTGCCTCCTTTCAAAGACAACTTGCCTAACTAGCCTGCGGCCCATTCTGGGCTTTTGCCTACAAAAATTCCATAAGGACGAGGATTTCTCCCAGACCAAAGCTGCCCCCTCCTCCAAACCTAGCTGCCATCGGTGGCCCAAACGCGCCCTACAAAATGACATCTGCCAAGTGGGTTCCTGAGTTTTGCTTCTTGGGGGAAAGTGCCTCCTTTCGGAGCCAACTTGCCTAACTTGCCTGCAGCCCGTCCTGGGCTTTTGAGTACAAAAATTCCATAAGGACGAGGATTTCTCCCAGACCAAAGCTGCCCCCTCCTCCAAACCTGGCTGCCATTGGAGGCCCAAACGCGCCCCACAAAATGACACCTGCATTGAGGGTTCTTGAGTTTGGCTTCCTGGGGAAAAGTGCCTCCTTTCGGAGTCAACTTGCCTGCGGCCCATGCAGGGCTTTTGCCTCCAAAAATTCCAGAAGGACGAGGATTTCTCCCAGACCAAAGCTGCCCCCTCCTCCAAACCTGGCTGCCATCGGAGGCCCAAACATGCCCTACAAAATGACACCTGCCAAGTGGGCTCTTGAGTTTGGCTTCTTGGGTGGAAGTGCCTCCTTTCAAAGCCAACTTGCCTGCGGCCCATGCGGGGTTTTTGCCTACAAAAATTCCATAAGGATGAGGATTTCTCCCAGACCAAAGCTGCCCCCTCCTCCAAACCTGGCTGCCATTGGAGGCCCAAACGCGCCCTACAAAATGACACCTGCCAAGTGGGCTCTTGAGTTTGGCTTCTTGGGGAAAAGTGACTCCTTTCAAAACCAACTTGCCTGCGTCCCGTCCCGGGCTTTTGATAAAAAATTTCCATAAGGACGAGGATTCCTCCCAGACCAAAGCTGCCCCCTCCTCCAAACCTGGCTGCCATCGGAGGTCCAAACGCGCCCTACAAAATGACATCTGCCAAGTGGGCTCTTGAGTTTGGGTTCTTGGGGAAAAGTGCTTCCTTTCGGAGCCAAAATGCCAAACTTGCCTGCGGCCCGTCCTGGGCTTTTGAGTACAAAAATTCCATAAGGACGAGGATTTCTCCCAGACCAAAGCTGCCCCCTCCTCCAAACCTGGCTGCCATCGGAGGCCCAAACGCGCCCTACAAAATGACATCTGCCAAGTGGGCTCTTGAGTTTGGCTTCTTGGGGAAAAGTGCCTCCTTTCGGAGTCAACTTGCCGGCGGCCCATGCAGGGCTTTTGCCTACAAAAATTCCATAAGGACGAGGATTTCTCCCAGACCAAAGCTGCCCCCTCCTCCAAACCTGGCTGCCATCGGAGGCCCAAACGTGCCCTACAAAATGACATCTGCCAAGTGGGCTCTTGAGTTTGGCTTCTTGGGTGGAAGTGCCTCCTTTCAAAGCCAACTTGCCTGCGGCCCGTGCTGGGCTTTTGAGTACAAAAATTCCATAAGGACGAGGATTTCTCCCAGACCAAAGCTGCCCCCTCCTCCAAACCTGGCTGCCATCGGAGGCCCAAACGCGCCCCACAAAATGACACCTGCATTGAGGGTTCTTGAGTTTGGCTTCCTGGGGAAAAGTGCCTCCTTTCGGAGTCAACTTGCCTGCGGCCCATGCAGGGCTTTTGCCTACAAAAATTCCAGAAGGACGAGGATTTCTCCCAGACCAAAGCTGCCCCCTCCTCCAAACCTGGCTGCCATCGGAGGCCCAAACATGCCCTACAAAATGACACCTGCCAAGTGGGCTCTTGAGTTTGGCTTCTTGGGTGGAAGTGCCTCCTTTCAAAGCCAACTTGCCTGCGGCCCATGCGGGGTTTTTGCCTACAAAAATTCCATAAGGATGAGGATTTCTCCCAGACCAAAGCTGCCCCCTCCTCCAAACCTGGCTGCCATTGGAGGCCCAAACGCGCCCTACAAAATGACACCTGCCAAGTGGGCTCTTGAGTTTGGCTTCTTGGGGAAAAGTGACTCCTTTCAAAACCAACTTGCCTGCGTCCCGTCCCGGGCTTTTGATAAAAAATTTCCATAAGGACGAGGATTCCTCCCAGACCAAAGCTGCCCCCTCCTCCAAACCTGGCTGCCATCGGAGGTCCAAACGCGCCCTACAAAATGACATCTGCCAAGTGGGCTCTTGAGTTTGGGTTCTTGGGGAAAAGTGCTTCCTTTCGGAGCCAAAATGCCAAACTTGCCTGCGGCCCGTCCTGGGCTTTTGAGTACAAAAATTCCATAAGGACGAGGATTTCTCCCAGACCAAAGCTGCCCCCTCCTCCAAACCTGGCTGCCATCGGAGGCCCAAACGCGCCCTACAAAATGACATCTGCCAAGTGGGCTCTTGAGTTTGGCTTCTTGGGGAAAAGTGCCTCCTTTCGGAGTCAACTTGCCGGCGGCCCATGCAGGGCTTTTGCCTACAAAAATTCCATAAGGACGAGGATTTCTCCCAGACCAAAGCTGCCCCCTCCTCCAAACCTGGCTGCCATCGGAGGCCCAAAAGTGCCCTACAAAATGACATCTGCAAAGTGGGCTCTTGAGTTTGGCTTCTGGGGTGGAAGTGCCTCCTTTCAAAGCCAACTTGCCTGCGGCCCGTCCTGGGCTTTTGCCTCCAAAAATTCCATAAGGACGAGGATTTCTCCCAGACCAAAGCTGCCCCCTCCTCCAAACCTGGCTGCCATCGGAGGCCCAAACGTGCCCTACAAAATGACATCTGCCAAGTGGGCTCTTGAGTTTGGCTTCTTGGGTGGAAGTGACTCCTTTCAAAGCCAACTAGCCTGCGGCCCGTCCTGGGCTTTTGCCTACAAAAATTCCAGAAGGACAAGGATTTCTCCCAGACCAAAGCTGCCCCCTCCTCCAAACCTGGCTGCCATCGGAGGCCCAAACGCGCCCTACAAAATGACATCTGCCAAGTGGGCTCTTGAGTTTGGCTTTCTGGGGAAAAGTGCCTCCTTTCGGAGTCAACTTGCCTGCGGCCCATGCAGGGCTTTTGCCGACAAAAATTCCATAAGGACGAGGATTTCTCCCAGACCAAAGCTGCCCCCTCCTCCAAACCTGGCTGCCATCGGAGGCCCAAACGCGCCCTACAAAATGACATCTGCATTGTGGGTTCTTGAGTTTGGCTTCTTGCGGAAAAGTGCCTCCTTTCAAAGACAACTTGCCTAACTAGCCTGCGGCCCATTCTGGGCTTTTGCCTACAAAAATTCCATAAGGACGAGGATTTCTCCCAGACCAAAGCTGCCCCCTCCTCCAAACCTAGCTGCCATCGGTGGCCCAAACGCGCCCTACAAAATGACATCTGCCAAGTGGGTTCCTGAGTTTCGCTTCTTGGGGGAAAGTGCCTCCTTTCGGAGCCAACTTGCCTAACTTGCCTGCAGCCCGTCCTGGGCTTTTGAGTACAAAAATTCCATAAGGACGAGGATTTCTCCCAGACCAAAGCTGCCCCCTCCTCCAAACCTGGCTGCCATTGGAGGCCCAAACGCGCCCCACAAAATGACACCTGCATTGAGGGTTCTTGAGTTTGGCTTCCTGGGGAAAAGTGCCTCCTTTCGGAGTCAACTTGCCTGCAGCCCATGCAGGGCTTTTGCCTACAAAAATTCCAGAAGGACGAGGATTTCTCCCAGACCAAAGCTGCCCCCTCCTCCAAACCTGGCTGCCATCGGAGGCCCAAACATGCCCTACAAAATGACACCTGCCAAGTGGGCTCTTGAGTTTGGCTTCTTGGGTGGAAGTGCCTCCTTTCAAAGCCAACTTGCCTGCGGCCCATGCGGGGTTTTTGCCTACAAAAATTCCATAAGGATGAGGATTTCTCCCAGACCAAAGCTGCCCCCTCCTCCAAACCTGGCTGCCATTGGAGGCCCAAACGCGCCCTACAAAATGACACCTGCCAAGTGGGCTCTTGAGTTTGGCTTCTTGGGGAAAAGTGACTCCTTTCAAAACCAACTTGCCTGCGTCCCGTCCCGGGCTTTTGATAAAAAATTTCCATAAGGACGAGGATTCCTCCCAGACCAAAGCTGCCCCCTCCTCCAAACCTAGCTGCCATCGGTGGCCCAAACGCGCCCTACAAAATGACATCTGCCAAGTGGGTTCCTGAGTTTGGCTTCTTGGGGGAAAGTGCCTCCTTTCAAAGCCAACTTGCCTGCAGCCCGTGCTGGGCTTTAGACTACAAAAATTCCATAAGGACGAGGATTTCTCCCAGACCAAAGCTGCCCCCTCCTCCAAACCTGGCTGCCATCGGAGGCCCAAACGCGCCCTACAAAATGACATCTGCCAAGTGGGCTCTTGAGTTTGGCTTCTTGGGGAAAAGTGCCTCCTTTCGGAGTCAACTTGCCGGCGGCCCATGCAGGGCTTTTGCCTACAAAAATTCCATAAGGACGAGGATTTCTCCCAGACCAAAGCTGCCCCCTCCTCCAAACCTGGCTGCCATCGGAGGCCCAAACGTGCCCTACAAAATGACATCTGCCAAGTGGGCTCTTGAGTTTGGCTTCTTGGGTGGAAGTGCCTCCTTTCAAAGCCAACTTGCCTGCGGCCCGTGCTGGGCTTTTGAGTACAAAAATTCCATAAGGACGAGGATTTCTCCCAGACCAAAGCTGCCCCCTCCTCCAAACCTGGCTGCCATTGGAGGCCCAAACGCGCCCCACAAAATGACACCTGCATTGAGGGTTCTTGAGTTTGGCTTCCTGGGGAAAAGTGCCTCCTTTCGGAGTCAACTTGCCTGCGGCCCATGCAGGGCTTTTGCCTACAAAAATTCCAGAAGGACGAGGATTTCTCCCAGACCAAAGCTGCCCCCTCCTCCAAACCTGGCTGCCATCGGAGGCCCAAACATGCCCTACAAAATGACACCTGCCAAGTGGGCTCTTGAGTTTGGCTTCTTGGGTGGAAGTGCCTCCTTTCAAAGCCAACTTGCCTGCGGCCCATGCGGGGTTTTTGCCTACAAAAATTCCATAAGGATGAGGATTTCTCCCAGACCAAAGCTGCCCCCTCCTCCAAACCTGGCTGCCATTGGAGGCCCAAACGCGCCCTACAAAATGACACCTGCCAAGTGGGCTCTTGAGTTTGGCTTCTTGGGGAAAAGTGACTCCTTTCAAAACCAACTTGCCTGCGTCCCGTCCCGGGCTTTTGATAAAAAATTTCCATAAGGACGAGGATTCCTCCCAGACCAAAGCTGCCCCCTCCTCCAAACCTGGCTGCCATCGGAGGTCCAAACGCGCCCTACAAAATGACATCTGCCAAGTGGGCTCTTGAGTTTGGGTTCTTGGGGAAAAGTGCTTCCTTTCGGAGCCAAAATGCCAAACTTGCCTGCGGCCCGTCCTGGGCTTTTGAGTACAAAAATTCCATAAGGACGAGGATTTCTCCCAGACCAAAGCTGCCCCCTCCTCCAAACCTGGCTGCCATCGGAGGCCCAAACGCGCCCTACAAAATGACATCTGCATTGTGGGTTCTTGAGTTTGGCTTCTTGCGGAAAAGTGCCTCCTTTCAAAGACAACTTGCCTAACTAGCCTGCGGCCCATTCTGGGCTTTTGCCTACAAAAATTCCATAAGGACGAGGATTTCTCCCAGACCAAAGCTGCCCCCTCCTCCAAACCTAGCTGCCATCGGTGGCCCAAACGCGCCCTACAAAATGACATCTGCCAAGTGGGTTCCTGAGTTTTGCTTCTTGGGGGAAAGTGCCTCCTTTCGGAGCCAACTTGCCTAACTTGCCTGCAGCCCGTCCTGGGCTTTTGAGTACAAAAATTCCATAAGGACGAGGATTTCTCCCAGACCAAAGCTGCCCCCTCCTCCAAACCTGGCTGCCATTGGAGGCCCAAACGCGCCCCACAAAATGACACCTGCATTGAGGGTTCTTGAGTTTGGCTTCCTGGGGAAAAGTGCCTCCTTTCGGAGTCAACTTGCCTGCGGCCCATGCAGGGCTTTTGCCTACAAAAATTCCAGAAGGACGAGGATTTCTCCCAGACCAAAGCTGCCCCCTCCTCCAAACCTGGCTGCCATCGGAGGCCCAAACATGCCCTACAAAATGACACCTGCCAAGTGGGCTCTTGAGTTTGGCTTCTTGGGTGGAAGTGCCTCCTTTCAAAACCAACTTGCCTGCGTCCCGTCCCGGGCTTTTGATAAAAAATTTCCATAAGGACGAGGATTCCTCCCAGACCAAAGCTGCCCCCTCCTCCAAACCTGGCTGCCATCGGAGGTCCAAACGCGCCCTACAAAATGACATCTGCCAAGTGGGCTCTTGAGTTTGGGTTCTTGGGGAAAAGTGCTTCCTTTCGGAGCCAAAATGCCAAACTTGCCTGCGGCCCGTCCTGGGCTTTTGAGTACAAAAATTCCATAAGGACGAGGATTTCTCCCAGACCAAAGCTGCCCCCTCCTCCAAACCTGGCTGCCATCGGAGGCCCAAACGCGCCCTACAAAATGACATCTGCCAAGTGGGCTCTTGAGTTTGGCTTCTTGGGGAAAAGTGCCTCCTTTCGGAGTCAACTTGCCGGCGGCCCATGCAGGGCTTTTGCCTACAAAAATTCCATAAGGACGAGGATTTCTCCCAGACCAAAGCTGCCCCCTCCTCCAAACCTGGCTGCCATCGGAGGCCCAAACGTGCCCTACAAAATGACATCTGCCAAGTGGGCTCTTGAGTTTGGCTTCTTGGGTGGAAGTGCCTCCTTTCAAAGCCAACTTGCCTGCGGCCCGTGCTGGGCTTTTGAGTACAAAAATTCCATAAGGACGAGGATTTCTCCCAGACCAAAGCTGCCCCCTCCTCCAAACCTGGCTGCCATCGGAGGCCCAAACGCGCCCCACAAAATGACACCTGCATTGAGGGTTCTTGAGTTTGGCTTCCTGGGGAAAAGTGCCTCCTTTCGGAGTCAACTTGCCTGCGGCCCATGCAGGGCTTTTGCCTACAAAAATTCCAGAAGGACGAGGATTTCTCCCAGACCAAAGCTGCCCCCTCCTCCAAACCTGGCTGCCATCGGAGGCCCAAACATGCCCTACAAAATGACACCTGCCAAGTGGGCTCTTGAGTTTGGCTTCTTGGGTGGAAGTGCCTCCTTTCAAAGCCAACTTGCCTGCGGCCCATGCGGGGTTTTTGCCTACAAAAATTCCATAAGGATGAGGATTTCTCCCAGACCAAAGCTGCCCCCTCCTCCAAACCTGGCTGCCATTGGAGGCCCAAACGCGCCCTACAAAATGACACCTGCCAAGTGGGCTCTTGAGTTTGGCTTCTTGGGGAAAAGTGACTCCTTTCAAAACCAACTTGCCTGCGTCCCGTCCCGGGCTTTTGATAAAAAATTTCCATAAGGACGAGGATTCCTCCCAGACCAAAGCTGCCCCCTCCTCCAAACCTGGCTGCCATCGGAGGTCCAAACGCGCCCTACAAAATGACATCTGCCAAGTGGGCTCTTGAGTTTGGGTTCTTGGGGAAAAGTGCTTCCTTTCGGAGCCAAAATGCCAAACTTGCCTGCGGCCCGTCCTGGGCTTTTGAGTACAAAAATTCCATAAGGACGAGGATTTCTCCCAGACCAAAGCTGCCCCCTCCTCCAAACCTGGCTGCCATCGGAGGCCCAAACGCGCCCTACAAAATGACATCTGCCAAGTGGGCTCTTGAGTTTGGCTTCTTGGGGAAAAGTGCCTCCTTTCGGAGTCAACTTGCCGGCGGCCCATGCAGGGCTTTTGCCTACAAAAATTCCATAAGGACGAGGATTTCTCCCAGACCAAAGCTGCCCCCTCCTCCAAACCTGGCTGCCATCGGAGGCCCAAAAGTGCCCTACAAAATGACATCTGCCAAGTGGGCTCTTGAGTTTGGCTTCTGGGGTGGAAGTGCCTCCTTTCAAAGCCAACTTGCCTGCGGCCCGTCCTGGGCTTTTGCCTACAAAAATTCCATAAGGACGAGGATTTCTCCCAGACCAAAGCTGCCCCCTCCTCCAAACCTGGCTGCCATCGGAGGCCCAAACGCGCCCTACAAAATGACACCTGCCAAGTGGGCTCTTGAGTTTGGCTTCTTGGGGAAAAGTGACTCCTTTCAAAACCAACTAGCCTGCGTCCCGTCCCGGGCTTTTGCTACAAAAATTCCATAAGGACGAGGATTCCTCCCAGACCAAAGCTGCCCCCTCCTCCAAACCTGGCTGCCATCGGAGGCCCAAACGCGCCCCACAAAATGACACCTGCATTGAGGGTTCTTGAGTTTGGCTTCCTGGGGAAAAGTGCCTCCTTTCGGAGTCAACTTGCCTGCGGCCCATGCAGGGCTTTTGCCTCCAAAAATTCCAGAAGGACGAGGATTTCTCCCAGACCAAAGCTGCCCCCTCCTCCAAACCTGGCTGCCATCGGAGGCCCAAACGCGCCCTACAAAATGACACCTGCCAAGTGGGCTATTGAGTTTGGCTTCTTGGGGAAAAGTGACTCCTTTCAAAACCAACTTGCCTGCGTCCCGTCCCGGGCTTTTGCTACAAAAATTCCATAAGGACGAGGATTCCTCCCAGACCAAAGCTGCCCCCTCCTCCAAACCTGGCTGCCATCGGAGGCCCAAACGCGCCCTACAAAATGACATTTGCCAAGTGGGCTCTTGAGTTTGGCTTTCTGGGGAAAAGTGCCTCCTTTCGGAGTCAACTTGCCTGCGGCCCATGCAGGGCTTTTGCCGACAAAAATTCCAGAAGGACGAGGATTTCTCCCAGACCAAAGCTGCCCCCTCCTCCAAACCTGGCTGTCATCGGAGGCCCAAACACGCCCTACAAAATGACATCTGCCAAGTGGGCTCTTGAGTTTGGCTTCTTGGGTGGAAGTGCCTCCTTTCAAAGCCAACTTGCCTGCGGCCCGTCCTGGGCTTTTGCCTCCAAAAATTCCAGAAGGACGAGGATTTCTCCCAGACCAAAGCTGCCCCCTCCTCCAAACCTGGCTGCCATCGGAGGCCCAAACGCGCCCTACAAAATGACATCTGCCAAGTGGGCTCTTGAGTTTGGCTTCTTGGGGAAAAGTCCCTCCTTTCAAAGCCAACTTGCCTAACTAGCCTGCGGCCCGTGCTGGGCTTTAGACTACAAAAATTCCATAAGGACGAGGATTTCTCCCAGATCAAAGCTGCCCCCTCCTCCAAACCTGGCTGCCATCGGAGGCCCAAACGTGCCCTACAAAATGACATCTGCCAAGTGGGCTCTTGAGTTTGGCTTCTTGGGTGGAAGTGCCTATTTTCAAAGCCAACTTGCCTGCGGCCCGTGCTGGGCTTTAGACTACAAAAATTCCATAAGGACGAGGATTTCTCCCAGACCAAAACTGCCCCCTCCTCCAAACCTGGCTGCCATCGGAGGCCCAAACGCGCCCTACAAAATGACATCTGCCAAGCGGGCTCTTGAGTTTGGCTTCTTGGGGAAAAGTGCCTCCTTTCGGAGCCAACTTGCCTAACTAGCCTGCGGCCCGTGCTGGGCTTTTGCCTCCAAAAATTCCATAAGGACGAGGATTTCTCCCAGGCCAAAGCTGCCCCCTCCTCCAAACCTGGCTGCCATCGGAGGCCCAAACGTGCCCTACAAAATGACATCTGCCAAGTGGACTCTTGAGTTTGGCTTCTTGGGTGGAAGTGCCTCCTTTCAAAGCCAACTTGCCTGCGGCCCGTCCTGGGCTTTTGCCTACAAAAATTCCAGAAGGACGAGGATTTCTCCCAGACCAAAGCTGCCCCCTCCTCCAAACCTGGCTGCCATCGGAGGCCCAAACGCGCCCCACAAAATGACATCTGCCAAGTGGGCTCTTGAGTTTGGCTTCTTGCGGAAAAGTGCCTCCTTTCAAAGCCAACTTGCCTAACTTGCCTGCGGCCCATGCGGGGTTTTTGCCTACAAAAATTCCATAAGGACGAGGATTTCTCCCAGACCAAAGCTGCCCCCTCCTCCAAACCTGGCTGCCATCGGAGGCCCAAACGCGCCCTACAAAATGACACCTGCCAAGTGGGCTCTTGAGTTTGGCTTCTTGGGGAAAAGTGACTCCTTTCAAAACCAACTAGCCTGCGTCCCGTCCCGGGCTTTTGCTACAAAAATTCCATAAGGACGAGGATTCCTCCCAGACCAAAGCTGCCCCCTCCTCCAAACCTGGCTGCCATCGGAGGCCCAAACGCGCCCTACAAAATGACATCTGCCAAGTGGGCTCTTGAGTTTGGCTTTCTGGGGAAAAGTGCCTCCTTTCGGAGTCAACTTGCCTGCAGCCCGTCCTGGGCTTTTGCCTCCAAAAATTCCAGAAGGACGAGGATTTCTCCCAGACCAAAGCTGCCCCCTCCTCCAAACCTGGCTGCCATCGGAGGCCCAAACGCGCCCTACAAAATGACATCTGCCAAGTGGGCTCTTGAGTTTGGCTTCTTGGGTGGAAGTACCTCCTTTCAAAGCCAACTTGCCTGCGGCCCGTCCTGGGCTTTGGCCTACAAAAATTCCATAAGGACGAGGATTTCTCCCAGACCAAAGCTGCCCCCTCCTCCAAACCTGGCTGCCATCGGAGGCCCAAACGCGCCCTACAAAAGGACATCTGCATTGTGGGTTCTTGAGTTTGGCTTCTTGGGGAAAAGTGCCTCCTTTCGGAGCCAACTTGCCTAACTTGCCTGCGGCCCGTCCTGGGCTTTTGCCTACAAAAATTCCATAAGGACGAGGATTTCTCCCAGACCAAAGCTGCCCCCTCCTCCAAACCTGGCTGCCATCGGAGGCCCAAACATGCCCTACAAAATGACATCTGCCAAGTGGGCTCTTGAGTTTGGCTTCTTGGGTGGAAGTGCCTCCTTTCAAAGCCAACTAGCCTGCGGCCAATTCTGGGCTTTTGCCTACAAAAATTCCATAAGGACGAGGATTTCTCCCAGACCAAAGCTGCCCCCTCCTCCAAACCTGGCTGCCATCGGCGGCCCAAACGCGCCCTACAAAATGACATCTGCCAAGTGGGCTCCTGAGTTTGGCTTCCTGGGGGAAAGTGCCTCCTTTCAAAGCCAACTTGCCTGCAGCCCGTGCTGGGCTTTAGACAACAAAAATTCCATATGGACGAGGATTTCTCCCAGACCAAAGCTGCCCCCTCCTCCAAACCTGGCTGTCATCGGAGGCCCAAACGCGCCCTACAAAATGACATCTGCATTGAGGGTTCTGGAGTTTGGCTTCTTGGGGAAAAGTGCCTCCTTTCGGAGCCAACTTGCCTAACTTGCCTGCGGCCCGTCCTGGGCTTTTGCCTCCAAAAATTCCAGAAGGACGAGGATTTCTCCCAGACCAAAGCTGCCCCCTCCTCCAAACCTGGCTGCCATCGGAGGCCCAAACGCGCCCTACAAAATGACATCTGCCAAGTGGGCTCTTGAGTTTGGCTTCTTGGGGAAAAGTGCCTCCTTTCGGAGTCAACTTGCCGGCGGCCCATGCAGGGCTTTTGCCTACAAAAATTCCATAAGGACGAGGATTTCTCCCAGACCAAAGCTGCCCCCTCCTCCAAACCTGGCTGCCATCAGAGGCCCAAACGCGCCCTACAAAATGACATCTGCCAAGTGGGCTCTTGAGTTTGGCTTCTTGGGGAAAAGTCCCTCCTTTCAAAGCCAACTTGCCTAACTAGCCTGCGGCCCGTGCTGGGCTTTAGACTACAAAAATTCCATAAGGACGAGGATTTCTCCCAGATCAAAGCTGCCCCCTCCTCCAAACCTGGCTGCCATCGGAGGCCCAAACGTGCCCTACAAAATGACATCTGCCAAGTGGGCTCTTGAGTTTGGCTTCTTGGGTGGAAGTGCCTATTTTCAAAGCCAACTTGCCTGCGGCCCGTGCTGGGCTTTAGACTACAAAAATTCCATAAGGACGAGGATTTCTCCCAGACCAAAACTGCCCCCTCCTCCAAACCTGGCTGCCATCGGAGGCCCAAACGCGCCCTACAAAATGACATCTGCCAAGCGGGCTCTTGAGTTTGGCTTCTTGGGGAAAAGTGCCTCCTTTCGGAGCCAACTTGCCTAACTAGCCTGCGGCCCGTGCTGGGCTTTTGCCTCCAAAAATTCCATAAGGACGAGGATTTCTCCCAGGCCAAAGCTGCCCCCTCCTCCAAACCTGGCTGCCATCGGAGGCCCAAACGCGCCCCACAAAATGACACCTGCATTGAGGGTTCTTGAGTTTGGCTTCCTGGGGAAAAGTGCCTCCTTTCGGAGTCAACTTGCCTGCGGCCCATGCAGGGCTTTTGCCTCCAAAAATTCCAGAAGGACGAGGATTTCTCCCAGACCAAAGCTGCCCCCTCCTCCAAACCTGGCTGCCATCGGAGGCCCAAACGCGCCCCACAAAATGACATCTGCATTGAGGGTTCTTGAGTTTGGCTTCTTGGGGAAAGTGCCTCCTTTCGGAGCCAACTTGCCTAACTTGCCTGCGGCCCGTCCTGGGCTTTTGACTCCAAAAATTCCATAAGGACGAGGATTTCTCCCAGGCCAAAGCTGCCCCCTCCTCCAAACCTGGCTGCCATCGGAGGCCCAAACGTGCCCTACAAAATGACATCTGCGATGTGGACTCTTGAGTTTGGCTTCTTGGGTGGAAGTGCCTCCTTTCAAAGCCAACTTGCCTGCGGCCCGTCCTGGGCTTTTGCCTACAAAAATTCCAGAAGGACGAGGATTTCTCCCAGACCAAAGCTGCCCCCTCCTCCAAACCTGGCTGCCATCGGAGGCCCAAACGCGCCCCACAAAATGACATCTGCCAAGTGGGCTCTTGAGTTTGGCTTCTTGCGGAAAAGTGCCTCCTTTCAAAGCCAACTTGCCTAACTAGCCTGCAGCCCATTCTGGGCTTTTGCCTACAAAAATTCCATAAGGACGAGGATTTCTCCCAGACCAAAGCTGCCCCCTCCTCCAAACCTAGCTGCCATCGGTGGCCCAAACGCGCCCTACAAAATGACATCTGCCAAGTGGGCTCCTGAGTTTGGCTTCTTGGGGGAAAGTGCCTCCTTTCAAAGCCAACTTGCCTGCAGCCCGTGCTATGCTTTTGCCTACAAAAATTCCATAAGGACGAGGATTTCTCCCAGACCAAAGCTGCCCCCTCCTCCAAACCTGGCTGCCATCGGAGGCCCAAACGCGCCCCACAAAATGACATCTGCATTGTGGGTTCTTGAGTTTGGCTTCTTGGGGAAAAGTGCCTCCTTTCAAAGCCAACTTGCCTAACTTGCCTGCGGCCCGTCCTGGGCTTTTGCCTACAAAAATTCCATAAGGACGAGGATTTCTCCCAGACCAAAGCTGCCCCCTCCTCCAAACCTGGCTGCCATCGGAGGCCCAAACGCGCCCTACAAAATGACATCTGCCAAGTGGGCTCTTCAGTTTGGCTTCTTGGGGAAAAGTGCCTCCTTTCGGAGTCAACTTGCCGGCGGCCCATGCAGGGCTTTTGCCTACAAAAATTCCATAAGGACGAGGATTTCTCCCAGACCAAAGCTGCCCCCTCCTCCAAACCTGGCTGCCATCGGAGGCCCAAAAGTGCCCTACAAAATGACATCTGCCAAGTGGGCTCTTGAGTTTGGCTTCTTGGGTGGAAGTGCCTCCTTTCAAAGCCAACTTGCCTGCGGCCCGTGCTGGGCTTTTGCCTACAAAAATTCCATAAGGACGAGGATTTCTCCCAGACCAAAGCTGCCCCCTCCTCCAAACCTGGCTGCCATCGGTGGCCCAAACGCGCCCTACAAAATGACATCTGCCAAGTGGGCTCCTGAGTTTGGCTTCTTGGGGGAAAGTGCCTCCTTTCAAAGCCAACTTGCCTGCAGCCCGTGCTGGGCTTTAGACTACAAAAATTCCATAAGGACGAGGATTTCTCCCAGACCAAAGCTGCCCCCTCCTCCAAACCTGGCTGCCATCGGAGGCCCAAACGCGCCCCACAAAATGACATCTGCATTGAGGGTTCTTGAGTTTGGCTTCTTGGGGAAAAGTGCCTCCTTTCGGAGCCAACTTGCCTAACTTGCCTGCGGCCCGTCCTGGGCTTTTGCTACAAAAATTCCATAAGGACGAGGATTTCTCCCAGACCAAAGCTGCCCCCTCCTCCAAACCTGGCTGCCATCGGAGGCCCAAACACGCCCTACAAAAAGACATCTGCATTGTGGGTTCTTGAGTTTGGCTTCTTGGGGAAAAGTGCCTCCTTTCAAAGCCAACTTGCCTAACTTGCCTGCGGCCCATGCGGGGTTTTTGCCTACAAAAATTCCATAAGGACGAGGATTTCTCCCAGACCAAAGCTGCCCCCTCCTCCAAACCTGGCTGCCATCGGAGGTCCAAACGCGCCCTACAAAATGACACCTGCCAAGTGGGCTCTTGAGTTTGGCTTCTTGGGGAAAAGTGACTCCTTTCAAAACCAACTAGCCTGCGTCCCGTCCCGGGCTTTTGCTACAAAAATTCCATAAGGACGAGGATTCCTCCCAGACCAAAGCTGCCCCCTCCTCCAAACCTGGCTGCCATCGGAGGCCCAAACGCGCCCTACAAAATGACATCTGCCAAGTGGGCTCTTGAGTTTGGCTTTCTGGGGAAAAGTGCCTCCTTTCGGAGTCAACTTGCCTGCAGCCCGTCCTGGGCTTTTGCCTCCAAAAATTCCAGAAGGACGAGGATTTCTCCCAGACCAAAGCTGCCCCCTCCTCCAAACCTGGCTGCCATCGGAGGCCCAAACGCGCCCTACAAAATGACATCTGCCAAGTGGGCTCTTGAGTTTGGCTTCTTGGGTGGAAGTACCTCCTTTCAAAGCCAACTTGCCTGCGGCCCGTCCTGGGCTTTGGCCTACAAAAATTCCATAAGGACGAGGATTTCTCCCAGACCAAAGCTGCCCCCTCCTCCAAACCTGGCTGCCATCGGAGGCCCAAACGCGCCCCACAAAAGGACATCTGCATTGTGGGTTCTTGAGTTTGGCTTCTTGGGGAAAAGTGCCTCCTTTCAAAGCCAACTTGCCTAACTTGCCTGCGGCCCGTCCTGGGCTTTTGCCTACAAAAATTCCATAAGGACGAGGATTTCTCCCAGACCAAAGCTGCCCCCTCCTCCAAACCTGGCTGCCATCGGAGGCCCAAACATGCCCTACAAAATGACATCTGCCAAGTGGGCTCTTGAGTTTGGCTTCTTGGGTGGAAGTGCCTCCTTTCAAAGCCAACTTGCCTGCGGCCAATTCTGGGCTTTTGCCTACAAAAATTCCATAAGGACGAGGATTTCTCCCAGACCAAAGCTGCCCCCTCCTCCAAACCTGGCTGCCATCGGCGGCCCAAACGCGCCCTACAAAATGACATCTGCCAAGTGGGCTCCTGAGTTTGGCTTCCTGGGGGAAAGTGCCTCCTTTCAAAGCCAACTTGCCTGCAGCCCGTGCTGGGCTTTAGACAACAAAAATTCCATATGGACGAGGATTTCTCCCAGACCAAAGCTGCCCCCTCCTCCAAACCTGGCTGTCATCGGAGGCCCAAACGCGCCCTACAAAATGACATCTGCATTGAGGGTTCTGGAGTTTGGCTTCTTGGGGAAAAGTGCCTCCTTTCGGAGCCAACTTGCCTAACTTGCCTGCGGCCCGTCCTGGGCTTTTGCCTCCAAAAATTCCAGAAGGACGAGGATTTCTCCCAGACCAAAGCTGCCCCCTCCTCCAAACCTGGCTGCCATCGGAGGCCCAAACGCGCCCTACAAAATGACATCTGCCAAGTGGGCTCTTGAGTTTGGCTTCTTGGGGAAAAGTGCCTCCTTTCGGAGTCAACTTGCCGGCGGCCCATGCAGGGCTTTTGCCTCCAAAAATTCCATAAGGACGAGGATTTCTCCCAGACCAAAGCTGCCCCCTCCTCCAAACCTGGCTGCCATCAGAGGCCCAAACGCGCCCTACAAAATGACATCTGCCAAGTGGGCTCTTGAGTTTGGCTTCTTGGGTGGAAGTGCCTCCTTTCAAAGCCAACTTGCCTGCGGCCCGTCCTGGGCTTTTGCCTACAAAAATTCCATAAGGACGAGGATTTCTCCCAGACCAAAGCTGCCCCCTCCTCCAAACCTGGCTGCCATCAGAGGCCCAAACGCGCCCCACAAAATGACATCTGCATTGAGGGTTCTTGAGTTTGGCTTCTTGGGGAAAAGTGCCTCCTTTCGGAGCCAACTTGCCTAACTTGCCTGCGGCCCGTCCTGGGCTTTTGCCTCCAAAAATTCCAGAAGGACGAGGATTTCTCCCAGACCAAAGCTGCCCCCTCCTCCAAACCTGGCTGCCATCAGAGGCCCAAACGCGCCCTACAAAATGACATCTGCCAAGTGGGCTCCTGAGTTTGGCTTCTTGGGGGAAAGTGCCTCCTTTCAAAGCCAACTTGCCTGCAGCCCGTGCTGGGCTTTAGACTACAAAAATTCCATAAGGACGAGGATTTCTCCCAGACCAAAGCTGCCCCCTCCTCCAAACCTGGCTGCCATCGGAGGCCCAAACGCGCCCCACAAAATGACATCTGCATTGAGGGTTCTTGAGTTTGGCTTCTTGGGGAAAAGTGCCTCCTTTCGGAGCCAACTTGCCTAACTTGCCTGCGGCCCGTCCTGGGCTTTTGCTACAAAAATTCCATAAGGACGAGGATTTCTCCCAGACCAAAGCTGCCCCCTCCTCCAAACCTGGCTGCCATCGGAGGCCCAAACACGCCCTACAAAAAGACATCTGTATTGTGGGTTCTTGAGTTTGGCTTCTTGGGGAAAAGTGACTCCTTTCAAAACCAACTAGCCTGCGTCCCGTCCTGGGCTTTTGCTACAAAAATTCCATAAGGACGAGGATTCCTCCCAGAACAAAGCTGCCCCCTCCTCCAAACCTGGCTGCCATCGGAGGCCCAAACGCGCCCTACAAAATGACATCTGCCAAGTGGGCTCTTGAGTTTGGCTTTCTGGGGAAAAGTGCCTCCTTTCGGAGTCAACTTGCCTGCAGCCCGTCCTGGGCTTTTGCCTCCAAAAATTCCATAAGGACGAGGATTTCTCCCAGACCAAAACTGCCCCCTCCTCCAAACCTGGCTGCCATCGGAGGCCCAAACGCGCCCTACAAAATGACATCTGCCAAGTGGGCTCTTGAGTTTGGCTTCTTGGGGGAAAGTGCCTCCTTTCAAAGCCAACTTGCCTGCGGCCCGTCCTGGGCTTGTGCCTACAAAAATTCCATAGGGACGAGGATTTCTCCCAGAACAAAGCTGCCCCCTCCTCCAAACCTGGCTGCCATCGGAGGCCCAAACGTACCCTACAAAATGACATCTGCCAAGTGGGCTCTTGAGTTTGGCTTCTTGGGGAAAAGTGCCTCCTTTCGGAACCAAAATGCCTAACTTGCCTGCGGCCCGTCCTGGGCTTTTGAGTACAAAAATTCCATAAGGACGAGGATTTCTCCCAGAACAAAGCTGCCCCCTCCTCCAAACATGGCTGCCATCGGAGGCCCAAACGCGCCCTACAAAATGACATCTGCCAAGTGGGCTCTTGAGTTTGGCTTCTTGCGGAAAAGTGCCTCCTTTCGGAGTCAACTTGCCGGTGGCCCATGCAGGGCTTTTGCCTACAAAAATTCCATAAGGACGAGGATTTCTCCCAGACCAAAGCTGCCCCCTCCTCCAAACCTGGCTGCCATCGGAGGCCCAAACGTGCCCTAGAAAATGACATCTGCCAAGTGGGCTCTTGAGTTTGGCTTCTTGGGTGGAAGTGCCTCCTTTCAAAGCCAACTTGCCTGCGGCCCGTGCTGGGCTTTTGCCTACAAAAATTCCATAAGGACGAGGATTTCTCCCAGACCAAAGCTGCCCCCTCCTCCAAACCTGGCTGTCATCGGTGGCCCAAACGCGCCCTACAAAATGACATCTGCCAAGTGGGCTCCTGAGTTTGGCTTCTTGGGGGAAAGTGCCTCCTTTCAAAGCCAACTTGCCTGCATCCCGTGCTGGGCTTTAGACTACAAAAATTCCATAAGGACGAGGATTTCTCCCAGACCAAAGCTGCCCCCTCCTCCAAACCTGGCTGCCATCGGAGGCCCAAACGCGCCCCACAAAATGACATCTGCATTGAGGGTTCTGGAGTTTGGCTTCTTGGGGAAAAGTGCCTCCTTTCGGAGCCAACTTGCCTAATTTGCCTGCGGCCCGTCCTGGGCTTTAGACTACAAAAATTCCATAAGGACGAGGATTTCTCCCAGACCAAAGCTGCCCCCTCCTCCAAACCTGGCTGCCATCGGAGGCCCAAACGCGCCCTACAAAATGACACCTGCCAAGTGGGCTCTTGAGTTTGGCTTCTTGCGGAAAAGTGCCTCCTTTCAAAGCCAACTTGCCTAACTAGCCTGCGGCCAATTCTGGGCTTTTGCCTACAAAAATTCCATAAGGACGAGGATTTCTCCCAGACCAAAGCTGACCCCTCCTCCAAACCTGGCTGCCATCGGAGGCCCAAACGCGCCCTACAAAATGACATCTGCCAAGTGGGCTCTTGAGTTTGGCTTCTTGCGGAAAAGTGCCTCCTTTCAAAGCCAACTTGCCTAACTAGCCTGCGGCCCGTGCTGGGCTTTAGACTACAAAAAGTCCATAAGGACGAGGATTTCTCCCAGACCAAAGCTGCCCTCTCCTCCAAACCTGGCTGCCATCGGAGGCCCAAACGTGCCCCACAAAATGACATCTGCATTGAGGGTTCTTGAGTTTGGCTTCTTGGGGAAAAGTGCCTCCTTTCGGAGCCAACTTGCCTAACTTGCCTGCGGCCCGTCCTGGGCTTTTGCCTCCAAAAATTCCAGAAGGACGAGGATTTCTCCCAGACCAAAACTGCCCCCTCCTCCAAACCTGGCTGCCATCGGAGGCCCAAACGTGCCCTACAAAATGACACCTGCCAAGTGGGCTCTTGAGTTTGGCTTCTTGGGGAAAAGTGACTCCTTTCAAAACCAACTTGCCTGTGTCCCGTCCCAGGCTTTTGCTACAAAAATTCCATAAGGACGAGGATTTCTCCCAGACCAAAGCTGCCCCCTCCTCCAAACCTGGCTGCCATCGGAGGCCCAAACGCGCCCTACAAAATGACATCTGCCAAGTGGGCTCTTGAGTTTGGCTTTCTGGGGAAAAGTGCCTCCTTTCGGAGTCAACTTGCCTGCGGCCCATGCAGGGCTTTTGCCGACAAAAATTCCATAAGGACGAGGATTTCTCCCAGAACAAAGCTGCCCCCTCCTCCAAACCTGGCTGCCATCGGAGACCCAAACGCGCCCTACAAAATGACATCTGCCAAGTGGGCTCTTGAGTTTGGGTTCTTGGGAAAAGTGCCTCCTTTCGGAGCCAAAATGCCTAACTTGCCTGCGGCCCGTCATGGGCTTTTGAGTACAAAAATTCCAGAAGGACGAGGATTTCTCCCAGACCAAAGCTGCCCCCTCCTCCAAACCTGGCTGCCATCGGAGGCCCAATCGTGCCCTACAAAATGACACCTGCCAAGTGGGCTCTTGAGTTTGGCTTCTTGGGGAAAAGTGACTCCTTTCAAAACCAACTTGCTTGTGTCCCGTCCCGGGCTTTTGCTACAAAAATTCCATAAGGACGAGGATTTCTCCCAGACCAAAGCTGCCCCCTCCTCCAAACCTGGCTGCCATCGGAGGCCCAAACGCGCCCTACAAAATGACATCTGCCAAGTGGGCTCTTGAGTTTGGCTTCTTGCGGAAAAGTGCCTCGTTTCAAAGCCAACTTGCCTAACTAGCCTGCGGCCCGTGCTGGGCTTTTGCCTACAAAAATTCCATAAGGACGAGGATTTCTCCCAGACCAAAGCTGCCCCCTCCTCCAAACCTGGCTGCCATCGGAGGCCCAAACGCGCCCTACAAAATGACATCTGCCAAGTGGGCTCTTGAGTTTGGCTTCCTGGGGAAAAGTGCCTCCTTTCGGAGTCAACTTGCCTGCGACCCATGCAGGGCTTTTGCCGACAAAAATTCCATAAGGACGAGGATTTCTCCCAGACCAAAGCTGCCCCCTCCTCCAAACCTGGCTGCCATCGGAGGCCCAAACGCGCCCTACAAAATGACACCTGCCAAGTGGGCTCTTGAGTTTGGCTTCTTGGGGGAAAGTGCCTCCTTTCAAAGCCAACTTGCCTGCGGCCCGTCCTGGGCTTTTGAGTACAAAAATTCCATAAGGACGAGGATTTCTCCCAGAACAAAGCTGCCCCCTCCTCCAAACATGGCTGCCATCGGAGGCCCAAACGCGCCCTACAAAATGACATCTGCCAAGTGGGCTCTTGAGTTTGGCTTCTTGGGTGGAAGTGCCTCCTTTCAAAGCCAACTTGCCTGCGGCCCGTCCTGGGCTTTTGCCTCCAAAAATTCCATAAGGACGAGGATTTCTCCCAGACCAAAGCTGCCCCCTCCTCCAAACCTGGCTGCCATCGGAGGCCCAAACACGCCCTACAAAATGACATTTGCCAAGTGGGCTCTTGAGTTTGGCTTCTTGGGTGGAAGTGCCTCCTTTCAAAGCCAACTTGCCTGCGGCCCGTGCTGGGCTTTTGCCTACAAAAATTCCATAAGGACGAGGATTTCTCCCAGACCAAAGCTGCCCCCTCCTCCAAACCTGGCTGCCATCGGTGGCCCAAACGCGCCCTACAAAATGACATCTGCCAAGTGGGCTCCTGAGTTTGGCTTCTTGGGGGAAAGTGCCTCCTTTCAAAGCCAACTTGCCTGCAGCCCGTGCTGGGCTTTAGACTACAAAAATTCCATAAGGACGAGGATTTCTCCCAGACCAAAGCTGCCCCCTCCTCCAAACCTGGCTGCCATCGGAGGCCCAAACGCGCCCCACAAAATGACATCTGCATTGAGGGTTCTTGAGTTTGGCTTCTTGGGGAAAAGTGCCTCCTTTCGGAGCCAACTTGCCTAACTTGCCTGCGGCCCGTCCTGGGCTTTTGCTACAAAAATTCCATAAGGACGAGGATTTCTCCCAGACCAAAGCTGCCCCCTCCTCCAAACCTGGCTGCCATCGGAGGCCCAAACACGCCCTACAAAATGACATCTGCATTGTGGGTTCTTGAGTTTGGCTTCTTGGGGAAAAGTGCCTCCTTTCAAAGCCAAATTGCCTGCGGCCCATGCGGGGTTTTTGCCTACAAAAATTCCATAAGGACGAGGATTCCTCCCAGACCAAAGCTGCCCCCTCCTCCAAACCTGGCTGCCATCGGAGGCCCAAACGCGCCCTACAAAATGACACCTGCCAAGTGGGCTCTTGAGTTTGGCTTCTTGGGGAAAAGTGACTCCTTTCAAAACCAACTTGCCTGCGTCCCGTCCCGGGCTTTTGCTACAAAAATTCCATAAGGACGAGGATTCCTCCCAGACCAAAGCTGCCCCCTCCTCCAAACCTGGCTGCCATCGGAGGCCCAAACGCGCCCTACAAAATGACATCTGCTAAGTGGGCTCTTGAGTTTGGCTTTCTGGGGAAAAGTGCCTCCTTTCGGAGTCAACTTGCCTGCGGCCCGTCCTGGGCTTTTGCCTCCAAAAATTCCAGAAGGACGAGGATTTCTCCCAGACCAAAGCTGCCCCCTCCTCCAAACCTGGCTGTCATCAGAGGCCCAAACGCGCCCTACAAAATGACATCTGCCAAGTGGGCTCTTGAGTTTGGCTTCTTGGGTGGAAGTACCTCCTTTCAAAGCCAACTTGCCTGCGGCCCGTCCTGGGCTTTTGCCTACAAAAATTCCATAAGGACGAGGATTTCTCCCAGACCAAAGCTGCCCCCTCCTCCAAACCTGGCTGCCATCGGAGGCCCAAACGCGCCCTACAAAATGACATCTGCCAAGTGGGCTCTTGAGTTTGGCTTCTTGGGGAAAAGTGCCTCCTTTCAAAGCCAAAATGCCAAACTTGCCTGCGGCCCGTCCTGGGCTTTTGAGTACAAAAATTCCATAAGGACGAGGATTTCTCCCAGACCAAAGCTGCCCCCTCCTCCAAACCTGGCTGCCATCAGAGGCCCAAACGCGCCCTACAAAAGGACATCTGCATTGTGGGTTCTTGCGTTTGGCTTCTTGGGGAAAAGTGCCTCCTTTCAAAGCCAAATTGCCTAACTTGCCTGCGGCCCGTCCTGGGCTTTTGACTACAAAAATTCCATAAGGACGAGGATTTCTCCCAGACCAAAGCTGCCCCCTCCTCCAAACCTGGCTGCCATCGGAGGCCCAAACGCGCCCTACAAAATGACATCTGCCAAGTGGGCTCTTGAGTTTGGCTTCTTGGGGAAAAGTGCCTCCTTTCAAAGCCAAAATGCCAAACTTGCCTGCGGCCCGTCCTGGGCTTTTGAGTACAAAAATTCCATAAGGACGAGGATTTCTCCCAGACCAAAGCTGCCCCCTCCTCCAAACCTGGCTGCCATCGGAGGCCCAAATGTGGCCTACAAAATGACATCTGCCAAGTGGGCTCTTGAGTTTGGCTTCTTGGGTGGAAGTGCCTCCTTTCAAAGCCAACTTGCCTGCGGCCCGTCCTGGGCTTTTGCCTCCAAAAATTCCATAAGGACGAGGATTTCTCCCAGACCAAAGCTGCCCCCTCCTCCAAACCTGGCTGCCATCGGAGGCCCAAACACGCCCTACAAAATGACATCTGCCAAGTGGGCTCTTGAGTTTGGCTTCTTGGGTGGAAGTACCTCCTTTCAAAGCCAACTTGCCTGCGGCCCGTGCTGGGCTTTTGCCTAAAAAAATTCCATAAGGACGAGGATTTCTCCCAGACCAAAGCTGCCCCCTCCTCCAAACCTGGCTGCCATCGGTGGCCCAAACGCGCCCTACAAAATGACATCTGCCAAGTGGGCTCCTGAGTTTGGCTTCTTGGGGGAAAGTGCCTCCTTTCAAAGCCAACTTGCCTGCATCCCGTGCTGGGCTTTAGACTACAAAAATTCCATAAGGACGAGGATTTCTCCCAGACCAAAGCTGCCCCCTCCTCCAAACCTGGCTGCCATCGGAGGCCCAAACACGCCCTACAAAATGACATCTGCATTGTGGGTTCTTGAGTTTGGCTTCTTGGGGAAAAGTGCCTCCTTTCAAAGCCAACTTGCCTAACTTGCCTGCGCCCCATGCGGGGTTTTTGCCTACAAAAATTCCATAAGGACGAGGATTTCTCCCAGACCAAAGCTGCCCCCTCCTCCAAACCTGGCTGCCATCGGAGGCCCAAACGCGCCCTACAAAATGACACCTGCCAAGTGGGCTCTTGAGTTTGGCTTCTTGGGGAAAAGTGACTCCTTTCAAAACCAACTTGCCTGTGTCCCGTCCCGGGCTTTTGCTACAAAAATTCCATAAGGACGAGGATTCCTCCCAGACCAAAGCTGCCCCCTCCTCCAAACCTGGCTGCCATCGGAGGCCCAAACGCGCCCTACAAAATGACATCTGCCAAGTGGGCTCTTGAGTTTGGCTTCCTGGGGAAAAGTGCCTCCTCTCGGAGTCAACTTGCCTGCGGCCCATGCAGGGCTTTTGCCGACAAAAATTCCATAAGGACGAGGATTTCTCCCAGACCAAAGCTGCCCCCTCCTCCAAACCTGGCTGTCATCGGAGGCCCAAACGCGCCCTACAAAATGACATCTGCCAAGTGGGCTCTTGAGTTTGGCTTCTTGGGTGGAAGTACCTCCTTTCAAAGCCAACTTGCCTGCGGCCCGTCCTGGGCTTTTGCCTACAAAAATTCCATAAGGACGAGGATTTCTCCCAGACCAAAGCTGCCCCCTCCTCCAAACCTGGCTGCCATCGGAGGCCCAAACGCGCCCTACAAAATGACATCTGCCAAGTGGGCTCTTGAGTTTGGCTTCTTGGGGAAAAGTGCCTCCTTTCAAAGCCAAAATGCCAAACTTGCCTGCGGCCCGTCCTGGGCTTTTGAGTACAAAAATTCCATAAGGACGAGGATTTCTCCCAGACCAAAGCTGCCCCCTCCTCCAAACCTGGCTGCCATCAGAGGCCCAAACGCGCCCTACAAAAGGACATCTGCATTGTGGGTTCTTGAGTTTGGCTTCTTGGGGAAAAGTGCCTCCTTTCAAAGCCAACTTGCCTAACTTGCCTGCGGCCCGTCCTGGGCTTTTGCCTACAAAAATTCCATAAGGACGAGGATTTCTCCCAGACCAAAGCTGCCCCCTCCTCCAAACCTGGCTGCCATCGGAGGCCCAAACATGCCCTACAAAATGACATCTGCCAAGTGGGCTCTTGAGTTTGGCTTCTTGGGTGGAAGTGCCTCCTTTCAAAGCCAACTTGCCTGCGGCCAATTCTGGGCTTTTGCCTACAAAAATTCCATAAGGACGAGGATTTCTCCCAGACCAAAGCTGCCCCCTCCTCCAAACCTGGCTGCCATCGGCGGCCCAAACGCGCCCTACAAAATGACATCTGCCAAGTGGGCTCCTGAGTTTGGCTTCCTGGGGGAAAGTGCCTCCTTTCAAAGCCAACTTGCCTGCAGCCCGTGCTGGGCTTTAGACTACAAAAATTCCATATGGACGAGGATTTCTCCCAGACCAAAGCTGCCCCCTCCTCCAAACCTGGCTGTCATCGGAGGCCCAAACGCGCCCTACAAAATGACATCTGCATTGAGGGTTCTGGAGTTTGGCTTCTTGGGGAAAAGTGCCTCCTTTCGGAGCCAACTTGCCTAACTTGCCTGCGGCCCGTCCTGGGCTTTTGCCTCCAAAAATTCCAGAAGGACGAGGATTTCTCCCAGACCAAAGCTGCCCCCTCCTCCAAACCTCGCTGCCATCGGAGGCCCAAACGCGCCCTACAAAATGACATCTGCCAAGTGGGCTCTTGAGTTTGGCTTCTTGGGGAAAAGTGCCTCCTTTCGGAGTCAACTTGCCGGCGGCCCATGCAGGGCTTTTGCCTCCAAAAATTCCATAAGGACGAGGATTTCTCCCAGACCAAAGCTGCCCCCTCCTCCAAACCTGGCTGCCATCGGAGGCCCAAACGCGCCCTACAAAATGACATCTGCCAAGTGGGCTCTTGAGTTTGGCTTCTTGGGTGGAAGTGCCTCCTTTCAAAGCCAACTTGCCTGCGGCCCGTCCTGGGCTTTTGCCTACAAAAATTCCATAAGGACGAGGATTTCTCCCAGACCAAAGCTGCCCCCTCCTCCAAACCTGGCTGCCATCAGAGGCCCAAACGTGCCCCACAAAATGACATATGCATTGAGGGTTCTTGAGTTTGGCTTCTTGGGGAAAAGTGCCTCCTTGCGGAGCCAACTTGCCTAACTTGCCTGCGGCCCGTCCTGGGCTTTTGAGTACAAAAATTCCATAAGGACGAGGATTTCTCCCAGACCAAAGCTGCCCCCTCCTCCAAACCTGGCTGCCATCGGAGGCCCAAAGGTGCCCTACAAAATGACACCTGCCAAGTGGGCTCTTGAGTTTGGCTTCTTGGGGAAAAGTGACTCCTTTCAAAACCAACTTGCCTGTGTCCCGTCCCGGGCTTTTGCTACAAAAATTCCATAAGGACGAGGATTCCTCCCAGACCAAAGCTGCCCCCTCCTCCAAACCTGGCTGCCATCGGAGGCCCAAACGCGCCCTACAAAATGACATCTGCCAAGTGGGCTCTTGAGTTTGGCTTCCTGGGGAAAAGTGCCTCCTCTCGGAGTCAACTTGCCTGCGGCCCATGCAGGGCTTTTGCCGACAAAAATTCCATAAGGACGAGGATTTCTCCCAGACCAAAACTGCCCCCTCCTCCAAACCTGGCTGCCATCGGAGGCCCAAACGCGCCCTACAAAATGACACCTGCCAAGTGGGCTCTTGAGTTTGGCTTCTTGGGGGAAAGTGCCTCCTTTCAAAGCCAACTTGCCTGCGGCCCGTCCTGGGCTTGTGCCTACAAAAATTCCATAGGGACGAGGATTTCTCCCAGAACAAAGCTGCCCCCTCCTCCAAACCTGGCTGTCATCGGAGGCCCAAACGCGCCCTACAAAATGACATCTGCATTGAGGGTTCTGGAGTTTGGCTTCTTGGGGAAAAGTGCCTCCTTTCGGAGCCAACTTGCCTAACTTGCCTGCGGCCCGTCCTGGGCTTTTGCCTCCAAAAATTCCAGAAGGACGAGGATTTCTCCCAGACCAAAGCTGCCCCCTCCTCCAAACCTGGCTGCCATCGGAGGCCCAAACGCGCCCTACAAAATGACATCTGCCAAGTGGGCTCTTGAGTTTGGCTTCTTGGGGAAAAGTGCCTCCTTTCGGAGTCAACTTGCCGGCGGCCCATGCAGGGCTTTTGCCTCCAAAAATTCCATAAGGACGAGGATTTCTCCCAGACCAAAGCTGCCCCCTCCTCCAAACCTGGCTGCCATCGGAGGCCCAAACGCGCCCTACAAAATGACATCTGCCAAGTGGGCTCTTGAGTTTGGCTTCTTGGGTGGAAGTGCCTCCTTTCAAAGCCAACTTGCCTGCGGCCCGTCCTGGGCTTTTGCCTACAAAAATTCCATAAGGACGAGGATTTCTCCCAGACCAAAGCTGCCCCCTCCTCCAAACCTGGCTGCCATCAGAGGCCCAAACGTGCCCCACAAAATGACATCTGCATTGAGGGTTCTTGAGTTTGGCTTCTTGGGGAAAAGTGCCTCCTTGCGGAGCCAACTTGCCTAACTTGCCTGCGGCCCGTCCTGGGCTTTTGCCTCCAAAAATTCCAGAAGGACGAGGATTTCTCCCAGACCAAAGCTGCCCCCTCCTCCAAACCTGGCTGCCATCGGAGGCCCAAAGGTGCCCTACAAAATGACACCTGCCAAGTGGGCTCTTGAGTTTGGCTTCTTGGGGAAAAGTGACTCCTTTCAAAACCAACTTGCCTGTGTCCCGTCCCGGGCTTTTGCTACAAAAATTCCATAAGGACGAGGATTCCTCCCAGACCAAAGCTGCCCCCTCCTCCAAACCTGGCTGCCATCGGAGGCCCAAACGCGCCCTACAAAATGACATCTGCCAAGTGGGCTCTTGAGTTTGGCTTCTTGGGTGGAAGTGCCTCCTTTCAAAGCCAACTTGCCTGCGGCCAATTCTGGGCTTTTGCCTACAAAAATTCCATAAGGACGAGGATTTCTCCCAGACCAAAGCTGCCCCCTCCTCCAAACCTGGCTGCCATCGGCGGCCCAAACGCGCCCTACAAAATGACATCTGCCAAGTGGGCTCCTGAGTTTGGCTTCCTGGGGGAAAGTGCCTCCTTTCAAAGCCAACTTGCCTGCAGCCCGTGCTGGGCTTTAGACTACAAAAATTCCATATGGACGAGGATTTCTCCCAGACCAAAGCTGCCCCCTCCTCCAAACCTGGCTGTCATCGGAGGCCCAAACGCGCCCTACAAAATGACATCTGCATTGAGGGTTCTGGAGTTTGGCTTCTTGGGGAAAAGTGCCTCCTTTCGGAGCCAACTTGCCTAACTTGCCTGCGGCCCGTCCTGGGCTTTTGCCTCCAAAAATTCCAGAAGGACGAGGATTTCTCCCAGACCAAAGCTGCCCCCTCCTCCAAACCTGGCTGCCATCGGAGGCCCAAACGCGCCCTACAAAATGACATCTGCCAAGTGGGCTCTTGAGTTTGGCTTCTTGGGGAAAAGTGCCTCCTTTCGGAGTCAACTTGCCGGCGGCCCATGCAGGGCTTTTGCCTCCAAAAATTCCATAAGGACGAGGATTTCTCCCAGACCAAAGCTGCCCCCTCCTCCAAACCTGGCTGCCATCGGAGGCCCAAACGCGCCCTACAAAATGACATCTGCCAAGTGGGCTCTTGAGTTTGGCTTCTTGGGTGGAAGTGCCTCCTTTCAAAGCCAACTTGCCTGCGGCCCGTCCTGGGCTTTTGCCTACAAAAATTCCATAAGGACGAGGATTTCTCCCAGACCAAAGCTGCCCCCTCCTCCAAACCTGGCTGCCATCAGAGGCCCAAACGTGCCCCACAAAATGACATCTGCATTGAGGGTTCTTGAGTTTGGCTTCTTGGGGAAAAGTGCCTCCTTGCGGAGCCAACTTGCCTAACTTGCCTGCGGCCCGTCCTGGGCTTTTGCCTCCAAAAATTCCAGAAGGACGAGGATTTCTCCCAGACCAAAGCTGCCCCCTCCTCCAAACCTGGCTGCCATCGGAGGCCCAAAGGTGCCCTACAAAATGACACCTGCCAAGTGGGCTCTTGAGTTTGGCTTCTTGGGGAAAAGTGACTCCTTTCAAAACCAACTTGCCTGTGTCCCGTCCCGGGCTTTTGCTACAAAAATTCCATAAGGACGAGGATTCCTCCCAGACCAAAGCTGCCCCCTCCTCCAAACCTGGCTGCCATCGGAGGCCCAAACGCGCCCTACAAAATGACATCTGCCAAGTGGGCTCTTGAGTTTGGCTTCCTGGGGAAAAGTGCCTCCTCTCGGAGTCAACTTGCCTGCGGCCCATGCAGGGCTTTTGCCGACAAAAATTCCATAAGGACGAGGATTTCTCCCAGACCAAAACTGCCCCCTCCTCCAAACCTGGCTGCCATCGGAGGCCCAAACGCGCCCTACAAAATGACACCTGCCAAGTGGGCTCTTGAGTTTGGCTTCTTGGGGGAAAGTGCCTCCTTTCAAAGCCAACTTGCCTGCGGCCCGTCCTGGGCTTGTGCCTACAAAAATTCCATAGGGACGAGGATTTCTCCCAGAACAAAGCTGCCCCCTCCTCCAAACCTGGCTGTCATCGGAGGCCCAAACGCGCCCTACAAAATGACATCTGCATTGAGGGTTCTGGAGTTTGGCTTCTTGGGGAAAAGTGCCTCCTTTCGGAGCCAACTTGCCTAACTTGCCTGCGGCCCGTCCTGGGCTTTTGCCTCCAAAAATTCCAGAAGGACGAGGATTTCTCCCAGACCAAAGCTGCCCCCTCCTCCAAACCTGGCTGCCATCGGAGGCCCAAACGCGCCCTACAAAATGACATCTGCCAAGTGGGCTCTTGAGTTTGGCTTCTTGGGGAAAAGTGCCTCCTTTCGGAGTCAACTTGCCGGCGGCCCATGCAGGGCTTTTGCCTCCAAAAATTCCATAAGGACGAGGATTTCTCCCAGACCAAAGCTGCCCCCTCCTCCAAACCTGGCTGCCATCGGAGGCCCAAACGCGCCCTACAAAATGACATCTGCCAAGTGGGCTCTTGAGTTTGGCTTCTTGGGTGGAAGTGCCTCCTTTCAAAGCCAACTTGCCTGCGGCCCGTCCTGGGCTTTTGCCTACAAAAATTCCATAAGGACGAGGATTTCTCCCAGACCAAAGCTGCCCCCTCCTCCAAACCTGGCTGCCATCAGAGGCCCAAACGTGCCCCACAAAATGACATCTGCATTGAGGGTTCTTGAGTTTGGCTTCTTGGGGAAAAGTGCCTCCTTGCGGAGCCAACTTGCCTAACTTGCCTGCGGCCCGTCCTGGGCTTTTGCCTCCAAAAATTCCAGAAGGACGAGGATTTCTCCCAGACCAAAGCTGCCCCCTCCTCCAAACCTGGCTGCCATCGGAGGCCCAAAGGTGCCCTACAAAATGACACCTGCCAAGTGGGCTCTTGAGTTTGGCTTCTTGGGGAAAAGTGACTCCTTTCAAAACCAACTTGCCTGTGTCCCGTCCCGGGCTTTTGCTACAAAAATTCCATAAGGACGAGGATTCCTCCCAGACCAAAGCTGCCCCCTCCTCCAAACCTGGCTGCCATCGGAGGCCCAAACGCGCCCTACAAAATGACATCTGCCAAGTGGGCTCTTGAGTTTGGCTTCCTGGGGAAAAGTGCCTCCTCTCGGAGTCAACTTGCCTGCGGCCCATGCAGGGCTTTTGCCGACAAAAATTCCATAAGGACGAGGATTTCTCCCAGACCAAAACTGCCCCCTCCTCCAAACCTGGCTGCCATCGGAGGCCCAAACGCGCCCTACAAAATGACACCTGCCAAGTGGGCTCTTGAGTTTGGCTTCTTGGGGGAAAGTGCCTCCTTTCAAAGCCAACTTGCCTGCGGCCCGTCCTGGGCTTGTGCCTACAAAAATTCCATAGGGACGAGGATTTCTCCCAGAACAAAGCTGCCCCCTCCTCCAAACCTGGCTGCCATCGGAGGCCCAAACGCGCCCTACAAAATGACATCTGCCAAGTGGGCTCTTGAGTTTGGGTTCTTGGGGAAAAGTGCCTCCTTTCGGAACCAAAATGCCTAACTTGCCTGCGGCCCGTCCTGGGCTTTTGAGTACAAAAATTCCATAAGGACGAGGATTTCTCCCAGAACAAAGCTGCCCCCTCCTCCAAACATGGCTGCCATCGGAGGCCCAAACGCGCCCTACAAAATGACATCTCCCAAGTGGGCTCTTGAGTTTGGCTTCTTGGGGAAAAGTGCCTCCTTTCGGAGTCAACTTGCCGGCGGCCCATGCAGGGCTTTTGCCTACAAAAATTCCATAAGGACGAGGATTTCTCCCAGACCAAAGCTGCCCCCTCCTCCAAACCTGGCTGCCATCGGAGGCCCAAACGTGCCCTAGAAAATGACATCTGCCAAGTGGGCTCTTGAGTTTGGCTTCTTGGGTGGAAGTGCCTCCTTTCAAAGCCAACTTGCCTGCGGCCTGTCCTGGGCTTTTGCCTACAAAAATTCCATAAGGACGAGGATTTCTCCCAGACCAAAGCTGCCCCCTCCTCCAAACCTGGCTGCCATCAGTGGCCCAAACGCGCCCTACAAAATGACATCTGCCAAGTGGGCTCCTGAGTTTGGCTTCTTGGGGGAAAGTGCCTCCTTTCAAAGCCAACTTGCCTGCAGCCCGTCCTGGGCTTTAGACTACAAAAATTCCATAAGGACGAGGATTTCTCCCAGACCAAAGCTGCCCCCTCCTCCAAACCTGGCTGCCATCGGAGGCCCAAACGCGCCCTACAAAATGACATCTGCATTGAGGGTTCTGGAGTTTGGCTTCTTGGGGAAAAGTGCCTCCTTTCGGAGCCAACTTGCCTAACTTGCCTGCGGCCCGTCCTGGGCTTTAGACTACAAAAATTCCAGAAGGACGAGGATTTCTCCCAGACCAAAGCTGCCCCCTCCTCCAAACCTGGCTGCCATCGGAGGCCCAAACGCGCCCCACAAAATGACATCTGCATTGAGGGTTCTTGAGTTTGGCTTCTTGGGGAAAAGTGCCTCCTTTCGGAGCCAACTTGCCTAACTTGCCTGCGGCCCGTCCTGGGCTTTTGCCTCCAAAAATTCCATAAGGACGAGGATTTCTCCCAGACCAAAGCTGCCCCCTCCTCCAAACCTGGCTGCCATCGGAGGCCCAAACACGCCCTACAAAATGACATCTGCATTGTGGGTTCTTGAGTTTGGCTTCTTGGGGAAAAGTGCCTCCTTTCAAAGCCAACATGCCTAACTTGCCTGCGGCCCATGCGGGGTTTTTGCCTACAAAAATTCCATAAGGACGAGGATTTCTCCCAGACCAAAGCTGCCCCCTCCTCCAAACCTGGCTGCCATCGGAGGCCCAAACGCGCCCTACAAAATGACACCTGCCAAGTGGGTTCTTGAGTTTGGCTTCTTGGGGAAAAGTGACTCCTTTCAAAACCAACTTGCCTGCGTCCCGTCCCAGGCATTTGCTACAAAAATTCCATAAGGACGAGGATTCCTCCCAGACCAAAGCTGCCCCCTCCTCCAAACCTGGCTGCCATCGGAGGCCCAAACGCGCCCTACAAAATGACATCTGCCAAGTGGGCTCTTGAGTTTGGCTTCTTGGGGAAAAGTGCCTCCTTTCGGAGTCAACTTGCCTGCGGCCCGTCCTGGGCTTTTGCCGACAAAAATTCCAGAAGGACGAGGATTTCTCCCAGAGCAAAGCTGCCCCCTCCTCCAAACCTGGCTGTCATCGGAGGCCCAAACGCGCCCTACAAAATGACATCTGCCAAGTGGGCTCTTGAGTTTGGCTTCTTGGGTGGAAGTACCTCCTTTCAAAGCCAACTTGCCTGCGGCCCGTCCTGGGCTTTTGCCTACAAAAATTCCATAAGGACGAGGATTTCTCCCAGACCAAAGCTGCCCCCTCCTCCAAACCTGGCTGCCATCGGAGGCCCAAACGCGCCCTACAAAATGACATCTGCCAAGTGGGCTCTTGAGTTTGGCTTCTTGGGGAAAAGTCCCTCCTTTCAAAGCCAACTTGCCTAACTAGCCTGCGGCCCGTGCTGGGCTTTAGACTACAAAAATTCCATAAGGACGAGGATTTCTCCCAGACCAAAGCTGCCCCCTCCTCCAAACCTGGCTGCCATCGGAGGCCCAAACGTGCCCTACAAAATGACACCTGCCAAGTGGGCTCTTGAGTTTGGCTTCTTGGGTGGAAGTGCCTATTATCAAAGCCAACTTGCCTGCGGCCCGTGCTGTGCTTTAGACTACAAAAATTCCATAAGGACGAGGATTTCTCCCAGACCAAAGCTGCCCCCTCCTCCAAACCTGGCTGCCATCGGAGGCCCAAACGCGCCCTACAAAATTACATCTGCCAAGCGGGCTCTTGAGTTTGGCTTCTTGGGGAAAAGTGCCTCCTTTCGGAGCCAACTTGCCTAACTTGCCTGCGGCCCGTGCTGGGCTTTTGAGTACAAAAATTCCAGAAGGACGAGGATTTCTCCCAGGCCAAAGCTGCCCCCTCCTCCAAACCTGGCTGCCATCGGAGGCCCAAACGCGCCCCACAAAATGACACCTGCATTGAGGGTTCTTGAGTTTGGCTTCCTGGGGAAAAGTGCCTCCTTTCGGAGTCATCTTGCCTGCGGCCCATGCAGGGCTTTTGCCTACAAAAATTCCATAAGGACGAGGATTTCTCCCAGACCAAAGCTGCCCCCTCCTCCAAACCTGGCTGCCATCGGAGGCCCAAAAGTGCCCTACAAAATGACATCTGCCAAGTGGGCTCCTGAGTTTGGCTTCTTGGGGGAAAGTGCCTCCTTTCAAAGCCAACTTGCCTGCGGCCCGTCCTGGGCTTTTGCCTCCAAAAATTCCAGAAGGACGAGGATTTCTCCCAGACCAAAGCTGCCTCCTCCTCCAAACCTGGCTGCCATCGGAGGCCCAAACGCGCCCTACAAAATGACATCTGCATTGTGGGTTCTTGAGTTTCGCTTCTTGGGGAAAAGTGCCTCCTTTCAAAGCCAACTTGCCTAACTAGCCTGCCGCCCTTCCTGGGCTTTTGCCAACAAAAATTCCATAAGGACGAGGATTCCTCCCAGACCAAAGCTGCCCCCTCCTCCAAACCTGGCTGCCATCGGAGGCCCAAACGCGCCCTACAAAATGACATCTGCCAAGTGGGCTCTTGAGTTTGGCTTTCTGGGGAAAAGTGCCTCCTTTCGGAGTCAACTTGCCTGCGGCCCATGCAGGGCTTTTGCCGACAAAAATTCCATAAGGACGAGGATTTCTCCCAGACCAAAGCTGCCCCCTCCTCCAAACCTGGCTGCCATCGGAGGCCCAAACGCGCCCTACAAAATGACACCTGCCAAGTGGGCTCTTGAGTTTGGCTTCTTGGGGGAAAGTGCCTCCTTTCAAAGCCAATTTGCCTGCGGCCCGTCCTGGGCTTGTGCCTACAAAAATTCCATAAGGACGAGGATTTCTCCCAGACCAAAGCTGCCCCCTCCTCCAAACCTGGCTGCCATCGGAGGCCCAAACGCGCCCTACAAAATGACATCTGCCAAGTGGGCTCTTGAGTTTGGCTTCTTGGGGAAAAGTGCCTCCTTTCAAAGCAACTTGCCTAACTTGCCTGCGGCCCGTCCTGGGCTTTTGCCTACAAAAATTCCATAAGGACAAGGATTTCTCCCAGACCAAAGCTGCCCCCTCCTCCAAACCTGGCTGCCATCGGAGGCCCAAACGCGCCCTACAAAATGACATCTGCCAAGTGGGCTCTTGAGTTTCGCTTCTTGCGGAAAAGTGCCTCCTTTCGGAGTCAACTTGCAGGCGGCCCATGCAGGGCTTTTGCCTACAAAAATTCCATAAGGACGAGGATTTCTCCCAGACCAAAGCTGCCCCCTCCTCCAAACCTGGCTGCCATCGGAGGCCCAAACGTGCCCTACAAAATGACATCTGCCAAGTGGGCTCTTGAGTTTGGCTTCTTGGGTGGAAGTGCCTCCTTTCAAAGCCAACTTGCCTGCGGCCCGTCCTGGGCTTTTGCCTACAAAAATTCCATAAGGACGAGGATTTCTCCCAGACCAAAGCTGCCCCCTCCTCCAAACCTGGCTGCCATCGGAGGCCCAAACGCGCCCTACAAAATGACATCTGCCAAGTGGGCTCTTGAGTTTGGCTTCTTGCGGAAAAGTGCCTCCTTTCAAAGACAACTTGCCTAACTAGCCTGCGGCCCATTCTGGGCTTTTGCCTACAAAAATTCCATAAGGACGAGGATTTCTCCCAGACCAAAGCTGCCCCCTCCTCCAAACCGAGCTGCCATCGGTGGCCCAAACGCGCCCTACAAAATGACATCTGCCAAGTGGGTTCCTGAGTTTCGCTTCTTGGGGGAAAGTGCCTCCTTTCGGAGCCAACTTGCCTAACTTGCCTGCGGCCCGTCCTGGGCTTTTGAGTACAAAAATTCCAGAAGGACGAGGATTTCTCCCAGACCAAAGCTGCCCCCTCCTCCAAACCTGGCTGCCATTGGAGGCCCAAACGCGCCCCACAAAATGACACCTGCATTGAGGGTTCTTGAGTTTGGCTTCCTGGGGAAAAGTGCCTCC
Source organism: Cinclus cinclus (assembly GCF_963662255.1). NCBI lineage: Eukaryota > Metazoa > Chordata > Aves > Passeriformes > Cinclidae > Cinclus > Cinclus cinclus. The sequence goes on from NW_026912044.1 coordinate 223,718, forward strand.
TTTCGGAGTCAACTTGCCCGCGGCCCATGCGGGGTTTTTGCCTACAAAAATTCCATAAGGACGAGGATTCCTCCCAGACCAAAGCTGCCCCCTCCTCCAAACCTGGCTGCCATCGGAGGTCCAAACGCGCCCTACAAAATGACATCTGCCAAGTGGGCTCTTGAGTTTGGCTTCTTGGGGAAAAGTGCTTCCTTTCGGAGCCAAAATGCCAAACTTGCCTGCGGCCTGTCCTGGGCTTTTGAGTACAAAAATTCCAGAAGGACGAGGATTTCTCCCAGACCAAAGCTGCCCCCTCCTCCAAACCTGGCTGCCATCAGAGGCCCAAACGCGCCCTACAAAAGGACATCTGCATTGTGGGTTCTTGAGTTTGGCTTCTTGGGGAAAAGTGCCTCCTTTCAAAGCCAACTTGCCTAACTTGCCTGCGGCCCGTCCTGGGCTTTTGCCTACAAAAATTCCATAAGGACGAGGATTTCTCCCAGACCAAAGCTGCCCCCTCCTCCAAACCTGGCTGCCATCGGAGGCCCAAACGCGCCCCACAAAATGACATCTGCATTGAGGGTTCTTGAGTTTGGCTTCTTGGGGAAAAGTGCCTCCTTTCGGAGCCAACTTGCCTAACTTGCCTGCGGCCCGTCCTGGGCTTTTGCCTCCAAAAATTCCATAAGGACGAGGATTTCTCCCAGACCAAAGCTGCCCCCTCCTCCAAACCTGGCTGCCATCGGAGGCCCAAACACGCCCTACAAAATGACATCTGCATTGTGGGTTCTTGAGTTTGGCTTCTTGGGGAAAAGTGCCTCCTTTCAAAGCCAACTTGCCTAACTTGCCTGCGGCCCATGCGGGGTTTTTGCCTACAAAAATTCCATAAGGACGAGGATTTCTCCCAGACCAAAGCTGCCCCCTCCTCCAAACCTGGCTGCCATCGGAGGCCCAAACGCGCCCTACAAAATGACACCTGCCAAGTGGGCTCTTGAGTTTGGCTTCTTGGGGAAAAGTGACTCCTTTCAAAACCAACTTGCCTGCGTCCCGTCCCGGGCATTTGCTACAAAAATTCCATAAGGACGAGGATTCCTCCCAGACCAAAGCTGCCCCCTCCTCCAAACCTGGCTGCCATCGGAGGCCCAAACGCGCCCTACAAAATGACATCTGCCAAGTGGGCTCTTGAGTTTGGCTTTCTGGGGAAAAGTGCCTCCTTTCGGAGTCAACTTGCCTGCGGCCCGTCCTGGGCTTTTGCCTCCAAAAATTCCAGAAGGACGAGGATTTCTCCCAGAGCAAAGCTGCCCCCTCCTCCAAACCTGGCTGTCATCGGAGGCCCAAACGCGCCCTACAAAATGACATCTGCCAAGTGGGCTCTTGAGTTTGGCTTCTTGGGTGGAAGTACCTCCTTTCAAATCCAACTTGCCTGCGGCCCGTCCTGGGCTTTTGCCTACAAAAATTCCATAAGGACGAGGATTTCTCCCAGACCAAAGCTGCCCCCTCCTCCAAACCTGGCTGCCATCGGAGGCCCAAACGCGCCCTACAAAATGACATCTGCCAAGTGGGCTCTTGAGTTTGGCTTCTTGGGGAAAAGTCCCTCCTTTCAAAGCCAACTTGCCTAACTAGCCTGCGGCCCGTGCTGGGCTTTAGACTACAAAAATTCCATAAGGACGAGGATTTCTCCCAGACCAAAGCTGCCCCCTCCTCCAAACCTGGCTGCCATCGGAGGCCCAAACGTGCCCTACAAAATGACACCTGCCAAGTGGGCTCTTGAGTTTGGCTTCTTGGGTGGAAGTGCCTATTATCAAAGCCAACTTGCCTGCGGCCCGTGCTGTGCTTTAGACTACAAAAATTCCATAAGGACGAGGATTTCTCCCAGACCAAAGCTGCCCCCTCCTCCAAACCTGGCTGCCATCGGAGGCCCAAACGCGCCCTACAAAATGACATCTGCCAAGCGGGCACTTGAGTTTGGCTTCTTGGGGAAAAGTGCCTCCTTTCGGAGCCAACTTGCCTAACTAGCCTGCGGCCCGTGCTGGGCTTTTGCCTCCAAAAATTCCAGAAGGACGAGGATTTCTCCCAGGCCAAAGCTGCCCCCTCCTCCAAACCTGGCTGCCATCGGAGGCCCAAACGCGCCCTACAAAATGACACCTGCATTGAGGGTTCTTGAGTTTGGCTTCCTGGGGAAAAGTGCCTCCTTTCGGAGTCAACTTGCCTGCGGCCCATGCAGGGCTTTTGCCTACAAAAATTCCATAAGGACGAGGATTTCTCCCAGACCAAAGCTGCCCCCTCCTCCAAACCTGGCTGCCATCGGAGGCCCAAAAGTGCCCTACAAAATGACATCTGCCAAGTGGGCTCTTGAGTTTGGCTTCTTGGGTGGAAGTGCCTCCTTTCAAAGCCAACTTGCCTGCGGCCCGTCCTGGGCTTTTGCCTCCAAAAATTCCAGAAGGACGAGGATTTCTCCCAGACCAAAGCTGCCCCCTCCTCCAAACCTGGCTGCCATCGGAGGCCCAAACGCGCCCTACAAAATGACATCTGCCAAGTGGGCTCTTGAGTTTGGCTTCTTGGGTGGATGTACCTCCTTTCAAAGCCAACTTGCCTGCGGCCCGTGCTGGGCTTTTGCCTACAAAAATTCCATAAGGACGAGGATTTCTCCCAGACCAAAGCTGCCCCCTCCTCCAAACCTGGCTGCCATCGGTGGCCCAAACGCGCCCTACAAAATGACATCTGCCAAGGGGGCTCCTGAGTTTGGCTTCTTGGGGGAAAGTGCCTCCTTTCAAAGCCAACTTGCCTGCAGCCCGTGCTGGGCTTTAGACTACAAAAATTCCATAAGGACGAGGATTTCTCCCAGACCAAAGCTGCCCCCTCCTCCAAACCTGGCTGCCATCGGAGGCCCAAACGCGCCCCACAAAATGACATCTGCATTGAGGGTTCTTGAGTTTGGCTTCTTGGGGAAAAGTGCCTCCTTTCGGAGCCAACTTGCCTAACTTGCCTGCGGCCCGTCCTGGGCTTTTGAGTACAAAAATTCCATAAGGACGAGGATTTCTCCCAGACCAAAGCTGCCCCCTCCTCCAAACCTGGCTGCCATCGGAGGCCCAAACACGCCCTACAAAATGACATCTGCATTGAGGGTTCTTGAGTTTGGCTTCTTGGGGAAAAGTGCCTCCTTTCAAAGCCAACTTGCCTAACTTGCCTGCGGCCCATGCGGGGTTTTTGCCTACAAAAATTCCATAAGGACGAGGATTTCTCCCAGACCAAAGCTGCCCCCTCCTCCAAACCTGGCTGCCATCCGAGGCCCAAACGCGCCCTACAAAATGACACCTTCCAAGTGGGCTCTTGAGTTTGGCTTCTTGGGGAAAAGTGACTCCTTTCAAAACCAACTTGCCTGCGTCCCGTCCCGGGCTTTTGCTACAAAAATTCCATAAGGACGAGGATTCCTCCCAGACCAAAGCTGCCCCCTCCTCCAAACCTGGCTGCCATCGGAGGCCCAAACGCGCCCTACAAAATGACATCTGCCAAGTGGGCTCTTGAGTTTGGCTTTCTGGGGAAAAGTGCCTCCTTTCGGAGTCAACTTGCCTGCGGCCCGTCCTGGGCTTTTGCCGACAAAAATTCCAGAAGTTCGAGGATTTCTCCCAGACCAAAGCTGCCCCCTCCTCCAAACCTGGCTGTCATCGGAGGCCCAAACGCGCCCTACAAAATGACATCTGCCAAGTGGGCTCTTGAGTTTGGCTTCTTGGGTGGAAGTACCTCCTTTCAAAGCCAACTTGCCTGCGGCCCGTCCTGGGCTTTTGCCTACAAAAATTCCATAAGGACGAGGATTTCTCCCAGACCAAAGCTGCCCCCTCCTCCAAACCTGGCTGCCATCGGAGGCCCAAACGCGCCCTACAAAATGACATCTGCATTGTGGGTTCTTGAGTTTGGCTTCTTGGGGAAAAGTGCCTCCTTTCGGAGCCAACTTGCTTAACTAGCCTGCGGCCCGTGCTGGGCTTTTGCCTCCAAAAATTCCAGAAGGACGAGGATTTCTCCCAGGCCAAAGCTGCCCCCTCCTCCAAACCTGGCTGCCATCGGAGGCCCAAACGCGCCCCACAAAATGACACCTGCATTGAGGGTTCTTGAGTTTGGCTTCCTGGGGAAAAGTGCCTCCTTTCGGAGTCAACTTGCCTGCGGCCCATGCAGGGCTTTTGCCTACAAAAATTCCATAAGGACGAGGATTTCTCCCAGACCAAAGCTGCCCCCTCCTCCAAACCTGGCTGCCATCGGAGGCCCAAACGCGCCCCACAAAATGACATCTGCATTGAGGGTTCTTGAGTTTGGCTTCTTGGGGAAAGTGCCTCCTTTCGGAGCCAACTTGCCTAACTTGCCTGCGGCCCGTCCTGGGCTTTTGACTCCAAAAATTCCATAAGGACGAGGATTTCTCCCAGGCCAAAGCTGCCCCCTCCTCCAAACCTGGCTGCCATCGGAGGCCCAAACGTGCCCTGCAAAATGACATCTGCCAAGTGGACTCTTGAGTTTGGCTTCTTGGGTGGAAGTGCCTCCTTTCAAAGCCAACTTGCCTGCGGCCCGTCCTGGGCTTTTGCCTACAAAAATTCCAGAAGGACGAGGATTTCTCCCAGACCAAAGCTGCCCCCTCCTCCAAACCTGGCTGCCATCGGAGGCCCAAACGCGCCCTACAAAATGACATCTGCCAAGTGGGCTCTTGAGTTTGGCTTCTTGCGGAAAAGTGCCTCCTTTCAAAGCCAACTTGCCTAACTAGCCTGCAGCCCATGCAGGGCTTTTGCCTACAAAAATTCCATAAGGACGAGGATTTCTCCCAGACCAAAGCTGCCCCCTCCTCCAAACCTAGCTGCCATCGGTGGCCCAAACGCGCCCTACAAAATGACATCTGCCAAGTGGGCTCCTGAGTTTGGCTTCTTGGGGGAAAGTGCCTCCTTTCAAAGCCAACTTGCCTGCATCCCGTGCTATGCTTTTGCCTACAAAAATTCCATAAGGACGAGGATTTCTCCCAGACCAAAGCTGCCCCCTCCTCCAAACCTGGCTGCCATCGGAGGCCCAAACGCGCCCCACAAAATGACATCTGCATTGTGGGTTCTTGAGTTTGGCTTCTTGGGGAAAAGTGCCTCCTTTCAAAGCCAACTTGCCTAACTTGCCTGCGGCCCGTCCTGGGCTTTTGCCTACAAAAATTCCATAAGGAAGAGGATTTCTCCCAGACCAAAGCTGCCCCCTCCTCCAAACCTGGCTGCCATCGGAGGCCCAAACGCGCCCTACAAAATGACATCTGCCAAGTGGGCTCTTCAGTTTGGCTTCTTGGGGAAAAGTGCCTCCTTTCGGAGTCAACTTGCCGGCGGCCCATGCAGGGCTTTTGCCGACAAAAATTCCATAAGGACGAGGATTTCTCCCAGACCAAAGCTGCCCCCTCCTCCAAACCTGGCTGCCATCGGAGGCCCAAAAGTGCCCTACAAAATGACATCTGCCAAGTGGGCTCTTGAGTTTGGCTTCTTGGGTGGAAGTGCCTCCTTTCAAAGCCAACTTGCCTGCGGCCCGTCCTGGGCTTTTGCCTCCAAAAATTCCAGAAGGACGAGGATTTCTCCCAGACCAAAGCTGCCCCCTCCTCCAAACCTGGCTGCCATCGGAGGCCCAAACACGCCCTACAAAATGACATCTGCCAAGTGGGCTCTTGAGTTTGGCTTCTTGGGTGGAAGTGCCTCCTTTCAAAGCCAACTTGCCTGCGGCCCGTGCTGGGCTTTTGCCTACAAAAATTCCATAAGGACGAGGATTTCTCCCAGACCAAAGCTGCCCCCTCCTCCAAACCTGGCTGCCATCGGTGGCCCAAACGCGCCCTACAAAATGACATCTGCCAAGTGGGCTCCTGAGTTTGGCTTCTTGGGGGAAAGTGCCTCCTTTCAAAGCCAACTTGCCTGCAGCCCGTGCTGGGCTTTAGACTACAAAAATTCCATAAGGACGAGGATTTCTCCCAGAACAAAGCTGCCCCCTCCTCCAAACCTGGCTGCCATCGGAGGCCCAAACGCGCCCTACAAAATGACATCTGCCAAGTGGGCTCTTGAGTTTGGCTTCTTGGGGAAAAGTGCCTCCTTTCAAAGCCAAAATGCCAAACTTGCCTGCGGCCCGTCCTGGGCTTTTGAGTACAAAAATTCCATAAGGACGAGGATTTCTCCCAGACCAAAGCTGCCCCCTCCTCCAAACCTGGCTGCCATCAGAGGCCCAAACGCGCCCTACAAAAGGACATCTGCATTGTGGGTTCTTGAGTTTGGCTTCTTGGGGAAAAGTGCCTCCTTTCGGAGCCAACTTGCCTAACTTGCCTGCGGCCCGTCCTGGGCTTTTGCCTACAAAAATTCCAGAAGGACGAGGATTTCTCCCAGACCAAAGCTGCCCCCTCCTCCAAACCTGGCTGCCATCGGAGGCCCAAACGCGCCCTACAAAATGACATCTGCCAAGTGGGCTCTTGAGTTTGGCTTCTTGGGGAAAAGTGCCTCCTTTCGGAGTCAACTTGCCGGCAGCCCATGCAGGGCTTTTGCCTACAAAAATTCCATAAGGACGAGGATTTCTCCCAGACCAAAGCTGCCCCCTCCTCCAAACCTGGCTGCCATCGGAGGCCCAAAAGTGCCCTACAAAATGACATCTGCCAAGTGGGCTCTTGAGTTTGGCTTCTTGGGTGGAAGTGCCTCCTTTCAAAGCCAACTTGCCTGCGGCCCGTCCTGGGCTTTTGCCTCCAAAAATTCCATAAGGACGAGGATTTCTCCCAGACCAAAGCTGCCCCCTCCTCCAAACCTGGCTGCCATCGGAGGCCCAAACACGCCCTACAAAATGACATCTGCCAAGTGGGCTCTTGAGTTTGGCTTCTTGGGTGGAACTACCTCCTTTCAAAGCCAACTTGCCTGCGGCCCGTGCTGGGCTTTTGCCTACAAAAATTCCATAAGGACGAGGATTTCTCCCAGACCAAAGCTGCCCCCTCCTCCAAACCTGGCTGCCATCGGTGGCCCAAACGCGCCCTACAAAATGACATCTGCCAAGTGGGCTCCTGAGTTTGGCTTCTTGGGGGAAAGTGCCTCCTTTCAAAGCCAACTTGCCTGCATCCCGTGCTGGGCTTTAGACTACAAAAATTCCATAAGGACGAGGATTTCTCCCAGACCAAAGCTGCCCCCTCCTCCAAACCTGGCTGCCATCGGTGGCCCAAACGCGCCCTACAAAATGACATCTGCCAAGTGGGCTCTTGAGTTTGGCTTCTTGGGTGGAAGTTCCTCCTTTCAAAGCCAACTTGCCTGCGGCCCGTCCTGGGCTTTTGCCTACAAAAATTCCATAAGGACAAGGATTTCTCCCAGACCAAAGCTGCCCCCTCCTCCAAACCTGGCTGCCATCGGAGGCCCAAACGCGCCCTACAAAATGACATCTGCCAAGTGGGCTCTTGAGTTTGGCTTCTTGGGGAAAAGTGCCTCCTTTCGGAGCCAACTTGCCTAACTTGCCTGCGGCCCGTCCTGGGCTTTTGCTACAAAAATTCCATAAGGACGAGGATTTCTCCCAGACCAAAGCTGCCCCCTCCTCCAAACCTGGCTGCCATCGGAGGCCCAAACACGCCCTAGAAAATGACACCTGCCAAGTGGGCTCTTGAGTTTGGCTTCTTGGGGAAAAGTGACTCCTTTCAAAACCAACTTGCCTGCGTCCCGTCCCGGGCTTTTGCTACAAAAATTCCATAAGGACGAGGATTCCTCCCAGACCAAAGCTGCCCCCTCCTCCAAACCTGGCTGCCATCGGAGGCCCAAACGCGCCCTACAAAATGACATCTGCCAAGTGGGCTCTTGAGTTTGGCTTTCTGGGGAAAAGTGCCTCCTTTCGGAGTCAACTTGCCTGCGGCCCGTCCTGGGCTTTTGCCTCCAAAAATTCCAGAAGGACGAGGATTTCTCCCAGACCAAAGCTGCCCCCTCCTCCAAACCTGGCTGTCATCGGAGGCCCAAACGCGCCCTACAAAATGACATCTGCCAAGTGGGCTCTTGAGTTTGGCTTCTTGGGTGGAAGTACCTCCTTTCAAAGCCAACTTGCCTGCGGCCCGTCCTGGGCTTTTGCCTACAAAAATTCCATAAGGACGAGGATTTCTCCCAGACCAAAGCTGCCCCCTCCGCCAAACCTGGCTGCCATCGGAGGCCCAAACGCGCCCTACAAAATGACATCTGCCAAGTGGGCTCTTGAGTTTGGCTTCTTGGGGAAAAGTGCCTCCTTTCAAAGCCAACTTGCCTAACTTGCCTGCGGCCCGTCCTGGGCTTTTGCCTACAAAAATTCCATAAGGACGAGGATTTCTCCCAGACCAAAGCTGCCCCCTCCTCCAAACCTGGCTGCCATCGGAGGCCCAAACGCGCCCTACAAAATGACATCTGCCAAGTGGGCTCTTGAGTTTGGCTTCTTGGGGAAAAGTGCCTCCTTTCGGAGTCAACTTGCCGGCGGCCCGTCCTGGGCTTTTGCCTACAAAAATTCCATAAGGACGAGGATTTCTCCCAGACCAAAGCTGCCCCCTCCTCCAAACCTGGCTGCCATCGGAGGCCCAAAAGTGCCCTACAAAATGACATCTGCATTGTGGGTTCTTGAGTTTGGCTTCTTGGGTGGAAGTGCCTCCTTTCAAAGCCAACTTGCCTGCGGCCCGTCCTGGGCTTTTGCCTCCAAAAATTCCATAAGGACGAGGATTTATCCCAGACCAAAGCTGCCCCCTCCTCCAAACCTGGCTGCCATCGGAGGCCCAAACGCGCCCTACAAAATGACATCTGCCAAGTGGGCTCTTGAGTTTGGCTTCTTGGGGAAAAGTGCCTCCATTCAAAGCAAACTTGCCTAACTAGCCTGCGGCCCGTGCTGGGCTTTAGACTACAAAAATTCCATAAGGACGAGGATTTCTCCCAGACCAAAGCTGCCCCCTCCTCCAAACCTGGCTGCCATCAGAGGCCCAAACGCGCCCCACAAAATGACATCTGCCAAGTGGGCTCTTGAGTTTGGCTTCTTGGGGAAAAGTGCCTCCTTTCGGAGCCAACTTGCCTAACTTGCCTGCGGCCCGTCCTGGGCTTTTGAGTACAAAAATTCCATAAGGACGAGGATTTCTCCCAGACCAAAGCTGCCCCCTCCTCCAAACCTGGCTGCCATCGGAGGCCCAAACGCGCCCCACAAAATGACACCTGCATTGAGGGTTCTTGAGTTTGGCTTCCTGGGGGAAAGTGCGTCCTTTCGGAGTCAACTTGCCTGCGGCCCATGCAGGGCTTTGGCCTACAAAAATTCCATAAGGACGAGGATTTCTCCCAGACCAAAGCTGCCCCCTCCTCCAAACCTGGCTGCCATCGGAGGCCCAAACGCGCCCTACAAAATGACACCTGCCAAGTGGGCTCTTGAGTTTGGCTTCTTGGGTGGAAGTGCCTCCTTTCAAAGCCAACTTGCCTGCGGCCCATGCAGGGCTTTTGCCTACAAAAATTCCATAAGGACGAGGATTTCTCCCAGACCAAAGCTGCCCCCTCCTCCAAACCTGGCTGCCATCGGAGGCCCAAACGCGCCCTACAAAATGACATCTGCATTGTGGGTTCTTGAGTTTGGCTTCTTGGGGAAAAGTGCCTCCTTTCAAAGCCAACTTGCCTAACTTGCCTACGGCCCATGCGGGGTTTTTGCCTACAAAAATTCCATAAGGACGAGGATTTCTCCCAGACCAAAGCTGCCCCCTCCTCCAAACCTGGCTGCCATCGGAGGCCCAAACGCGCCCTACAAAATGACACCTGCCAAGTGGGCTCTTGAGTTTGGGTTCTTGGGGAAAAGTGCTTCCTTTCGGAGCCAAAATGCCAAACTTGCCTGCGGCCCGTCGTGGGCTTTTGAGTACAAAAATTCCAGAAGGACGAGGATTTCTCCCAGACCAAAGCTGCCCCCTCCTCCAAACCTGGCTGCCATCAGAGGCCCAAACGCGCCCTACAAAAGGACATCTGCATTGTGGGTTCTTGAGTTTGGCTTCTTGGGGAAAAGTGCCTCCTTTCAAAGCCAACTTGCCTAACTTGCCTGCGGCCCGTCCTGGGCTTTTGCCTACAAAAATTCCATAAGGACAAGGATTTCTCCCAGACCAAAGCTGCCCCCTCCTCCAAACCTGGCTGCCATCGGAGGCCCAAACGCGCCCTACAAAATGACATCTGCCAAGTGGGCTCTTGAGTTTGGCTTCTTGGGGAAAAGTGCCTCCTTTCGGAGTCAACTTGCCGGCGGCCCATGCAGGGCTTTTGCCTACAAAAATTCCATAAGGACGAGGATTTCTCCCAGACCAAAGCTGCCCCCTCCTCCAAACCTGGCTTCCATCGGAGGCCCAAACGTGCCCTACAAAATGACATCTGCCAAGTGGGCTCTTGAGTTTGGCTTCTTGGGTGGAAGTGCCTCCTTTCAAAGCCAACTTGCCTGCAGCCCGTCCTGGGCTTTTGCCTCCAAAAATTCCATAAGGACGAGGATTTCTCCCAGACCAAAGCTGCCCCCTCCACCAAACCTGGCTGCCATCGGAGGCCCAAACGCGCCCTACAAAATGACATCTGCCAAGTGGGCTCTTGAGTTTGGCTTCTTGGGTGGAAGTACCTCCTTTCAAAGCCAACTTGCCTGCGGCCCGTGCTGGGCTTTCGCCTACAAAAATTCCATAAGGACGAGGATTTCTCCCAGACCAAAGCTGCCCCCTCCTCCAAACCTGGCTGCCATCGGTGGCCCAAACGCGCCCTACAAAATGACATCTGCCAAGTGGGCTCCTGAGTTTGGCTTCTTGGGGGAAAGTGCCTCCTTTCAAAGCCAACTTGCCTGCAGCCCGTGCTGGGCTTTAGACTACAAAAATTCCATAAGGACGAGGATTTCTCCCAGACCAAAGCTGCCCCCTCCTCCAAACCTGGCTGCCATCGGAGGCCCAAACGCGCCCCACAAAATGACATCTGCATTGAGGGTTCTTGAGTTTGGCTTCTTGGGGAAAAGTGCCTCCTTTCGGAGCCAACTTGCCTAACTTGCCTGCGGCCCGTCCTGGGCTTTTGCTACAAAAATTCCATAAGGACGAGGATTTCTCCCAGACCAAAGCTGCCCCCTCCTCCAAACCTGGCTGCCATCGGAGGCCCAAACGCGCCCTACAAAATGACATCTGCATTGTGGGTTCTTGAGTTTGGCTTCTTGGGGAAAAGTGCCTCCTTTCGGAGCCAACTTGCCTAACTTGCCTGCGGCCCATGCGGGGTTTTTGCCTACAAAAATTCCATAAGGACGAGGATTTCTCCCAGACCAAAGCTGCCCCCTCCTCCAAACCTGGCTGCCATCGGAGGCCCAAACGCGCCCTACAAAACGACACCTGCCAAGTGGGCTCTTGAGTTTGGCTTCTTGGGGAAAAGTGACTCCTTTCAAAACCAACTTGCCTGCGTCCCGTCCCGGGCTTTTGCTACAAAAATTCCATAAGGACGAGGATTCCTCCCAGACCAAAGCTGCCCCCTCCTCCAAACCTGGCTGCCATCGGAGGCCCAAACGCGCCCTACAAAATGACACCTGCCAAGTGGGCTCTTGAGTTTGGCTTTCTGGGGAAAAGTGCCTCCTTTCGGAGTCAACTTGCCTGCGGCCCATGCAGGGCTTTTGCCTACAAAAATTCCATAAGGACGAGGATTTCTCCCAGACCAAAGCTGCCCCCTCCTCCAAACCTGGCTGTCATCGGAGGCCCAAACGCGCCCTACAAAATGACATCTGCCAAGTGGGCTCTTGAGTTTGGCTTCTTGGGTGGAAGTACCTCCTTTCAAAGCCAACTTGCCTGCGGCCCGTCCTGGGCTTTTGCCTACAAAAATTCCAGAAGGACGAGGATTTCTCCCAGACCAAAGCTGCCCCCTCCTCCAAACCTGGCTGTCATCGGAGGCCCAAACGCGCCCTACAAAATGACACCTGCCAAGTGGGCTCTTGAGTTTGGCTTCTTGGGGAAAAGTGACTCCTTTCAAAACCAACTTGCCTGCGTCCCTTCCCGGGCTTTTGCTAAAAAAATTCCATAAGGACGAGGATTCCTCCCAGACCAAAGCTGCCCCCTCCTCCAAACCTGGCTGCCATCGGAGGCCCAAACGCGCCCTACAAAATGACATCTGCCAAGTGGGCTCTTGAGTTTGGCTTCTTGGGTGGAAGTACCTCCTTTCAAAGCCAACTTGCCTGCGGCCCGTCCTGGGCTTTTGCCTACAAAAATTCCAGAAGGACGAGGATTTCTCCCAGACCAAAGCTGCCCCCTCCTCCAAACCTGGCTGTCATCGGAGGCCCAAACGCGCCCTACAAAATGACACCTGCCAAGTGGGCTCTTGAGTTTGGCTTCTTGGGGAAAAGTGACTCCTTTCAAAACCAACTTGCCTGCGTCCCGTCCCGGGCTTTTGCTAAAAAAATTCCATAAGGACGAGGATTCCTCCCAGACCAAAGCTGCCCCCTCCTCCAAACCTGGCTGCCATCGGAGGCCCAAACGTGCCCTACAAAATGACATCTGCCAAGTGGGCTCTTGAGTTTGGCTTTCTGGGAAAAGTGCCTCCTTTCGGAGTCAACTTGCCTGCGGCCCATGCAGGGCATTTGCCTACAAAAATTCCATAAGGACGAGGATTTCTCCCAGACCAAAGCTGCCCCCTCCTCCAAACCTGGCTGCCATCGGAGGCCCAAACGCGCCCTACAAAATGACATCTGCCAAGTGGGCTCTTGAGTTTGGCTTCTTGGGGAAAAGTGACTCCTTTCGGAGCCAACTTGCCTAACTTGCCTGCGGCCCGTCCTGGGCTTTTGCCTCCAAAAATTCCAGAAGGACGAGGATTTCTCCCAGGCCAAAGCTGCCCCCTCCTCCAAACCTGGCTGCCATCGGAGGCCCAAACGTGCCCTACAAAATGACATCTGCCAAGTGGGCTCTTGAGTTTGGCTTTCTGGGGAAAAGTGCCTCCTTTCGGAGTCAATTTGCCTGCGGCCCATGCAGGGCTTTTGCCTACAAAAATTCCAGAAGGACGAGGATTTCTCCCAGACCAAAGCTGCCCCCTCCTCCAAACCTGGCTGCCATCGGAGGCCCAAACGTGCCCTACAAAATGACACCTGCCAAGTGGGCTCTTGAGTTTGGCTTCTTGGGTGGAAGTGCCTCCTTTCAAAGCCAACTTGCCTGCGGCCCGTCCTGGGCTTTTGCCTACAAAAATTCCATAAGGACGAGGATTTCTCCCAGACCAAAGCTGCCCCCTCCTCCAAACCTGGCTGCCATCGGAGGCCCAAACGTGCCCTACAAAATGACACCTGCCAAGTGGGCTCTTGAGTTTGGCTTCCTGGGGAAAAGTGCCTCATTTCAAAGCCAACTTGCCTGCGGCCCATGCAGGGCTTTTGCCTACAAAAATTCCATAAGGACGAGGATTTCTCCCAGACCAAAGCTGCCCCCTCCTCCAAACCTGGCTGTCATCGGAGGCCCAAACGCGCCCTACAAAATGACACCTGCCAAGTGGGCTCTTGAGTTTGGCTTCTTAGGGAAAAGTGCCTCCTTTCGAAGCCAACTTGCCTAACTTGCCTGCGGCCCGTCCTGGGCTTTTGCCTCCAAAAATTCCAGAAGGACGAGGATTTCTCCCAGGCCAAAGCTGCCCCCTCCTCCAAACCTGGCTGCCATCGGAGGCCCAAACGCGCCCTACAAAATGACACCTGCCAAGTGGGCTCTTGAGTTTGGCTTCTTAGGGAAAAGTGCCTCCTTTCGAAGCCAACTTGCCTAACTAGCCTGCGGCCCATGCGGAGTTTTTGCCTACAAAAATTCCATAAGGACGAGGATTTCTCCCAGACCAAAGCTGCCCCCTCCTCCAAACCTGGCTGCCATCGGAGGCCCAAACGCGCCCTACAAAATGACACCTGCCAAGTGGGCTCTTGAGTTTGGCTTCTTGGGTAAAAGTGACTCCTTTCAAAACCAACTTGCCAGCGTCCCGTCCCGGGCTTTTGCCTCCAAAAATTCCATAAGGACGAGGATTTCTCCCAGACCAAAGCTGCCCCCTCCTCCAAACCTGGCTGCCGTCGGAGGCCCAAACGCGCCCTACAAAATGACACCTGCCAAGTGGGCTCTTGAGTTTGGCTTTCTGGGGAAAAGTGCCTCCTTTCGGAGTCAACTTGCCTGCGGCCCATGCAGGGCTTTTGCCTACAAAAATTCCATAAGGACGAGGATTTCTCCCAGACCAAAGCTGCCCCCTCCTCCAAACCTGGCTGCCATCGGAGGCCCAAACGTGCCCTACAAAATGACACCTGCCAAGTGGGCTCTTGAGTTTGGCTTCTTGGGGAAAAGTGCCTCCTTTCAAAGCCAACTTGCCTGCGGCCCGTCCTGGGCTTTTGCCTACAAAAATTCCATAAGGACGAGGATTTCTCCCAGACCAAAGCTGCCCCCTCCTCCAAACCTGGCTGCCGTCGGAGGCCCAAATGCGCCCTACAAAATGACACCTGCCAAGTGGGCTCTTGAGTTTGGCTTCTTGGGGAAAAGTGACTCCTTTCAAAACCAACTTGCCTGCGTCCCGTCCCGGGCTTTAGCTAAAAAAATTCCATAAGGACGAGGATTCCTCCCAGACCAAAGCTGCCCCCTCCTCCAAACCTGGCTGCCATCGGAGGTCCAAACGCGCCCTACAAAATGACATCTGCCAAGTGGGCTCTTGAGTTTGGGTTCTTGGGGAAAAGTGCTTCCTTTCGGAGCCAAAATGCCAAACTTGCCTGCGGCCCGTCCTGGGCTTTTGAGTACAAAAATTCCAGAAGGACGAGGATTTCTCCCAGACCAAAGCTGCCCCCTCCTCCAAACCTGGCTGCCATCAGAGGCCCAAACGCGCCCTACAAAAGGACATCTGCATTGTGGGTTCTTGAGTTTGGCTTCTTGGCGAAAAGTGCCTCCTTTCAAAGCCAACTTCCCTAACTTGCCTGCGGCCCGTCCTGGGCTTTTGCCTACAAAAATTCCATAAGGACAAGGATTTCTCCCAGACCAAAGCTGCCCCCTCCTCCAAACCTGGCTGCCATCGGAGGCCCAAACGCGCCCTACAAAATGACATCTGCCAAGTGGGCTCTTGAGTTTGGCTTCTTGGGGAAAAGTGCCTCCTTTCGGAGTCAACTTGCCGGCGGCCCATGCAGGGCTTTTGCCTACAAAAATTCCATAAGGACGAGGATTTCTCCCAGACCAAAGCTGCCCCCTCCTCCAAACCTGGCTGCCATCGGAGGCCCAAACGCGCCCTACAAAATGACATCTGCCAAGTGGGCTCTTGAGTTTGGCTTCTTGGGTGGAAGTACCTCCTTTCAAAGCCAACTTGCCTGCGGCCCGTGCTGGGCTTTCGCCTACAAAAATTCCATAAGGACGAGGATTTCTCCCAGACCAAAGCTGCCCCCTCCTCCAAACCTGGCTGCCATCGGTGGCCCAAACGCGCCCTACAAAATGACATCTGCCAAGTGGGCTCCTGAGTTTGGCTTCTTGGGGGAAAGTGCCTCCTTTCAAAGCCAACTTGCCTGCAGCCCGTGCTGGGCTTTAGACTACAAAAATTCCATAAGGACGAGGATTTCTCCCAGACCAAAGCTGCCCCCTCCGCCAAACCTGGCTGCCATCGGAGGCCCAAACGCGCCCCACAAAATGACATCTGCATTGTGGGTTCTTGAGTTTGGCTTCTTGGGGAAAAGTGCCTCCTTTCGGAGCCAACTTGCCTAACTTGCCTGCGGCCCGCCCTGGGCTTTTGCTACAAAAATTCCATAAGGACGAGGATTTCTCCCAGACCAAAGCTGCCCCCTCCTCCAAACCTGGCTGCCATCGGAGGCCCAAACGCGCCCTACAAAATGACATCTGCATTGTGGGTTCTTGAGTTTGGCTTCTTGGGGAAAAGTGCCTCCTTTCAAAGCCAACTTGCCTTACTTGCCTGCGGCCCATGCGGGGTTTTTGCCTACAAAAATTCCATAAGGACGAGGATTTCTCCCAGACCAAAGCTGCCCCCTCCTCCAAACCTGGCTGCCATCGGAGGCCCAAACGCGCCCTACCAAATGACACCTGCCAAGTGGGCTCTTGAGTTTGGCTTCTTGGGGAAAAGTGACTCCTTTCAAAACCAACTTGCCTGCGTCCCGTCCCGGGCTTTTGCTACAAAAATTCCATAAGGACGAGGATTCCTCCCAGACCAAAGCTGCCCCCTCCTCCAAACCTGGCTGCCATCGGAGGCCCAAACGCGCCCTACAAAATGACATCTGCCAAGTGGGCTCTTGAGTTTGGCTTTCTGGGGAAAAGTGCCTCCTTTCGGAGTCAACTTGCCTGCGGCCCATGCAGGGCTTTTGCCTACAAAAATTCCATAAGGACGAGGATTTCTCCCAGACCAAAGCTGCCCCCTCCTCCAAACCTGGCTGTCATCGGAGGCCCAAACGCGCCCTACAAAATGACATCTGCCAAGTGGGCTCTTGAGTTTGGGTTCTTGGGTGGAAGTACCTCCTTTCAAAGCCAACTTGCCTGCGGCCCGTCCTGGGCTTTTGCCTACAAAAATTCCAGAAGGACGAGGATTTCTCCCAGACCAAAGCTGCCCCCTCCTCCAAACCTGGCTGTCATCGGAGGCCCAAACGCGCCCTACAAAATGACACCTGCGAAGTGGGCTCTTGAGTTTGGCTTCTTGGGGAAAAATGACTCCTTTCAAAACCAACTTGCCTGCGTCCCGTCCCGGGCTTTTGCTAAAAAAATTCCATAAGGACGAGGATTCCTCCCAGACCAAAGCTGCCCCCTCCTCCAAACCTGGCTGCCATCGGAGGCCCAAACGCGCCCTACAAAATGACATCTGCCAAGTGGGCTCTTGAGTTTGGCTTCTTGGGTGGAAGTACCTCCTTTCAAAGCCAACTTGACGGCGGCCCGTCCTGGGCTTTTGCCTACAAAAATTCCATAAGGACGAGGATTTCTCCCAGACCAAAGCTGCCCCCTCCTCCAAACCTGGCTGTCATCGGAGGCCCAAACGCGCCCTACAAAATGACACCTGCCAAGTGGGCTCTTGAGTTTGGCTTCTTGGGGAAAAGTGCCTCCTTTCAAAGCCAACTTGCCTGCGTCCCGTCCCGGGCTTTTGCTAAAAAAATTCCATAAGGACGAGGATTTCTCCCAGACCAAAGCTGCCCCCTCCTCCAAACCTGGCTGCCATCGGAGGCCCAAACGCGCCCTACAAAATGACATCTGCCAAGTGGGCTCTTGAGTTTGGCTTCTTGGGGAAAAGTGCCTCCTTTCAAAGCCAACTTGCCTAACTAGCCTGCGGCCCGTGCTGGGCTTTAGACTACAAAAATTCCATAAGGACGAGGATTTCTCCCAGACCAAAGCTGCCCCCTCCTCCAAACCTGGCTGCCATCGGAGGACCAAACGCGCCCCACAAAATGACATCTGCATTGAGGGTTCTTGAGTTTGGCTTCCTGGGGAAAAGCACCTCCTTTCGGGGTCAACTTGCCTGCGGCCCATGCAGGGCTTTTGCCTACAAAAATTCCATAAGGACGAGGATTTCTCCCAGACCAAAGCTGCCCCCTCCTCCAAACCTGGCTGCCATCGGAGGCCCAAACGTGCCCTACAAAATGACACCTGCCAACTGGGCTCTTGAGTTTGGCTTCTTGGGTGGAAGTGCCTATTTTCAAAGCCAACTTGCCTGCGGCCCGTGCTGGGCTTTAGACTACAAAAATTCCATAAGGACGAGGATTTCTCCCAGACCAAAGCTGCCCCCTCCTCCAAACCTGGCTGCCATCGGAGGCCCAAACGCGCCCTACAAAATGACATCTGCCAAGTGGGCTCTTGAGTTTGGCTTCTTGGGGAAAAGTGCCTCCTTTCGGAGCCAACTTGCCTAACTTGCCTGCGGCCCGTCCTGGGCTTTTGCCTCCAAAAACTCCAGAAGGACGAGGATTTCTCCCAGGCCAAAGCTGCCCCCTCCTCCAAACCTGGCTGCCATCGGAGGCCCAAACGTGCCCTACAAAATGACACCTGCCAAGTGGGCTCTTGAGTTTGGCTTCTTGGGGAAAAGTGCCTCCTTTCAAAGCCAACTTGCCTGCGGCCCATGCAGGGCTTTTGCCTACAAAAATTCCATAAGGACGAGGATTTCTCCCAGACCAAAGCTGCCCCCTCCTCCAAACCTGGCTGTCATCGGAGGCCCAAACGCGCCCTACAAAATGACACCTGCCAAGTGGGCTCTTGAGTTTGGCTTCTTGGGTGGAAGTGCCTCCTTTCAAAGCCAACTTGCCTGCGGCCCGTCCTGGGCTTTTGCCTACAAAAATTCCATAAGGACGAGGATTTCTCCCAGGCCAAAGCTGCCCCCTCCTCCAAACCTGGCTGCCATTGGAGGCCCAAACGCGCCCTACAAAATGACATCTGCCAAGTGGGCTCTTGAGTTTGGCTTCTTGGGGGAAAGTGCCTCCTTTCAAAGCCAACTTGCCTAACTAGCCTGCGGCCCGTGCTGGGCTTTAGACTACAAAAATTCCATAAGGACGAGGATTTCTCCCAGACCAAAGCTGCCCCCTCCTCCAAACCTGGCTGCCATCAGAGGCCCAAACGCGCCCCACAAAATGACATCTGCCAAGTGGGCTCTTGAGTTTGGCTTCTTGGGGAAAAGTGCCTCCTTTCGGAGCCAACTTGCCTAACTTGCCAGCGGCCCGTCCTGGGCTTTTGCCTCCAAAAATTCCAGAAGGACGAGGATTTCTCCCAGACCAAAGCTGCCCCCTCCTCCAAACCTGGCTGCCATCGGAGGCCCAAACGCGCCCTACAAAATGACATCTGCCAAGTGGGCTCTTGAGTTTGGCTTCTTGGGGAAAAGTGCCTCCTTTCAAAGCCAACTTGCCTAACTTGCCTGCGGCCCATGCGGGGTTTTTGCCTACAAAAATTCCATAAGGACGAGGATTTCTCCCAGACCAAAGCTGCCCCCTCCTCCAAACCTGGCTGCCATCGGAGGCCCAAACGCGCCCTACAAAATGACATCTGCCAAGTGGGCTCTTGAGTTTGGCTTCTTGGGGAAAAGTGACTCCTTTCAAAACCAACTTGCCTGCGTCCCGTCCCGGGCTTTTGCTACAAAAATTCCATAAGGACGAGGATTCCTCCCAGACCAAAGCTGCCCCCTCCTCCAAACCTGGCTGCCATCGGAGGCCCAAACGCGCCCTAAAAAATGACATCTGCCAAGTGGGCTCTTGAGTTTGGCTTTCTGGGGAAAAGTGCCTCCTTTCGGAGTCAACTTGCCTGCGGCCCATGCAGGGCTTTTGCCGACAAAAATTCCATAAGGACGAGGATTTCTCCCAGACCAAAGCTGCCCCCTCCTCCAAACCTGGCTGCCATCGGAGGCCCAAACGCGCCCCACAAAATGACATCTGCATTGAGGGTTCTTGAGTTTGGCTTCTTGGGGAAAAGTGCCTCCTTTCGGAGCCAACTTGCCTAACTTGCCTGCGGCCCATCCTGGGCTTTTGCCTCCAAAAATTCCATAAGGACGAGGATTTCTCCCAGACCAAAGCTGCCCCCTCCTCCAAACCTGGCTGCCATCGGAGGCCCAAACGTGCCCTACAAAATGACACCTGCCAAGTGGGCTCTTGAGTTTGGCTTCTTGGGTGGAAGTGCCTCCTTTCAAAGCCAACTTGCCTGCGGCCCGTCCTGGGCTTTTGCCTACAAAAATTCCATAAGGACGAGGATTTCTCCCAGACCAAAGCTGCCCCCTCCTCCAAACCTGGCTGCCATCAGAGGCCCAAACGCGCCCTACAAAATGACATCTGCCAAGTGGGCTCTTGAGTTTGGCTTCTTGGGGAAAAGTGCCTCCTTTCGGAGCCAACTTGCCTAATTAACCTGCGGCCCGTGCTGGGCTTTTGCCTACAAAAATTCCATAAGGACGAGGATTTCTCCCAGACCAAAGCTGCCCCCTCCTCCAAACCTGGCTGCCATCGGAGGCCCAAACGCGCCCCACAAAATGACACCTGTATTGAGGGTTCTTGAGTTTGGCTTCCTGGGGAAAAGTGCCTCCTTTCGGAGTCAACTTGCCTGCGGCCCATGCAGGGCTTTTGCCTACAAAAATTCCAGAAGGACGAGGATTTCTCCCAGACCAAAGCTGCCCCCTCCTCCAAACCTGGCTGCCATCGGAGGCCCAAACGTACCCTACAAAATGACACCTGCCAAGTGGGCTGTTGAGTTTGGCTTCTTGGGGAAAAGTGCCTCCTTTCAAAGCCAACTTGCCTGCGGCCCGTCCTGGGCTTTTGCCTCCAAAAATTCCATAAGGACGAGGATTTCTCCCAGACCAAAGCTGCCCCCTCCTCCAAACCTGGCTGCCATCGGAGGCCCAAACGCGCCCTACAAAATGACATTTGCCAAGTGGGCTCTTGAGTTTGGCTTCTTGGGGAAAAGTGCCTCCTTTCAAAGCCAACTTGCCTAACTAGCCTGCGGCCCGTGCTGGGCTTTAGACTACAAAAATTCCATAAGGACGAGGATTTCTCCCAGACCAAAGCTGCCCCCTCCTCCAAACCTGGCTGCCATCGGAGGCCCAAACGCGCCCTACAAAATGACATCTGCCAAGTGGGCTCTTGAGTTTGGCTTTCTGGGGAAAAGTGCCGCCTTTCGGAGTCAACTTGCCTGCGGCTCATGCAGGGCTTTTGCCTACAAAAATTCCAGAAGGACGAGGATTTCTCCCAGACCAAAGCTGCCCCCTCCTCCAAACCTGGCTGCCATCGGAGGCCCAAACGCGCCCTACAAAATGACATCTGCCAAGTGGGCTCCTGAGTTTGGCTTCTTGCGGAAAAGTGCCTCCTTTCAAAGCCAACTTGCCTGCAGCCCGTGCTGGGCTTTTGCCTACAAAAATTCCATAAGGACGAGGATTTCTCCCAGACCAAAGCTGCCCCCTCCTCCAAACCTGGCTGCCATCGGAGGCCCAAATGCGCCCTACAAAATGACACCTGCCAAGTGGGCTCTTGAGTTTGGCTTCTTGGGGAAAAGTGACTCCTTTCAAAACCAACTTGCCTGCGTCCCGTCCCGGGCTTTTGCTACAAAAATTCCATAAGGACGAGGATTCCTCCCAGACCAAAGCTGCCCCCTCCTCCAAACCTGGCTGCCATCGGAGGCCCAAACGCGCCCCACAAAATGACATCTGCCAAGTGGGCTCTTGAGTTTGGCTTTCTGGGTGGAAGTGCCTCCTTTCGGAGTCAACTTGCCTGCGGCCCATGCAGGGCTTTTGCCTACAAAAATTCCAGAAGGACGAGGATTTCTCCCAGACCAAAGCTGCCCCCTCCTCCAAACCTGGCTGCCATCGGAGGCTCAAACGTGCCCTACAAAATGACATCTGCCAAGTGGGCTCTTGAGTTTGGCTTCTTGGGTGGAAGTACCTCCTTTCAAAGCCAACTTGCCTGCGGCCCGTCCTGGGCTTTTGCCTGCAAAAATTCCATAAGGACGAGGATTTCTCCCAGACCAAAGCTGCCCCCTCCTCCAAACCTGGCTGCCATTGGAGGCCCAAACGCGCCCTACAAAATGACATCTGCCAAGTGGGCTCTTGAGTTTGGCTTCTTGGGGAAAAGTGCCTCCATTCAAAGACAACTTGCCTAACTAGCCTGCGGCCCATTCTGGGCTTTTGCCTACAAAAATTCCATAAGGACGAGGATTCCTCCCAGACCAAAGCTGCCCCCTCCTCCAAACCTGGCTGCCATCGGAGGCCCAAACGCGCCCTACAAAATGACATCTGCCAAGTGGGCTCTTCAGTTTGGCTTTCTGGGGAAAAGTGCCTCCTTTCGGAGTCAACTTGCCTGCGGCCCATGCAGGGCTTTTGCCTACAAAAATTCCAGAAGGACGAGGATTTCTCCCAGACCAAAGCTGCCCCCTCCTCCAAACCTGGCTGCCATCGGAGGCCCAAACGTGCCGTACAAAATGACATCTGCCAAGTGGGCTCTTGAGTTTGGCTTCTTGGGTGGAAGTACCTCCTTTCAAAGCCAACTTGCCTGCGGCCCATGCGGGGTTTTTGCCTACAAAAATTCCATAAGGACGAGGATTTCTCGCAGACCAAAGCTGCCCCCTCCTCCAAACCTGGCTGCCATCGGAGGCCCAAACGCGCCCCACAAAGTGACACCTGCATTGAGGGTTCTTGAGTTTGGCTTCCTGGGGAAAAGTGCCTCCTTTCGGAGTCAACTTGCCTGCGGCCCATGCAGGGCTTTTGCCTACAAAAATTCCATAAGGACGAGGATTTCTCCCAGACCAAAGCTGCCCCCTCCTCCAAACCTGGCTGCCATCGGAGGCCCAAACGTGCCCTACAAAATGACACCTGCCAAGTGGGCTCTTGAGTTTGGCTTCTTGGGTGGAAGTGCCTCCTTTCAAAGCCAACTTGCCTGCGGCCCGTGCTGGGCTTTAGACTACAAAAATTCCATAAGGACGAGGATTTCTCCCAGACCAAAGCTGCCCCCTCCTCCAAACCTGGCTGCCATCGGAGGCCCAAACGCGCCCTACAAAATGACATCTGCCAAGTGGGCTCTTGAGTTTGGCTTCTTGCGGAAAAGTGCCTCCTTTCAAAGCCAACTTGCCTAACTAGCCTGCGGCCCGTGCTGGGCTTTAGACTACAAAAATTCCATAAGGACGAGGATTTCTCCCAGACCAAAGCTGCCCCCTCCTCCAAACCTGGCTGCCATCGGAGGCCCAAACGCGCCCCACAAAATGACATCTGCATTGAGGGTTCTTGAGTTTGGCTTCTTGGGGAAAAGTGCCTCCTTTCGGTGCCAACTTGCCTAACTTGCCTGCGGCCCATCCTGGGCTTTTGCCTCCAAAAATTCCATAAGGATGAGGATTTCTCCCAGACCAAAGCTGCCCCCTCCTCCAAACCTGGCTGCCATCGGAGGCCCAAACGCACCCCACAAAATGACATCTGCATTGAGGGTTCTTGAGTTTGGCTTCTTGGGGAAAAGTGCCTCCTTTCGGAGTCAACTTGCCTAACTTGCCTGCGGCCCATGCGGGGTTTTTGCCTACAAAAATTCCATAAGGACGAGGAGTTCTCCCAGACCAAAGCTGCCCCCTCCTCCAAACCTGGCTGACATCGGAGGCCCAAACGCGCCCTACAAAATGACACCTGCCAAGTGGGCTCTTGAGTTTGGCTTCTTGGGGAAAAGTGCCTCCTTTCAAAACCAACTTGCCTGCGTCCCGTCCCGGGCTTTTGCTACAAAAATTCCATAAGGACGAGGATTCCTCCCAGACCAAAGCTGCCCCCTACTCCAAACCTGGCTGCCATCGGAGGCCCAAACGCGCCCTACAAAATGACATCTTCCAAGTGGGCTCTTGAGTTTGGCTTTCTGGGGAAAAGTGCCTCATTTCGGAGTCAACTTGCCTCCGGCTCATGCAGGGCTTTTGCCTCCAAAAATTCCATAAGGACGAGGATTTCTCCCAGACCAAAGCTGCCCCCTCCTCCAAACCTGGCTGCCATCGGTGGCCCAAACGTGCCCTACAAAATGACATCTGCCAAGTGGGCTCTTGAGTTTGGGTTCTTGGGGAAAAGTGCCTCCTTTCAAAGCCAACTTGCCTGCGGCCCGTTCTGGGCTTTTGCCTACAAAAATTCCAGAAGGACGAGGATTTCTCCCAGACCAAAGCTGCCCCCTCCTCCAAACGTGGCTGTCATCGGAGGCCCAAACGCGCCCTACAAAATGACATCTGCCAAGTGGGCTCTTGAGTTTGGCTTCTTGCGGAAAATTGCCTCCTTTCAAAGCCAACTTGCCTAACTAGCCTGCGGCCCATTCTGGGCTTTTGCCTACAAAAATTCCATAAGGACGAGGATTTCTCCCAGACCAAAGCTGCCCCCTCCTCCAAACCTGGCTGCCATCGGAGGCCCAAACGCGCCCTAAAAAATGACATCTGCATTGTGGGTTCTTGAGTTTGGCTTCTTGGGGAAAAGTGCCTCCTTTCGGAGCCAACTTGCCTAACTTGCCTGCGGCCCGTCCTGGGCTTTTGCCTACATAAATTCCATAAGGACAAGGATTTCTCCCAGACCAAAGCTGCTCCCTCCTACAAACCTGGCTGCCATCGGAGGCCCAAACGCGCCCTACAAAATGACATCTGCCAAGTGGGCTCTTGAGTTTGGCTTCTTGGGGAAAAGTGCCTCCTTTCAAAACCAACTTGCCTGCGGCCCGTCCCGGACGTTTGCTACAAAAATTCCATAAGGACGAGGATTCCTCCCAGACCAAAGCTGCCCCCTCCGCCAAACCTGGCTGCCATCGGAGGCCCAAACGCGCCCTACAAAATGACATCTGCCAAGCGGGCTCTTGAGTTTGGCTTCTTGGGGAAAAGTGCCTCCTTTCGGAGCCAACTTGCCTAACTAGCCTGCGGCCCGTGCTGGGCTTTTGCCTACAAAAATTCCATAAGGACGAGGATTTCTCCCAGACCAAAGCTGCCGCCTCCTCCAAACCTGGCTGCCATCAGAGGCCCAAACGCGCCCTACAAAATGACATCTGCCAAGTGGGCTCTTGAGTTTGGCTTCTTGGGGAAAAGTGCCTCCTTTCGGAGCCAAATTGTCTGCGGCCCATGCAGGGCTTTTGCCTACAAAAATTCCAGAAGGACGAGGATTTCTCCCAGACCAAAGC
Organism: Cinclus cinclus; assembly: GCF_963662255.1. Lineage (NCBI taxonomy): Eukaryota > Metazoa > Chordata > Aves > Passeriformes > Cinclidae > Cinclus > Cinclus cinclus. The sequence goes on from NW_026912044.1 coordinate 248,189, forward strand.
TGCCCCCTCCTCCAAACCTGGCTGCCATCGGAGGCCCAAACGTACCCTACAAAATGACATCTGCCAAGTGGGCTCTTGAGTTTGGCTTCTTGGGTGGAAGTGCCTCCTTTCAAAGCCAACTTGCCTGCGGCCCGTCCTGGGCTTTTGCCTCCAAAAATTCCAGAAGGACGAGGATTTCTCCCAGACCAAAGCTGCCCCCTCCTCCAAACCTGGCTGCCATCGGAGGCCCAAACGCGCCCTACAAAATGACATTTGCCAAGTGGGCTCTTGAGTTTGGCTTCTTGCGGAAAAGTGCCTCCTTTCAAAGCCAACTTGCCTAACTAGCCTGCGGCCCGTGCTGGGCTTTAGACTACAAAAATTCCATAAGGACGAGGATTTCTCCCAGACCAAAGCTGCCCCCTCCTCCAAACCTGGCTGCCATCGGAGGCCCAAACGCGCCCCACAAAATGACATCTGCATTGAGGGTTCTTGAGTTTGGCTTCTTGGGGAAAAGTGCCTCCTTTCGGAGCCAACTTGCCTAACTTGCCTGCGGCCCATCCTGGGCTTTTGCCTCCAAAAATTCCATAAGGACGAGGATTTCTCCCAGACCAAAGCTGCCCCCTCCTCCAAACCTGGCTGCCATCGGAGGCCCAAACGCGCCCCACAAAATGACATCTGCATTGAGGGTTCTTGAGTTTGGCTTCTTGTGGAAATGTGCCTCCTTTCGGAGTCAACTTGCCTAACTTGCCTGCGGCCCATGCGGGGTTTTTGCCTACAAAAATTCCATAAGGACGAGGATTTCTCCCAGACCAAAGCTGCCCCCTCCTCCAAACCTGGCTGACATCGGAGGCCCAAACGCGCCCTACAAAATGACACCTGCCAAGTGGGCTCTTGAGTTTGGCTTCTTGGGGAAAAGTGCCTCCTTTCAAAACCAACTTGCCTGCGTCTCGTCCCGGGCTTTTGCTACAAAAATTCCATAAGGACGAGGATTCCTCCCAGACCAAAGCTGCCCACTCCTCCAAACCTGGCTGCCATCGGAGGCCCAAACGCGCCCTACAAAATGACATCTGCCAAGTGGGCTCTTGAGTTTGGCTTTCTGGGGAAAAGTGCCTCATTTCGGAGTCAACTTGCCTGCGGCTCATGCAGGGCTTTTGCCTCCAAAAATTCCATAAGGACGAGGATTTCTCCCAGACCAAAGCTGCCCCCTCCTCCAAACCTGGCTGCCATCGGAGGCCCAAACGTGCCCTACAAAATGACATCTGCCAAGTGGGCTCTTGAGTTTGGCTTCTTGGGGAAAAGTGCCTCCTTTCAAAACCAAATTGCCTGCGGCCCGTCCCGGACGTTTGCTACAAAAATTCCATAAGGACGAGGATTCCTCCCAGACCAAAGCTGCCCCCTCCGCCAAACCTGGCTGCCATCGGAGGCCCAAACGCGCCCTACAAAATGACATCTGCCAAGCGGGCTCTTGAGTTTGGCTTCTTGGGGAAAAGTGCCTCCTTTCGGAGCCAACTTGCCTAACTAGCCTGCGGCCCGTCCTGGGCTTTTGCCTACAAAAATTCCATAAGGACGAGGATTTCTCCCAGACCAAAGCTGCCCCCTCCTCCAAACCTGGCTGCCATCAGAGGCCCAAACGCGCCCTACAAAATGACATCTGCCAAGTGGGCTCTTGAGTTTGGCTTCTTGGGGAAAAGTGCCTCCTTTCGGAGCCAAATTGTCTGCGGCCCATGCAGGGCTTTTGCCTACAAAAATTCCAGAAGGACGAGGATTTCTCCCAGACCAAAGCTGCCCCCTCCTCCAAACCTGGCTGCCATCGGAGGCCCAAACGTACCCTACAAAATGACACCTGCCAAGTGGGCTCTTGAGTTTGGCTTCTTGGGTGGAAGTGCCTCCTTTCAAAGCCAACTTGCCTGCGGCCCGTCCTGGGCTTTTGCCTCCAAAAATTCCATAAGGACGAGGATTTCTCCCAGACCAAAGCTGCCCCCTCCTCCAAACCTGGCTGCCATCGGAGGCCCAAACGCGCCCTACAAAATGACATTTGCCAAGTGGGCTCTTGAGTTTGGCTTCTTGCGGAAAAGTGCCTCCTTTCAAAGCCAACCTGCCTAACTAGCCTGCGGCCCGTGCTGGGCTTTAGACTACAAAAATTCCATAAGGACGAGGATTTCTCCCAGACCAAAGCTGCCCCCTCCTCCAAACCTGGCTGCCATCGGAGGCCCAAACGCGCCCCACAAAATGACATCTGCATTGAGGGTTCTTGAGTTTGGCTTCTTGGGGAAAAGTGCCTCCTTTCGGAGCCAACTTGCCTAACTTGCCTGCGGCCCGTCCTGTGCTTTTGCCTCCAAAAATTCCATAAGGGCGAGGATTTCTCCCAGACCAAAGCTGCCCCCTCCTCCAAACCTGGCTGCCATCGGAGGCCCAAACGTGCCCTACAAAATGACACATGCCAAGTGGGCTCTTGAGTTTGGCTTCTTGGGGAAAAGTGACTCCTTTCAAAACCAACTTGCCTGTGTCCCGTCCCGGGCTTTTGCTACAAAAATTCCATAAGGACGAGGATTCCTCCCAGACCAAAGCTGCCCCCTCCTCCAAACCTGGCTGCCATCGGAGGCCCAAACGTGCCCTACAAAATGACATCTGCCAAGTGGGCTCTTGAGTTTGGCTTCTTGGGTGGAAGTGCCTCCTTTCAAAGCCAACTTGCCTGCGGCCCGTCCTGGGCTTTTGCCTACAAAAATTCCATAAGGACAAGGATTTCTCCCAGACCAAAGCTGCCCCCTCCTCCAAACCTGGCTGCCATCGGAGGCCCAAACGCGCCCTACAAAATGACATCTGCCAAGTGGGCTCTTGAGTTTGGCTTCTTGCGGAAAAGTGCCTCCTTTCAAAGCCAACTTGCCTAACTAGCCTGCAGCCCATTCTGGGCTTTTGCCTACAAAAATTCCATAAGGACGAGGATTTCTCCCAGACCAAAGCTGCCCCCTCCTCCAAACCTAGCTGCCATCGGTGGCCCAAACGTACCCTACAAAATGACATCTGCCAAGTGGGCTCTTGAGTTTGGCTTCTTGGGTGGAAGTGCCTCCTTTCAAAGCCAACTTGCCTGCGGCCCGTCCTGGGCTTTTGCCTCCAAAAATTCCAGAAGGACGAGGATTTCTCCCAGACCAAAGCTGCCCCCTCCTCCAAACCTGGCTGCCATCGGAGGCCCAAACGCGCCCTACAAAATGACATTTGCCAAGTGGGCTCTTGAGTTTGGCTTCTTGCGGAAAAGTGCCTCCTTTCAAAGCCAACTTGCCTAACTAGCCTGCGGCCCGTGCTGGGCTTTAGACTACAAAAATTCCATAAGGACGAGGATTTCTCCCAGACCAAAGCTGCCCCCTCCTCCAAACCTGGCTGCCATCAGAGGCCCAAACGCGCCCCACAAAATGACATCTGCATTGAGGGTTCTTGAGTTTGGCTTCTTGGGGAAAAGTGCCTCCTTTCGGAGCCAACTTGCCTAACTTGCCTGCGGCCCATCCTGGGCTTTTGCCTCCAAAAATTCCATAAGGACGAGGATTTCTCCCAGACCAAAGCTGCCCCCTCCTCCAAACCTGGCTGCCATCGGAGGCCCAAACGCGCCCCACAAAATGACATCTGCATTGAGGGTTCTTGAGTTTGGCTTCTTGTGGAAATGTGCCTCCTTTCGGAGTCAACTTGCCTAACTTGCCTGCGGCCCATGCGGGGTTTTTGCCTAAAAAAAATTCCATAAGGACGAGGATTTCTCCCAGACCAAAGCTGCCCCCTCCTCCAAACCTGGCTGACATCGGAGGCCCAAACGCGCCCTACAAAATGACACCTGCCAAGTGGGCTCTTGAGTTTGGCTTCTTGGGGAAAAGTGCCTCCTTTCAAAACCAACTTGCCTGCGTCTCGTCCCGGGCTTTTGCTACAAAAATTCCATAAGGACGAGGATTCCTCCCAGACCAAAGCTGCCCCCTCCTCCAAACCTGGCTGCCATCGGAGGCCCAAACGCGCCCTACAAAATGACATCTGCCAAGTGGGCTCTTGAGTTTGGCTTTCTGGGGAAAAGTGCCTCATTTCGGAGTCAACTTGCCTGCGGCTCATGCAGGGCTTTTGCCTCCAAAAATTCCATAAGGACGAGGATTTCTCCCAGACCAAAGCTGCCCCCTCCTCCAAACCTGGCTGCCATCGGAGGCCCAAACGTGCCCTACAAAATGACATCTGCCAAGTGGGCTCTTGAGTTTGGCTTCTTGGGGAAAAGTGCCTCCTTTCAAAACCAACTTGCCTGCGGCCCGTCCCGGACGTTTGCTACAAAAATTCCATAAGGACGAGGATTCCTCCCAGACCAAAGCTGCCCCCTCCGCCAAACCTGGCTGCCATCGGAGGCCCAAACGCGCCCTACAAAATGACATCTGCCAAGCGGGCTCTTGAGTTTGGCTTCTTGGGGAAAAGTGCCTCCTTTCGGAGCCAACTTGCCTAACTAGCCTGCGGCCCGTGCTGGGCTTTTCACTACAAAAATTCCATAAGGACGAGGATTTCTCCCAGACCAAAGCTGCTCCCTCCTCCAAACCTGGCTGCCATCAGAGGCCCAAACGCGCCCTACAAAATGACATCTGCCAAGTGGGCTCTTGAGTTTGGCTTCTTGGGGAAAAGTGCCTCCTTTCGGAGCCAAATTGTCTGCGGCCCATGCAGGGCTTTTGCCTACAAAAATTCCAGAAGGACGAGGATTTCTCCCAGACCAAAGCTGCCCCCTCCTCCAAACCTGGCTGCCATCGGAGGCCCAAACGTACCCTACAAAATGACATCTGCCAAGTGGGCTCTTGAGTTTGGCTTCTTGGGTGGAAGTGCCTCCTTTCAAAGCCAACTTGCCTGCGGCCCGTCCTGGGCTTTTGCCTCCAAAAATTCCATAAGGACGAGGATTTCTCCCAGACCAAAGCTGCCCCCTCCTCCAAACCTGGCTGCCATCGGAGGCCCAAACGCGCCCTACAAAATGACATTTGCCAAGTGGGCTCTTGAGTTTGGCTTCTTGCGGAAAAGTGCCTCCTTTCAAAGCCAACCTGCCTAACTAGCCTGCGGCCCGTGCTGGGCTTTAGACTACAAAAATTCCATAAGGACGAGGATTTCTCCCAGACCAAAGCTGCCCCCTCCTCCAAACCTGGCTGCCATCGGAGGCCCAAACGCGCCCCACAAAATGACATCTGCATTGAGGGTTCTTGAGTTTGGCTTCTTGGGGAAAAGTGCCTCCTTTCGGAGCCAACTTGCCTAACTTGCCTGCGGCCCGTCCTGGGCTTTTGCCTCCAAAAATTCCATAAGGGCGAGGATTTCTCCCAGGCCAAATCTGCCCCCTCCTCCAAACCTGGCTGCCATCGGAGGCCCAAACGTGCCCTACAAAATGACACATGCCAAGTGGGCTCTTGAGTTTGGCTTCTTGGGGAAAAGTGACTCCTTTCAAAACCAACTTGCCTGTGTCCCGTCCCGGGCTTTTGCTACAAAAATTCCATAAGGACGAGGATTCCTCCCAGAACAAAGCTGCCCCCTCCTCCAAACCTGGCTGCCATCGGAGGCCCAAACGTGCCCTACAAAATGACATCTGCCAAGTGGGCTCTTGAGTTTGGCTTCTTGGGTGGAAGTGCCTCCTTTCAAAGCCAACTTGCCTGCGGCCCGTCCTGGGCTTTTGCCTACAAAAATTCCATAAGGACAAGGATTTCTCCCAGACCAAAGCTGCCCCCTCCTCCAAACCTGGCTGCCATCGGAGGCCCAAACGCGCCCTACAAAATGACATCTGCCAAGTGGGCTCTTGAGTTTGGCTTCTTGCGGAAAAGTGCCTCCTTTCAAAGCCAACTTGCCTAACTAGCCTGCAGCCCATTCTGGGCTTTTGCCTACAAAAATTCCATAAGGACGAGGATTTCTCCCAGACCAAAGCTGCCCCCTCCTCCAAACCTAGCTGCCATCGGTGGCCCAAACGTGCCCTACAAAATGACATCTGCCAAGTGGGCTCCTGAGTTTGGCTTCTTGGGGGAAATTGCCTCCTTTCGGAGCCAACTTGCCTGCAGCCCGTGCTGGGCTTTTGCCTACAAAAATTCCATAAGGACGAGGATTTCTCCCAGACCAAAGCTGCCCCCTCCTCCAAACCTGGCTGCCATCAGAGGCCCAAACGCGCCCCACAAAATGACATCTGCCAAGTGGGCTCTTGAGTTTGGCTTCTTGGGGAAAAGTGCCTCCTTTCGGAGCCAACTTGCCTAACTTGCCTGCGGCCCGTCCTGGGCTTTTGAGTACAAAAATTCCATAAGGACGAGGATTTCTCCCAGACCAAAGCTGCCCCCTCCTCCAAACCTGGCTGCCATCGGAGGCCCAAACGCGCCCCAAAAAATGACACCTGCATTGAGGGTTCTTGAGTTTGGCTTCCTGGGGAAAAGTGCCTCCTTTCGGAGTCAACTTGCCTGCGGCCCATGCAGGGCTTTTGCCTACAAAAATTCCATAAGGACGAGGATTTCTCCCAGACCAAAGCTGCCCCCTCCTCCAAACCTGGCTGCCATCGGAGGCCCAAACGTGCCCTACAAAATGACACCTGCCAAGTGGGCTCTTGAGTTTGGCTTCTTGGGTGGAAGTGCCTCCTTTCAAAGCCAACTTGCCTGCATCCCATGCGGGGTTTTTGCCTACAAAAATTCCATAAGGACGAGGATTTCTCCCAGACCAAAGCTGCCCCCTCCTCCAAACCTGGCTGCCATCGGAGGCCCAAACGCGCCCTACAAAATGACATCTGCCAAGTGGGCTCTTGAGATTGGCTTCTTGCGGAAAAGTGCCTCCTTTCAAAGCCAACTTGCCTAACTAGCCTGCAGCCCATTCTGGGCTTTTGCCTACAAAAATTCCATAAGGACGAGGATTTCTCCCAGACCAAAGCTGCCCCCTCCTCCAAACCTAGCTGCCATCGGTGGCCGAAACGCGCCCTACAAAATGACATCTGCCAAGTGGGCTCCTGAGTTTGGCTTCTTGGGGGAAATTGCCTCCTTTCGGAGCCAACTTGCCTGCAGCCCGTGCTGGGCTTTAGACTACAAAAATTCCATAAGGACGAGGATTTCTCCCAGACCAAAGCTGCCCCCTCCTCCAAACCTGGCTGCCATCGGAGGCCCAAACGCGCCCCACAAAATGACATCTGCATTGAGGGTTCTTGAGTTTGGCTTCTTGGTGAAAAGTGCCTCCTTTCGGAGCCAACTTCCCTAACTTGCCTGCGGCCCGTCCTGGGCTTTTGCTACAAAAATTCCATAAGGACGAGGATTTCTCCCAGACCAAAGCTGCCCCCTCCTCCAAACCTGGCTGCCATCGGAGGCCCAAACGCGCCCTACAAAATGACACCTGCCAAGTGGGCTCTTGAGTTTGGCTTCTTGGGGAAAAGTGACTCCTTTCAAAACCAACTTGCCTGCGTCCCGTCCCGGGCTTTTGCTACAAAAATTCCATAAGGACGAGGATTTCTCCCAGACCAAAGCTGCCCCCTCCTCCAAACCTGGCTGCCATCGGAGGCCCAAACGCGCCCCACAAAATGACATCTGCCAAGTGGGCTCTTGAGATTGGCTTCTTGCGGAAAAGTGCCTCCTTTCAAAGCCAACTTGCCTAACTAGCCTGCAGCCCATTCTGGGCTTTTGCCTACACAAATTCCATAAGGACGAGGATTTCTCCCAGACCAAAGCTGCCCCCTCCTCCAAACCTGGCTGCCATCGGAGGCCCAAACGCGCCCCACAAAATGACATCTGCATTGAGGGTTCTTGAGTTTGGCTTCTTGGGGAAAATGCCTCCTTTCGGAGCCAACTTGCCTAACTTGCCTGCGGCCCATCCTGGGCTTTTGCCTCCAAAAATTCCATAAGGACGAGGATTTCTCCCAGACCAAAGCTGCCCCCTCCTCCAAACCTGGCTGCCATCGGAGGCCCAAACGCGCCCTACAAAATGACACCTGCCAAGTGGGCTCTTGAGTTTGGCTTCTTGGGGAAAAGTGCCTCCTTTCGGAGTCAACTTGCCGGCGGCCCATGCAGGGCTTTTGCCTACAAAAATTCCATAAGGACGAGGATTTCTCCCAGACCAAAGCTGCCCCCTCCTCCAAACCTGGCTGCCATCGGAGGCCCAAACGCGCCCTACAAAATGACATCTGCATTGTGGGTTCTTGAGTTTGGCTTCTTGGGGAAAAGTGCCTCCTTTCGGAGCCAACTTGCCTAACTTGCCTGCGGCCCGTCCTGGGCTTTTGCCTACAAAAATTCCATAAGGACAAGGATTTCTCCCAGACCAAAGCTGCTCCCTCCTCCAAACCTGGCTGCCATCGGAGGCCCAAACGCGCCCTACAAAATGACATCTGCCAAGTGGGCTCTTGAGTTTGGCTTCTTGGGGAAAAGTGCCTCCTTTCAAAACCAACTTGCCTGCGGCCCGTCCCGGACGTTTGCTACAAAAATTCCATAAGGACGAGGATTCCTCCCAGACCAAAGCTGCCCCCTCCGCCAAACCTGGCTGCCATCGGAGGCCCAAACGCGCCCTACAAAATGACATCTGCCAAGTGGGCTCTTGAGTTTGGCTTCTTGCGGAAAAGTGCCTCCTTTCGGAGCCAACTTGCCTAACTAGCCTGCGGCCCGTGCTGGGCTTTTGCCTACAAAAATTCCATAAGGACGAGGATTTCTCCCAGACCAAAGCTGCCGCCTCCTCCAAACCTGGCTGCCATCAGAGGCCCAAACGCGCCCTACAAAATGACATCTGCCAAGTGGGCTCTTGAGTTTGGCTTCTTGGGGAAAAGTGCCTCCTTTCGGAGCCAAATTGTCTGCGGCCCATGCAGGGCTTTTGCCTACAAAAATTCCATAAGGACGAGGATTTCTCCCAGACCAAAGCTGCCCCCTCCTCCAAACCTGGCTGCCATCGGAGGCCCAAACGTACCCTACAAAATGACACCTGCCAAGTGGGCTCTTGAGTTTGGCTTCTTGGGTGGAAGTGCCTCCTTTCAAAGCCAACTTGCCTGCGGCCCGTCCTGGGCTTTTGCCTCCAAAAATTCCAGAAGGACGAGGATTTCTCCCAGACCAAAGCTGCCCCCTCCTCCAAACCTGGCTGCCATCGGAGGCCCAAACGCGCCCTACAAAATGACATTTGCCAAGTGGGCTCTTGAGTTTGGCTTCTTGCGGAAAAGTGCCTCCTTTCAAAGCCAACTTGCCTAACTAGCCTGCGGCCCGTGCTGGGCTTTAGACTACAAAAATTCCATAAGGACGAGGATTTCTCCCAGACCAAAGCTGCCCCCTCCTCCAAACCTGGCTGCCATCGGAGGCCCAAACGCGCCCCACAAAATGACGTCTGCATTGAGGGTCCTTGAGTTTGGCTTCTTGGGGAAAAGTGCCTCCTTTCGGAGCCAACTTGCCTAACTTGCCTGCGGCCCATCCTGGGCTTTTGCCTCCAAAAATTCCATAAGGACGAGGATTTCTCCCAGACCAAAGCTGCCCCCTCCTCCAAACCTGGCTGCCATCGGAGGCCCAAACGCGCCCCACAAAATGACATCTGCATTGAGGGTTCTTGAGTTTGGCTTCTTGGGGAAAAGTGCCTCCTTTCGGAGTCAACTTGCCTAACTTGCCTGCGGCCCATGCGGGGTTTTTGCCTACAAAAATTCCATAAGGACGAGGATTTCTCCCAGACCAGAGCTGCCCCCTCCTCCAAACCTGGCTGACATCGGAGGCCCAAACGCGCCCTACAAAATGACACCTGCCAAGTGGGCTCTTGAGTTTGGCTTCTTGGGGAAAAGTGCCTCCTTTCAAAACCAACTTGCCTGCGTCCCGTCCCGGGCTTTTGCTACAAAAATTCCATAAGGACGAGGATTCCTCCCAGACCAAAGCTGCCCCCTCCTCCAAACCTGGCTGCCATCGGAGGCCCAAAAGCGCCCTACAAAATGACATCTGCCAAGTGGGCTCTTGAGTTTGGCTTTCTGGGGAAAAGTGCCTCCTTTCGGAGTCAACTTGCCTGCGGCTCATGCAGGGCTTTTGCCTCCAAAAATTCCATAAGGACGAGGATTTCTCCCAGACCAAAGCTGCCCCCTCCTCCAAACCTGGCTGCCATCGGAGGCCCAAACGTGCCCTACAAAATGACATCTGCCAAGTGGGCTCTTGAGTTTGGCTTCTTGGGGAAAAGTGCCTCCTTTCAAAACCAACTTGCCTGCGGCCCGTCCCGGACGTTTGCTACAAAAATTCCATAAGGACGAGGATTCCTCCCAGACCAAAGCTGCCCCCTCCGCCAAACCTGGCTGCCATCGGAGGCCCAAACGCGCCCTACAAAATGACATCTGCCAAGCGGGCTCTTGAGTTTGGCTTCTTGGGGAAAAGTGCCTCCTTTCGGAGCCAACTTGCCTAACTAGCCTGCGGCCCGTGCTGGGCTTTTGCCTACAAAAATTCCATAAGGACGAGGATTTCTCCCAGACCAAAGCTGCCGCCTCCTCCAAACCTGGCTGCCATCAGAGGCCCAAACGCGCCCTACAAAATGACATCTGCCAAGTGGGCTCTTGAGTTTGGCTTCTTGGGGAAAAGTGCCTCCTTTCGGAGCCAAATTGTCTGCGGCCCATGCAGGGCTTTTGCCTACAAAAATTCCAGAAGGACGAGGATTTCTCCCAGACCAAAGCTGCCCCCTCCTCCAAACCTGGCTGCCATCGGAGGCCCAAACGCGCCCCACAAAATGACATCTGCATTGAGGGTTCTTGAGTTTGGCTTCTTGGGGAAAAGTGCCTCCTTTCGGAGCCAACTTGCCTAACTTGCCTGCGGCCCGTCCTGGGCTTTTGCCTCCAAAAATTCCATAAGGACGAGGATTTCTCCCAGGCCAAAGCTGCCCCCTCCTCCAAACCTGGCTGCCATCGGAGGCCCAAATGTGCCCTACAAAATGACACCTGCCAAGTGGGCTCTTGAGTTTGGCTTCTTGGGGAAAAGTGACTCCTTTCAAAACCAACTTGCCTGTGTCCCGTCCCGGGCTTTTGCTACAAAAATTCCATAAGGACGAGGATTCCTCCCAGACCAAAGCTGCCCCTCCTCCAAACCTGGCTGCCATCGGAGGCCCAAACGTGCCCTACAAAATGACATCTGCCAAGTGGGCTCTTGAGTTTGGCTTCTTGGGTGGAAGTGCCTCCTTTCAAAGCCAACTTGCCTGCGGCCCGTCCTGGGCTTTTGCCTACAAAAATTCCATAAGGACAAGGATTTCTCCCAGACCAAAGCTGCCCCCTCCTCCAAACCTGGCTGCCATCGGAGGCCCAAACGCGCCCTACAAAATGACATCTGCCAAGTGGGCTCTTGAGTTTGGCTTCTTGGGGAAAAGTGCCTCCTTTCAAAGCCAACTTGCCTAACTAGCCTGCAGCCCATTCTGGGCTTTTGCCTACAAAAATTCCATAAGGACGAGGATTTCTCCCAGACCAAAGCTGCCCCCTCCTCCAAACCTAGCTGCCATCGGTGGCCCAAACGCGCCCTACAAAATGACATCTGCCAAGTGGGCTCCTGAGTTTGGCTTCTTGGGGGAAAGTGCCTCCTTTCAAAGCCAACTTGCCTGCAGCCCGTGCTGGGCTTTTGCCTACAAAAATTCCATAAGGACGAGGATTTCTCCCAGACCAAAGCTGCCCCCTCCTCCAAACCTGGCTGCCATCGGAGGCCCAAACGCGCCCTACAAAATGACATCTGCATTGTGGGTTCTTGAGTTTGGCTTCTTGGGGAAAAGTGCCTCCTTTCAAAGCCAACTTGCCTAACTAGCCTGCGGCCCGTGCTGGGCTTTAGACTACAAAATTTCCAGAAGGACGAGGATTTCTCCCAGACCAAAGCTGCCCCCTCCTCCAAACCTGGCTGCCATCAGAGGCCCAAACGCGCCCCACAAAATGACATCTGCCAAGTGGGCTCTTGAGTTTGGCTTCTTGGGGAAAAGTGCCTCCTTTCGGAGCCAACTTGCCTAACTTGCCAGCGGCCCGTCCTGGGCTTTTGCCTCCAAAAATTCCAGAAGGACGAGGATTTCTCCCAGACCAAAGCTGCCCCCTCCTCCAAACCTGGCTGCCATCGGAGGCCCAAACGCGCCCCACAAAATGACACCTGCATTGAGGGTTCTTGAGTTTGGCGTCCCGGAGAAAATTGCCTCCTTTCGGAGTCAACTTGCCTGCGGCCCATGCAGGGCTTTTGCCTACAAAAATTCCATAAGGACGAGGATTCCTCCCAGACCAAAGCTGCCCCCTCCTCCAAACCTGGCTGCCATCGGAGGCCCAAACGCGCCCCACAAAATGACATCTGCCAAGTGGGCTCTTGAGATTGGCTTCTTGCGGAAAAGTGCCTCCTTTCAAAGCCAACTTGCCTAACTAGCCTGCAGCCCATTCTGGGCTTTTGCCTACAAAAATTCCATAAGGACGAGGATTTCTCCCAGACCAAAGCTGCCCCCTCCTCCAAACCTAGCTGCCATCGGTGGCCCAAACGCGCCCTACAAAATGACATCTGCCAAGTGGGCTCCTGAGTTTGGCTTCTTGGGGGAAATTGCCTCCTTTAGGAGGCAACTTGCCTGCAGCCCGTGCTGGGCTTTAGACTACAAAAATTCCATAAGGACGAGGATTTCTCCCAGACCAAAGCTGCCCCCTCCTCCAAACCTGGCTGCCATCGGAGGCCCAAACGCGCCCCACAAAATGACATCTGCATTGAGGGTTCTTGAGTTTGGCTTCTTGGTGAAAAGTGCCTCCTTTCGGAGCCAACTTGCCTAACTTGCCTGCGGCCCGTCCTGGGCTTTTGCTACAAAAATTCCATAAGGACGAGGATTTCTCCCAGACCAAAGCTGCCCCCTCCTCCAAACCTGGCTGCCATCGGAGGCCCAAACGCGCCCTACAAAATGACACCTGCCAAGTGGGCTCTTGAGTTTGGCTTCTTGGGGAAAAGTGACTCCTTTCAAAACCAACTTGCCTGCGTCCCGTCCCGGGCTTTTGCTACAAAAATTCCATAAGGACGAGGATTCCTCCCAGACCAAAGCTGCCCCCTCCTCCAAACCTGGCTGCCATCGGAGGCCCAAACGCGCCCCACAAAATGACATCTGCCAAGTGGGCTCTTGAGTTTGGCTTCCTGGGGAAAAGTGCCTCCTTTCGGCGTCAACTTGCCTGCGGCCCATGCAGGCCTTTTGCCGACTAAAATTCCATAAGGACGAGGATTTCTCCCAGACCAAAGCTGCCCCCTCCTCCAAACCTGGCTGCCATCGGAGGCCCAAACGTGCCCTACAAAATGACATCTGCCAAGTGGGCTCTTGAGTTTGGCTTCTTGGGTGGAAGTACCTCCTTTCAAAGCCAACTTGCCTGCGGCCCGTCCTGGGCTTTTGCCTACAAAAATTCCATAAGGACGAGGATTTCTCCCAGACCAAAGCTGCCCCCTCCTCCAAACCTGGCTGCCATTGGAGGCCCAAACGCGCCCTACAAAATGACATCTGCCAAGTGGGCTCTTGAGTTTGGCTTCTTGGGGAAAAGTGCCTCCATTCAAAGCCAACTTGTCTAACTAGCCTGCGGCCCGTGCTGGGCTTTAGACTACAAAAATTCCATAAGGACGAGGATTTCTCCCAGACCAAAGCTTCCCCCTTCTCCAAACCTGGCTGCCATCAGAGGCCCAAACGCGCCCCACAAAATGACATCTGCCAAGTGGGCTCTTGAGTTTGGCTTCTTGGGGAAAAGTGCCTCCTTTCGGAGCCAACTTGCCTAACTTGCCTGCGGCCCGTCCTGGGCTTTTGAGTACAAAAATTCCATAAGGACGAGGATTTCTCCCAGACCAAAGCTGCCCCCTCCTCCAAACCTGGCTGCCATCGGAGGCCCAAACGCGCCCCACAAAATGACACCTGCATTGAGGGTTCTTGAGTTTGGCTTCCTGGGGAAAAGTGCCTCCTTTCGGAGCCAACTTGCCTGCGGCCCATGCAGGGCTTTTGCCTACAAAAATTCCATAAGGACGAGGATTTCTCCCAGACCAAAGCTGCCCCCTCCTCCAAACCTGGCTGCCATCGGAGGCCCAAACGTGCCCTACAAAATGACACCTGCCAAGTGGGCTCTTGAGTTTGGCTTCTTGGGTGGAAGTGCCTCCTTTCAAAGCCAACTTGCCTGCGGCCCATGCGGGGTTTTTGCCTACAAAAATTCCATAAGGACGAGGATTTCTCCCAGACCAAAGCTGCCCCCTCCTCCAAACCTGGCTGCCATCGGAGGCCCAAACACACCCTACAAAATGACATCTGCCAAGTGGGCTCCTGAGTTTGGCTTCTTGGGGGAAAGTGCCTCCTTTCGGAGCCAACTTGCCTAACTAGCCTGCGGCCCGTCCTGGGCTATTGCCTACAAAAATTCCATAAGGACGAGGATTTCTCCCGGACCAAAGCTGCCCCCTCCTCCAAACCTGGCTGCCATCGGAGGCCCAAACGCGCCCTACAAAATGACACCTGCCAAGTGGGCTCTTGAGTTTGGCTTCTTGGGGAAAAGTGACTCCTTTCAAAACCAACTTGCCTGCGTCCCGTCCCGGGCTTTTGCTACAAAAATTCCATAAGGACGAGGATTCCTCCCAGACCAAAGCTGCCCCCTCCTCCAAACCTGGCTGCCATCGGAGGCCCAAACGTGCCCTACAAAATGACATCTGCCAAGTGGGCTCTTCAGTTTGGCTTTCTGGGGAAAAGTGCCTCCTTTCGGAGTCAACTTGCCTGCGGCCCATGCAGGGCTTTTGCCGACTAAAATTCCATAAGGACGAGGATTTCTCCCAGACCAAAGCTGCCCCCTCCTCCAAACCTGGCTGCCATCGGAGGCCCAAACGTGCCCTACAAAATGACACCTGCCAAGTGGGCTCTTGAGTTTGGCTTCTTGGGTGGAAGTACCTCCTTTCAAAGCCAACTTGCCTGCGGCCCGTCCTGGGATTTTGCCTACAAAAATTCCATAAGGACAAGGATTTCTCCCAGACCAAAGCTGCCCCCTCCTCCAAACCTGGCTGCCATCGGAGGCCCAAACGCGCCCCACAAAGTGACACCTGCATTGAGGGTTCTTGAGTTTGGCTTCCTGGGGAAAAGTGCCTCCTTTCGGAGTCAACTTGCCTGCGGCCCATGCAGGGCTTTTGCCGACAAAAATTCCATAAGGACGAGGATTTCTCCCAGACCAAAGCTGCCCCCTCCTCCAAACCTGGCTGCCATCGGAGGCCCAAACGTGCCCTACAAAATGACACCTGCCAAGTGGGCTCTTGAGTTTGGCTTCTTGGGTGGAAGTGCCTCCTTTCAAAGCCAACTTGCCTGCGGCCCGTCCTGGGCTTTTGCCTACAAAAATTCCATAAGGACGAGGATTTCTCCCAGACCAAAGCTGCCCCCTCCTCCAAACCTGGCTGCCATTGGAGGCCCAAACGCGCCCTACAAAATGACATCTGCCAAGTGGGCTCTTGAGTTTGGCTTCTTGGGGAAAAGTGCCTCCATTCAAAGCCAACTTGCCTAACTAGCCTGCGGCCCGTGCTGGGCTTTAGACTACAAAATTTCCAGAAGGACGAGGATTTCTCCCAGACCAAAGCTGCCCCCTCCTCCAAACCTGGCTGCCATCAGAGGCCCAAACGCGCCCCACAAAATGACATCTGCCAAGTGGGCTCTTGAGTTTGGCTTCTTGGGGAAAAGTGACTCCTTTCGGAGCCAACTTGCCTAACTTGCCTGCGGCCCGTCCTGGGCTTTTGAGTACAAAAATTCCAGAAGGACGAGGATTTCTCCCAGACCAAAGCTGCCCCCTCCTCCAAACCTGGCTGCCATCGGAGGCCCAAACGCGCCCCACAAAATGACACCTGCATTGAGGGTTCTTGAGTTTGGCTTCCTGGGGAAAAGTGCCTCCTTTCGGAGCCAACTTGCCAGCGGCCCATGCAGGGCTTTTGCCTACAAAAATTCCATAAGGACGAGGATTTCTCCCAGACCAAAGCTGCCCCCTCCTCCAAACCTGGCTGCCATCGGAGGCCCAAACGTGCCCTACAAAATGACACCTGCCAAGTGGGCTCTTGAGTTTGGCTTCTTGGGTGGAAGTGCCTCCTTTCAAAGCCAACTTGCCTGCGGCCCATGCGGGGTTTTTGCCTACAAAAATTCCATAAGGACGAGGATTTCTCCCAGACCAAAGCTGCCCCCTCCTCCAAACCTGGCTGCCATCGGAGGCCCAAACACACCCTACAAAATGACATCTGCCAAGTGGGCTCCTGAGTTTGGCTTCTTGGGGGAAAGTGCCTCCTTTCGGAGCCAACTTGCCTAACTAGCCTGCGGCCCGTCCTGGGCTATTGCCTAAAAAAATTCCATAAGGACGAGGATTTCTCCCAGACCAAAGCTGCCCCCTCCTCCAAACCTGGCTGCCATCAGAGGCCCAAACGCGCCCTACAAAATGACATCTGCCAAGTGGGCTCTTGAGTTTGGCTTCTTGGGGAAAAGTGACTCCTTTCAAAACCAACTTCCTGTGTCCCGTCCCGGGCTTTTGCTACAAAAATTCCATAAGGACGAGGATTCCTCCCAGACCAAAGCTGCCCCCTCCTCCAAACCTGGCTGCCATCGGAGGCCCAAACGCGCCCTACAAAATGACATCTGCCAAGTGGGCTCTTCAGTTTGGCTTTCTGGGGAAAAGTGCCTCCTTTCGGAGTCAACTTGCCTGCGGCCCATGCAGGGCTTTTGCCGACTAAAATTCCATAAGGACGAGGATTTCTCCCAGACCATAGCTGCCCCCTCCTCCAAACCTGGCTGCCATCGGAGGCCCAAACGTGCCGTACAAAATGACATCTGCCAAGTGGGCTCTTGAGTTTGGCTTCTTGGGTGGAAGTACCTCCTTTCAAAGCCAACTTGCCTGCGGCCCGTCCTGGGATTTTGCCTACAAAAATTCCATAAGGACAAGGATTTCTCCCAGACCAAAGCTGCCCCCTCCTCCAAACCTGGCTGCCATCGGAGGCCCAAACGCGCCCCACAAAGTGACATCTGCATTGAGGGTTCTTGAGTTTGGCTTCCTGGGGAAAAGTGCCTCCTTTCGGAGTCAACTTGCCTGCGGCCCATGCAGGGCTTTTGCCTACAAAAATTCCATAAGGACGAGGATTTCTCCCAGACCAAAGCTGCCCCCTCCTCCAAACCTGGCTGCCATCGGAGGCCCAAACGTGCCCTACAAAATGACACCTGCCAAGTGGGCTCTTGAGTTTGGCTTCTTGGGGAAAAGTGCCTCCTTTCAAAGCCAACTTGCCTGCGGCCCGTCCTGGGCTTTTGACTACAAAAATTCCATAAGGACGAGGATTTCTCCCAGACCAAAGCTGCCCCCTCCTCCAAACCTGGCTGCCATCGGAGGCCCAAACGCGCCCCACAAAATGACACCTGCATTGAGGGTTCTTGAGTTTGGCGTCCCGGAGAAAATTGCCTCCTTTCGGAGTCAACTTGCCTGCGGCCCATGCAGGGCTTTTGCCTACAAAAATTCCATAAGGACGAGGATTCCTCCCAGACCAAAGCTGCCCCCTCCTCCAAACCTGGCTGCCATCGGAGGCCCAAACGCGCCCCACAAAATGACATCTGCCAAGTGGGCTCTTGAGATTGGCTTCTTGCGGAAAAGTGCCTCCTTTCAAAGCCAACTTGCCTAACTAGCCTGCAGCCCATTCTGGGCTTTTGCCTACAAAAATTCCATAAGGACGAGGATTTCTCCCAGACCAAAGCTGCCCCCTCCTCCAAACCTAGCTGCCATCGGTGGCCCAAACGCGCCCTACAAAATGACATCTGCCAAGTGGGCTCCTGAGTTTGGCTTCTTGGGGGAAATTGCCTCCTTTAGGAGGCAACTTGCCTGCAGCCCGTGCTGGGCTTTAGACTACAAAAATTCCATAAGGACGAGGATTTCTCCCAGACCAAAGCTGCCCCCTCCTCCAAACCTGGCTGCCATTGGAGGCCCAAACGCGCCCTACAAAATGACATCTGCCAAGTGGGCTCTTGAGTTTGGCTTCTTGGGGAAAAGTGCCTCCATTCAAAGCCAACTTGTCTAACTAGCCTGCGGCCCGTGCTGGGCTTTAGACTACAAAAATTCCATAAGGACGAGGATTTCTCCCAGACCAAAGCTGCCCCCTCCTCCAAACCTGGCTGCCATTGGAGGCCCAAACGCGCCCTACAAAATGACATCTGCCAAGTGGGCTCTTGAGTTTGGCTTCTTGGGGAAAAGTGCCTCCATTCAAAGCCAACTTGTCTAACTAGCCTGCGGCCCGTGCTGGGCTTTAGACTACAAAAATTCCATAAGGACGAGGATTTCTCCCAGACCAAAGCTTCCCCCTTCTCCAAACCTGGCTGCCATCAGAGGCCCAAACGCGCCCCACAAAATGACATCTGCCAAGTGGGCTCTTGAGTTTGGCTTCTTGGGGAAAAGTGCCTCCTTTCGGAGCCAACTTGCCTAACTTGCCTGCGGCCCGTCCTGGGCTTTTGAGTACAAAAATTCCATAAGGACGAGGATTTCTCCCAGACCAAAGCTGCCCCCTCCTCCAAACCTGGCTGCCATCGGAGGCCCAAACGCGCCCCACAAAATGACACCTGCATTGAGGGTTCTTGAGTTTGGCTTCCTGGGGAAAAGTGCCTCCTTTCGGAGCCAACTTGCCTGCGGCCCATGCAGGGCTTTTGCCTACAAAAATTCCATAAGGACGAGGATTTCTCCCAGACCAAAGCTGCCCCCTCCTCCAAACCTGGCTGCCATCGGAGGCCCAAACGTGCCCTACAAAATGACACCTGCCAAGTGGGCTCTTGAGTTTGGCTTCTTGGGTGGAAGTGCCTCCTTTCAAAGCCAACTTGCCTGCGGCCCATGCGGGGTTTTTGCCTACAAAAATTCCATAAGGACGAGGATTTCTCCCAGACCAAAGCTGCCCCCTCCTCCAAACCTGGCTGCCATCGGAGGCCCAAACACACCCTACAAAATGACATCTGCCAAGTGGGCTCCTGAGTTTGGCTTCTTGGGGGAAAGTGCCTCCTTTCGGAGCCAACTTGCCTAACTAGCCTGCGGCCCGTCCTGGGCTATTGCCTACAAAAATTCCATAAGGACGAGGATTTCTCCCGGACCAAAGCTGCCCCCTCCTCCAAACCTGGCTGCCATCGGAGGCCCAAACGCGCCCTACAAAATGACACCTGCCAAGTGGGCTCTTGAGTTTGGCTTCTTGGGGAAAAGTGACTCCTTTCAAAACCAACTTGCCTGCGTCCCGTCCCGGGCTTTTGCTACAAAAATTCCATAAGGACGAGGATTCCTCCCAGACCAAAGCTGCCCCCTCCTCCAAACCTGGCTGCCATCGGAGGCCCAAACGTGCCCTACAAAATGACATCTGCCAAGTGGGCTCTTCAGTTTGGCTTTCTGGGGAAAAGTGCCTCCTTTCGGAGTCAACTTGCCTGCGGCCCATGCAGGGCTTTTGCCGACTAAAATTCCATAAGGACGAGGATTTCTCCCAGACCAAAGCTGCCCCCTCCTCCAAACCTGGCTGCCATCGGAGGCCCAAACGTGCCCTACAAAATGACACCTGCCAAGTGGGCTCTTGAGTTTGGCTTCTTGGGTGGAAGTACCTCCTTTCAAAGCCAACTTGCCTGCGGCCCGTCCTGGGATTTTGCCTACAAAAATTCCATAAGGACAAGGATTTCTCCCAGACCAAAGCTGCCCCCTCCTCCAAACCTGGCTGCCATCGGAGGCCCAAACGCGCCCCACAAAGTGACACCTGCATTGAGGGTTCTTGAGTTTGGCTTCCTGGGGAAAAGTGCCTCCTTTCGGAGTCAACTTGCCTGCGGCCCATGCAGGGCTTTTGCCGACAAAAATTCCATAAGGACGAGGATTTCTCCCAGACCAAAGCTGCCCCCTCCTCCAAACCTGGCTGCCATCGGAGGCCCAAACGTGCCCTACAAAATGACACCTGCCAAGTGGGCTCTTGAGTTTGGCTTCTTGGGTGGAAGTGCCTCCTTTCAAAGCCAACTTGCCTGCGGCCCGTCCTGGGCTTTTGCCTACAAAAATTCCATAAGGACGAGGATTTCTCCCAGACCAAAGCTGCCCCCTCCTCCAAACCTGGCTGCCATTGGAGGCCCAAACGCGCCCTACAAAATGACATCTGCCAAGTGGGCTCTTGAGTTTGGCTTCTTGGGGAAAAGTGCCTCCATTCAAAGCCAACTTGCCTAACTAGCCTGCGGCCCGTGCTGGGCTTTAGACTACAAAATTTCCAGAAGGACGAGGATTTCTCCCAGACCAAAGCTGCCCCCTCCTCCAAACCTGGCTGCCATCAGAGGCCCAAACGCGCCCCACAAAATGACATCTGCCAAGTGGGCTCTTGAGTTTGGCTTCTTGGGGAAAAGTGACTCCTTTCGGAGCCAACTTGCCTAACTTGCCTGCGGCCCGTCCTGGGCTTTTGAGTACAAAAATTCCAGAAGGACGAGGATTTCTCCCAGACCAAAGCTGCCCCCTCCTCCAAACCTGGCTGCCATCGGAGGCCCAAACGCGCCCCACAAAATGACACCTGCATTGAGGGTTCTTGAGTTTGGCTTCCTGGGGAAAAGTGCCTCCTTTCGGAGCCAACTTGCCAGCGGCCCATGCAGGGCTTTTGCCTACAAAAATTCCATAAGGACGAGGATTTCTCCCAGACCAAAGCTGCCCCCTCCTCCAAACCTGGCTGCCATCGGAGGCCCAAACGTGCCCTACAAAATGACACCTGCCAAGTGGGCTCTTGAGTTTGGCTTCTTGGGTGGAAGTGCCTCCTTTCAAAGCCAACTTGCCTGCGGCCCATGCGGGGTTTTTGCCTACAAAAATTCCATAAGGACGAGGATTTCTCCCAGACCAAAGCTGCCCCCTCCTCCAAACCTGGCTGCCATCGGAGGCCCAAACACACCCTACAAAATGACATCTGCCAAGTGGGCTCCTGAGTTTGGCTTCTTGGGGGAAAGTGCCTCCTTTCGGAGCCAACTTGCCTAACTAGCCTGCGGCCCGTCCTGGGCTATTGCCTAAAAAAATTCCATAAGGACGAGGATTTCTCCCAGACCAAAGCTGCCCCCTCCTCCAAACCTGGCTGCCATCAGAGGCCCAAACGCGCCCTACAAAATGACATCTGCCAAGTGGGCTCTTGAGTTTGGCTTCTTGGGGAAAAGTGACTCCTTTCAAAACCAACTTCCTGTGTCCCGTCCCGGGCTTTTGCTACAAAAATTCCATAAGGACGAGGATTCCTCCCAGACCAAAGCTGCCCCCTCCTCCAAACCTGGCTGCCATCGGAGGCCCAAACGCGCCCTACAAAATGACATCTGCCAAGTGGGCTCTTCAGTTTGGCTTTCTGGGGAAAAGTGCCTCCTTTCGGAGTCAACTTGCCTGCGGCCCATGCAGGGCTTTTGCCGACTAAAATTCCATAAGGACGAGGATTTCTCCCAGACCATAGCTGCCCCCTCCTCCAAACCTGGCTGCCATCGGAGGCCCAAACGTGCCGTACAAAATGACATCTGCCAAGTGGGCTCTTGAGTTTGGCTTCTTGGGTGGAAGTACCTCCTTTCAAAGCCAACTTGCCTGCGGCCCGTCCTGGGATTTTGCCTACAAAAATTCCATAAGGACAAGGATTTCTCCCAGACCAAAGCTGCCCCCTCCTCCAAACCTGGCTGCCATCGGAGGCCCAAACGCGCCCCACAAAGTGACACCTGCATTGAGGGTTCTTGAGTTTGGCTTCCTGGGGAAAAGTGCCTCCTTTCGGAGTCAACTTGCCTGCGGCCCATGCAGGGCTTTTGCCTACAAAAATTCCATAAGGACGAGGATTTCTCCCAGACCAAAGCTGCCCCCTCCTCCAAACCTGGCTGCCATCGGAGGCCCAAACGTGCCCTACAAAATGACACCTGCCAAGTGGGCTCTTGAGTTTGGCTTCTTGGGGAAAAGTGCCTCCTTTCAAAGCCAACTTGCCTGCGGCCCGTCCTGGGCTTTTGACTACAAAAATTCCATAAGGACGAGGATTTCTCCCAGACCAAAGCTGCCCCCTCCTCCAAACCTGGCTGCCATCGGAGGCCCAAACGCGCCCTACAAAATGACATCTGCCAAGTGGGCTCTTGAGTTTGGCTTCTTGCGGAAAAGTGCCTCCTTTCAAAGCCAACTTGCCTAACTAGCCTGCGGCCCGTGCTGGGCTTTAGACTACAAAAATTCCATAAGGACGAGGATTTCTCCCAGACCAAAGCTGCCCCCTCCTCCAAACCTGGCTGCCATCGGAGGCCCAAACGCGCCCCACAAAATGACATCTGCATTGAGGGTTCTTGAGTTTGGCTTCTTGGGGAAAAGTGCCTCCTTTCGGAGCCAACTTGCCTAACTTGCCTGCGGCCCATCCTGGGCTTTTGCCTCCAAAAATTCCATAAGGACGAGGATTTCTCCCAGACCAAAGCTGCCCCCTCCTCCAAACCTGGCTGCCATCGGAGGCCCAAACGCGCCCCACAAAATGACATCTGCATTGAGGGTTCTTGAGTTTGGCTTCTTGGGGAAAAGTGCCTCCTTTCGGATTCAACTTGCTTAACTTGCCTGCGGCCCATGCGGGGTTTTTGCCTACAAAAATTCCATAAGGACGAGGATTTCTCCCAGACCAAAGCTGCCCCCTCCTCCAAACCTAGCTGCCATCGGTGGCCCAAACGCGCCCTACAAAATGACATCTGCCAAGTGGGCTCCTGAGTTTGGCTTCTTGGGGGAAAGTGCCTCCTTTCGGAGCCAACTTGCCTGCAGCCCTTGCTGGGCTTTAGACTACAAAAATTCCATAAGGACGAGGATTTCTCCCAGACCAAAGCTGCCCCCTCCTCCAAACCTGGCTGCCATCGGAGGCCCAAACGCGCCCTACAAAATGACATCTGCCAAGTGGGCTCTTGAGTTTGGCTTTCTGGGGAAAAGTGCCTCCATTACGAGTCAACTTGCCTGCGGCCCATGCAGGGCTTTTGAGTACAAAAATTCCATAAGGACGAGGATTTCTCCCAGACCAAAGCTGCCCCCTCCTCCAAACCTGGCTGCCATCGGAGGCCCAAACGTGCCCTACAAAATGACATCTGCCAAGTGGGCTCTTGAGTTTGGCTTCTTGGGTGGAAGTGCCTCCTTTCAAAGCCAACTTGCCTGCGGCCCGTCCTGGGCTTTTGCCTACGAAAATTCCAGAAGGACGAGGATTTCTCCCAGACCAAAGCTGCCCCCTCCTCCAAACCTGGCTGCCATCGGAGGCCCAAACGCGCCCTACAAAATGACATCTGCCAAGTGGGCTCTTGAGTTTGGCTTCTTGCGGAAAATTGCCTCCTTTCAAAGCCAACTTGCCTAACTTGCCTGCGGCCCATTCTGGGCTTTTGCCTACAAAAATTCCATAAGGACGAGGATTTCTCCCAGACCAAAGCTGCCCCCTCCTCCAAACCTGGCTGCCATCGGAGGCCCAAACGCGCCCTACAAAATGACACCTGCCAAGTGGGCTCTTGAGTTTGGCTTCTTGGGGAAAAGTGCCTCCTTTCGGAGTCAACTTGCCGGCGGCCCATGCAGGGCTTTTGCCTACAAAAATTCCATAAGGACGAGGATTTCTCCCAGAACAAAGCTGCCCCCTCCTCCAAACCTGGCTGCCATCGGAGGCCCAAACGCGCCCTACAAAATGACATCTGCATTGTGGGTTCTTGAGTTTGGCTTCTTGGGGAAAAGTGCCTCCTTTCGGAGCCAACTTGCCTAACTTGCCTGCGGCCCGTCCTGGGCTTTTGCCTACAAAAATTCCATAAGGACAAGGATTTCTCCCAGACCAAAGCTGCTCCCTCCTCCAAACCTGGCTGCCATCGGAGGCCCAAACGCGCCCTACAAAATGACATCTGCCAAGTGGGCTCTTGAGTTTGGCTTCTTGGGGAAAAGTGCCTCCTTTCAAAACCAACTTGCCTGCGGCCCGTCCCGGACGTTTGCTACAAAAATTCCATAAGGACGAGGATTCCTCCCAGACCAAAACTGCCCCCTCCGCCAAACCAGGCTGCCATCGGAGGCCCAAACGCGCCCTACAAAATGACATCTGCCAAGCGGGTCCTTGAGTTTGGCTTCTTGGGGAAAAGTGCCTCCTTTCGGAGCCAACTTGCCTAACTAGCCTGCGGCCCGTGCTGGGCTTTTGCCTACAAAAATTCCATAAGGACGAGGATTTCTCCCAGACCAAAGCTGCCGCCTCCTCCAAACCTGGCTGCCATCAGAGGCCCAAACGCGCCCTACAAAATGACATCTGCCAAGTGGGCTCTTGAGTTTGGCTTCTTGGGGAAAAGTGCCTCCTTTCGGAGCCAAATTGACTGCGGCCCATGCAGGGCTTTTGCCTACAAAAATTCCAGAAGGACGAGGATTTCTCCCAGACCAAAGCTGCCCCCTCCTCCAAACCTGGCTGCCATCGGAGGCCCAAACGCGCCCTACAAAATGACATCTGCCAAGTGGGCTCTTGAGTTTGGCTTCTTGCGGAAAAGTGCCTCCTTTCAAAGCCAACTTGCCTAACTAGCCTGCGGCCCGTGCTGGGCTTTAGACTACAAAAATTCCATAAGGACGAGGATTTCTCCCAGACCAAAGCTGCCCCCTCCTCCAAACCTGGCTGCCATCGGAGGCCCAAACGCGCCCCAGAAAATGACATCTGCATTGAGGGTTCTTGAGTTTGGCTTCTTGGGGAAAAGTGCCTCCTTTCGGAGTCAACTTGCCTAACTTGCCTGCGGCCCATGCGGGGTTTTTGCCTACAAAAATTCCATAAGGACGAGGATTTCTCCCAGACCAAAGCTGCCCCCTCCTCCAAACCTGGCTGACAACGGAGGCCCAAACGCGCCCTACAAAATGACACCTGCCAAGTGGGCTCTTGAGTTTGGCTTCTTGGGGAAAAGTGCCTCCTTTCAAAACCAACTTGCCTGCGTCCCGTCCCGGGCTTTTGCTACAAAAATTCCATAAGGACGAGGATTCCTCCCAGACCAAAGCTGCCCCCTCCTCCAAACCTGGCTGCCATCGGAGGCCCAAACGCGCCCTACAAAATGACACCTGCCAAGTGGGCTCTTGAGTTTGGCTTCTTGGGGAAAAGTGCCTCCTTTCGGAGTCAACTTGCCGGCGGCCCATGCAGGGCTTTTGCCTACAAAAATTCCATAAGGACGAGGATTTCTCCCAGAACAAAGCTGCCCCCTCCTCCAAACCTGGCTGCCATCGGAGGCCCAAACGCGCCCTACAAAATGACATCTGCATTGTGGGTTCTTGAGTTTGGCTTCTTGGGGAAAAGTGCCTCCTTTCGGAGCCAACTTGCCTAACTTGCCTGCGGCCCGTCCTGGGCTTTTGCCTACAAAAATTCCATAAGGACAAGGATTTCTCCCAGACCAAAGCTGCTCCCTCCTCCAAACCTGGCTGCCATCGGAGGCCCAAACGCGCCCTACAAAATGACATCTGCCAAGTGGGCTCTTGAGTTTGGCTTCTTGGGGAAAAGTGCCTCCTTTCAAAACCAACTTGCCTGCGGCCCGTCCCGGACGTTTGCTACAAAAATTCCATAAGGACGAGGATTCCTCCCAGACCAAAGCTGCCCCCTCCGCCAAACCAGGCTGCCATCAGAGGCCCAAACGCGCCCTACAAAATGACATCTGCCAAGTGGGCTCTTGAGTTTGGCTTCTTGGGGAAAAGTGCCTCCTTTCGGAGCCAACTTGCCTAACTAGCCTGCGGCCCGTGCTGGGCTTTTGCCTACAAAAATTCCAGAAGGACGAGGATTTCTCCCAGACCAAAGCTGCCCCCTCCTCCAAACCTAGCTGCCATCGGTGGCCCAAACGCGCCCTACAAAATGACATCTGCCAAGTGGGCTCCTGAGTTTGGCTTCTTGGGGGAAAGTGCCTCCTTTCAAAGCCAACTTGCCTGCAGCCCGTGCTGGGCTTTTGCCTACAAAAATTCCATAAGGACGAGGATTTCTCCCAGGCCAAAGCTGCCCCCTCCTCCAAACCTGGCTGCCATCGGAGGCCCAAACGCGCCCTACAAAATGACATCTGCATTGTGGGTTCTTGAGTTTGGCTTCTTGGGGAAAAGTGCCTCCTTTCAAAGCCAACTTGCCTAACTTGCCTGCGGCCCGTCCTGGGCTTTTGAGTACAAAAATTCCATAAGGACGAGGATTTCTCCCAGACCAAAGCTGCCCCCTCCTCCAAACCTGGCTGCCATCGGAGGCCCAAACGCGCCCTAAAAAATGACACGTGCCAAGTGGGCTCTTGAGTTTGGCTTCTTGGGGAAAAGTGACTCCTTTCAAAACCAACTTGCCTGCGTCCCGTCCCGGGCTTTTGCTACAAAAATTCCATAAGGACGAGGATTCCTCCCAGACCAAAGCTGCCCCCTCCTCCAAACCTGGCTGCCATCGGAGGCCCAAACGCGCCCCACAAAATGACATCTGCCAAGAGAGCTCTTGAGTTTGGCTTTCTGGGGAAAAGTTCCTCCTTTCGGAGTCAACTTGCCTGCGGCCCATGCAGGGCTTTTGCCGACTAAAATTCCATAAGGACGAGGATTTCTCCCAGACCAAAGCTGCCCCCTCCTCCAAACCTGGCTGCCATCGGAGGCCCAAACGTGCCCTACAAAATGACACCTGCCAAGTGGGCTCTTGAGTTTGGCTTCTTGGGTGGAAGTACCTCCTTTCAAAGCCAACTTGCCTGCGGCCCGTCCTGGGCTTTTGCCTACAAAAATTCCATAAGGACGAGGATTTCTCCCAGACCAAAGCTGCCCCCTCCTCCAAACCTGGCTGCCATTGGAGGCCCAAACGCGCCCTACAAAATGACATCTGCCAAGTGGGCTCTTGAGTTTGGCTTCTTGGGGAAAAGTGCCTCCTTTCGGAGCCAACTTGCCTAACTTGCCTGCGGCCCGTCCTGGGCTTTTGAGTACAAAAATTCCAGAAGGACGAGGATTTCTCCCAGACCAAAGCTGCCCCCTCCTCCAAACCTGGCTGCCATCGGAGGCCCAAACGCGCCCCACAAAATGACACCTGCATTGAGGGTTCTTGAGTTTGGCTTCCTGGGGAAAAGTGCCTCCTTTCGGAGTCAACTTGCCTGCGGCCCATGCAGGGCTTTTGCCTACAAAAATTCCATA
This sequence comes from Cinclus cinclus, assembly GCF_963662255.1. Taxonomy (NCBI): domain Eukaryota; kingdom Metazoa; phylum Chordata; class Aves; order Passeriformes; family Cinclidae; genus Cinclus; species Cinclus cinclus. Next base: position 275,145 of record NW_026912044.1, read on the forward strand.
AGGACGAGGATTTCTCCCAGACCAAAGCTGCCCCCTCCTCCAAACCTGGCTGCCATCGGAGGCCCAAACGCGCCCTACAAAATGACACCTGCCAAGTGGGCTCTTGAGTTTGGCTTCTTGGGGAAAAGTGCCTCCTTTCGGAGTCAACTTGCCGGCGGCCCATGCAGGGCTTTTGCCTACAAAAATTCCATAAGGACGAGGATTTCTCCCAGAACAAAGCTGCCCCCTCCTCCAAACCTGGCTGCCATCGGAGGCCCAAACGCGCCCTACAAAATGACATCTGCATTGTGGGTTCTTGAGCTTGGCTTCTTGGGGAAAAGTGCCTCCATTCGGAGCCAACTTGCGTAACTTGCCTGCGGCCCGTCCTGGGCTTTTGCCTACAAAAATTCCATAAGGACAAGGATTTCTCCCAGACCAAAGCTGCTCCCTCCTCCAAACCTGGCTGCCATCGGAGGCCCAAACGCGCCCTACAAAATGACATCTGCCAAGTGGGCTCTTGAGTTTGGCTTCTTGGGGAAAAGTGCCTCCTTTCAAAACCAACTTGCCTGCGGCCCGTCCCGGACGTTTGCTACAAAAATTCCATAAGGACGAGGATTCCTCCCAGACCAAAGCTGCCCCCTCCGCCAAACCAGGCTGCCATCAGAGGCCCAAACGCGCCCTACAAAATGACATCTGCCAAGTGGGCTCTTGAGTTTGGCTTCTTGGGGAAAAGTGCCTCCTTTCGGAGCAAACTTGCCTAACTAGCCTGCGGCCCGTGCTGGGCTTTTGCCTACAAAAATTCCAGAAGGACGAGGATTTCTCCCAGACCAAAGCTGCCCCCTCCTCCAAACCTAGCTGCCATCGGTGGCCCAAACGCGCCCTACAAAATGACATCTGCCAAGTGGGCTCCTGAGTTTGGCTTCTTGGGGGAAAGTGCCTCCTTTCAAAGCCAACTTGCCTGCAGCCCGTGCTGGGCTTTTGCCTACAAAAATTCCATAAGGACAAGGATTTCTCCCAGACCAAAGCTGCCCCCTCCTCCAAACCTGGCTGCCATCGGAGGCCCAAACGCGCCCTACAAAATGACATCTGCATTGTGGGTTCTTGAGTTTGGCTTCTTGGGGAAAAGTGCCTCCTTTCAAAGCCAACTTGCCTAACTTGCCTGCGGCCCGTCCTGGGCTTTTGAGTACAAAAATTCCATAAGGACGAGGATTTCTCCCAGACCAAAGCTGCCCCCTCCTCCAAACCTGGCTGCCATCGGAGGCCCAAACGCGCCCTACAAAATGACACGTGCCAAGTGGGCTCTTGAGTTTGGCTTCTTGGGGAAAAGTGACTCCTTTCAAAACCAACTTGCCTGCGTCCCGTCCCGGGCATTTGCTACAAAAATTCCATACGGACGAGGATTCCTCCCAGACCAAAGCTGCCCCCTCCTCCAAACCTGGCTGCCATCGGAGGCCCAAACGCGCCCCACAAAATGACATCTGCCAAGAGAGCTCTTGAGTTTGGCTTTCTGGGGAAAAGTTCCTCCTTTCGGAGTCAACTTGCCTGCGGCCCATGCAGGGCTTTTGCCGACTAAAATTCCATAAGGACGAGGATTTCTCCCAGACCAAAGCTGCCCCCTCCTCCAAACCTGGCTGCCATCGGAGGCCCAAACGCGCCCTACAAAATGACATCTGCCAAGTGGGCTCTTGAGTTTGCCTTCTTGGGTGGAAGTACCTCCTTTCAAAGCCAACTTGCCTGCGGCCCGTCCTGGGCTTTTGCCTACAAAAATTCCATAAGGACGAGGATTTCTCCCAGACCAAAGCTGCCCCCTCCTCCAAACCTGGCTGCCATTGGAGGCCCAAACGCGCCCTACAAAATGACATCTGCCAAGTGGGCTCTAGAGTTTGGCTTCTTGGGGAAAAGTGCCTCCATTCAAAGCCAACTTGCCTAACTAGCCTGCGGCCCGTGCTGGGCTTTAGACTACAAAATTTCCAGAAGGACGAGGATTTCTCCCAGACCAAAGCTGCCCCCTCCTCCAAACCTGGCTGCCATCAGAGGCCCAAACGCGCCCCACAAAATGACATCTGCCAAGTGGGCTCTTGAGTTTGGCTTCTTGGGGAAAAGTGACTCCTTTCGGAGCCAACTTGCCTAACTTGCCTGCGGCCCGTCCTGGGCTTTTGAGTACAAAAATTCCAGAAGGACGAGGATTTCTCCCAGACCAAAGCTGCCCCCTCCTCCAAACCTGGCTGCCATCGGAGGCCCAAACGCGCCCCACAAAATGACACCTGCATTGAGGGTTCTTGAGTTTGGCTTCCTGGGGAAAAGTGCCTCCTTTCGGAGTCAACTTGCCTGCGGCCCATGCAGGGCTTTTGCCTACAAAAATTCCATAAGGACGAGGATTTCTCCCAGACCAAAGCTGCCCCCTCCTCCAAACCTGGCTGCCATCGGAGGCCCAAACGTGCCCTACAAAATGACACCTGCCAAGTGGGCTCTTGAGTTTGGCTTCTTGGGTGGAAGTGCCTCCTTTCAAAGCCAACTTGCCTGCGGCCCATGCGGGGTTTTTGCCTACAAAAATTCCATAAGGACGAGGATTTCTCCCAGACCAAAGCTGCCCCCTCCTCCAAACCTGGCTGCCATCGGAGGCCCAAACGCGCCCTACAAAATGACATCTGCCAAGTGGGCTCTTGAGATTGGCTTCTTGCGGAAAAGTGGCTCCTTTCAAAGCCAACTTGCCTAACTAGCCTGCAGCCCATTCTGGGCTTTTGCCTACAAAAATTCCATAAGGACGAGGATTTCTCCCAGACCAAAGCTGCCCCCTCCTCCAAACCTGGCAGCCATCGGAGGCCCAAACGCGCCCTACAAAATGACATCTGCCAAGTGGGCTCTTGAGTTTGGCTTCTTGGGGGAAAGTGCCTCCTTTCAAAGCCAACTTGCCTAACTAGCCTGCGGCCCGTGCTGGGCTTTAGACTACAAAAATTCCATAAGGACGAGGATTTCTCCCAGACCAAAGCTGCCCCCTCCACCAAACCTGGCTGCCATCAGAGGCCCAAACGCGCCCTACAAAATGACATCTGCCAAGTGGGCTCTTGAGTTTGGCTTCTTGGGGAAAAGTGCCTCCTTTCGGAGCCAACTTGCCTGCGTCCCGTCCTGGGCTTTTGCCTACAAAAATTCCAGAAGGACGAGGATTTCTCCCAGAACAAAGCTGCCCCCTCCTCCAAACCTGGCTGCCATCGGAGGCCCAAACGCGCCCTACAAAATGACATCTGCATTGTGGGTTCTTGAGTTTGGCTTCTTGGGGAAAAGTGCCTCCTTTCGGAGCCAACTTGCCTAACTTGCCTGCGGCCCGTCCTGGGCTTTTGCCTACAAAAATTCCATAAGGACGAGGATTTCTCCCAGACCAAAGCTGCCCCCTCCTCCAAACCTGGCTGCCATCGGAGGCCCAAACGCGCCCTACAAAATGACATCTGCATTGTGGATTCTTGAGTTTGGCTTCTTGGGGAAAAGTGCCTCCTTTCAAAGCCAACTTGCCTAACTTGCCTGCGGCCCGTCCTGGGCTTTTGCCTACAAAAATTCCATAAGGACAAGGATTTCTCCCAGACCAAAGCTGCTCCCTCCTCCAAACCTGGCTGCCATCAGAGGCCCAAACGCGCCCTACAAAATGACATCTGCCAAGTGGGCTCTTGAGTTTGGCTTCTTGGGGAAAAGTGACTCCTTTCAAAACAAACTTGCCTGCGTCCCGTCCCGGACGTTTGCTACAAAAATTCCATAAGGACGAGGATTCCTCCCAGACCAAAGCTGCCCCCTCCGCCAAACCTGGCTGCCATCGGAGGCCCAAACGCGCCCTACAAAATGACATCTGCCAAGCGGGCTCTTGAGTTTGGCTTCTTGGGGAAAAGTGCCTCCTTTCGGAGCCAACTTGCCTAACTAGCCTGCGGCCCGTGCTGGGCTTTTGCCTACAAAAATTCCATAAGGACGAGGATTTCTCCCAGACCAAAGCTGCCCCCTCCTCCAAACCTGGCTAACATCAGAGGCCCAAACGCGCCCTACAAAATGACATCTGCCAAGTGGGCTCTTGAGTTTGGCTTCCTGGGGAAAAGTGCCTCCTTTCGGAGCCAAATTGCCTAACTTGCCTGCGACCCGTCCTGGGCTTTTGCCTCCAAAAATTCCAGAAGGACGAGGATTTCTCCCAGACCAAAGCTGCCCCCTCCTCCAAACCTGGCTGCCATCGGAGGCCCAAACGCGCCCCACAAAATGACACCTGCATTGAGGGTTCTTGAGTTTGGCTTCCTGGGGAAAAGTGCCTCCTTTCGGAGTCAACTTGCCTGCGGCCCATGCAGTGCTTTTGCCTACAAAAATTCCATAAGGACGAGGATTTCTCCCAGACCAAAGCTGCCCCCTCCTCCAAACCTGGCTGCCATCGGAGGCCCAAACGCGCCCCACAAAATGACATCTGCATTGAGGGTTCTTGAGTTTGGCTTCTTGGGGAAAAGTGCCTCCTTTCGGAGCCAACTTGCCTAACTTGCCTGCGGCCCGTCCTGGGCTTTTGCCTCCAAAAATTCCATAAGGACGAGGATTTCTCCCAGGCCAAAGCTGCCCCCTCCTCCAAACCTGGCTGCCATCGGAGGCCCAAACGTGCCCTACAAAATGACACCTGCCAAGTGGGCTCTTGAGTTTGGCTTCTTGGGGAAAAGTGACTCCTTTCAAAACCAACTTGCCTGTGTCCCGTCCCGGGCTTTTGCTACAAAAATTCTTTAAGGACGAGGATTCCTCCCAGACCAAAGCTGCCCCCTCCTCCAAACCTGGCTGCCATCGGAGGCCCAAAAGTGCCCTACAAAATGACATCTGCCAAGTGGGCTCTTGAGTTTGGCTTCCTGGGTGGAAGTGCCTCCTTTCAAAGCCAACTTGCCTGCGGCCCGTCCTGGGCTTTTGCCTACAAAAATTCCATAAGGACGAGGATTTCTCCCAGACCAAAGCTGCCCCCTCCTCCAAACCTGGCTGCCATCGGAGGCCCAAACGCGCCCTACAAAATGACATCTGCCAAGTGGGCTCTTGAGTTTGGCTTCTTGCGGAAAAGTGCCTCCTTTCAAAGCCAACTTGCCTAACTAGCCTGCAGCTCATTCTGGGCTTTTGCCTACAAAAATTCCATAAGGACGAGGATTTCTCCCAGACCAAAGCTGCCCCCTCCTCCAAACCTAGCTGCCATCGGTTGCCCAAACGCGCCCTACAAAATGACATCTGCCAAGTGGGCTCCTGAGTTTGGCTTCTTGGGGGAAAGTGCCTCCTTTCAAAGCCAACTTGCCTGCAGCCCGTGCTGGGCTTTTGCTACAAAAATTCCATAAGGACGAGGATTCCTCCCAGACCAAAGCTGCCCCCTCCGCCAAACCTGGCTGCCATCGGAGGCCCAAACGCGCCCTACAAAATGACATCTTCCAAGCGGGCTCTTGAGTTTGGCTTCTTGGGGAAAAGTGACTCCTTTCGGAGCCAACTTGCCTAACTAGCCTGCGGCCCGTGCTGGGCTTTTGCCTCCAAAAATTCCAGAAGGACGAGGATTTCTCCCAGACCAAAGCTGCCCCCTCCTCCAAACCTGGCTGCCATCGGAGTCCCAAACGCGCCCCACAAAATGACACCTGCATTGAGGGTTCTTGAGTTTGGCTTCCTGGGGAAAAGTGCCTCCTTTCGGAGTCAACTTGCCTGCGGCCCATGCAGGGCTTTTGCCTACAAAAATTCCATAAGGACGAGGATTTCTCCCAGGCCAAAGCTGCCCCCTCCTCCAAACCTGGCTGCCATCGGAGGCCCAAACGCGCCCCACAAAATGACATCTGCATTGAGGGTTCTTGAGTTTGGCTTCTTGGGGAAAAGTGCCTCCTTTCGGAGCCAACTTGCCTAACTTGCCTGCGGCCCGTCCTGGGCTTTTGCCTACAAAAATTCCATAAGGACGAGGATTTCTCCCAGACCAAAGCTGCCCCCTCCTCCAAACCTGGCTGCCATCGGAGGCCCAAACGCGCCCTACAAAATGACATCTGCCAAGTGGGCTCTTGAGTTTGGCTTCTTGCGGAAAAGTGCCTCCTTTCAAAGCCAACTTGCCTAACTAGCCTGCAGCCCATTCTGGGCTTTTGCCTACAAAAATTCCATAAGGACGAGGATTTCTCCCAGACCAAAGCTGCCCCCTCCTCCAAACCTAGCTGCCATCGGTGGCCCAAACGCGCCCTACAAAATGACATCTGCCAAGTGGGCTCCTGAGTTTGGCTTCTTGGGGGAAAGTGCCTCCTTTCAAAGCCAACTTGCCTGCAGCCCGTGCTGGGCTTTTGCCTACAAAAATTCCATAAGGACGAGGATTTCTCCCAGACCAAAGCTGCCCCCTCCTCCAAACCTGGCTGCCATCGGAGGCCCAAACACGCCCTACAAAATGACATCTGCATTGTGGGTTCTTGAGTTTGGCTTCTTGGGGAAAAGTGCCTCCTTTCAAAGCCAACTTGCCTAACTTGCCTGCGGCCCATGCGGGGTTTTTGCCTACAAAAATTCCATAAGGACGAGGATTTCTCCCAGACCAAAGCTGCCCCCTCCTCCAAACCTGGCTGCAATCGGAGGCCCAAACGCGCCCTACAAAATGACACCTGCCAAGTGGGCTCTTGAGTTTGGCTTCTTGGGGAAAAGTGACTCCTTTCAAAACCAACTTGCCTGCGTCCCGTCCCGGGCTTTTGCTACAAAAATTCCATAAGGACGAGGATTTCTCCCAGACCAAAGCTGCCCCCTCCTCCAAACCTGGCTGCCATCGGAGGCCCAAACGCGCCCTACAAAATGACATCTGCCAAGTGGGCTCTTGAGTTTGGCTTTCTGGGGAAAAGTGCCTCCTTTCGGAGTCAACTTGCCTGCGGCCCATGCAGGGCATTTGCCGACTAAAATTCCATAAGGACGAGGATTTCTCCCAGAGCAAAGCTTCCCCCTCCTCCAAACCTGGCTGCCATCGGAGTCCCAAACGTGCCCTACAAAATGACATCTTCCAAGTGGGCTCTTGAGTTTGGCTTCTTGGGTGGAAGTACCTCCTTACAAAGCCAACTTGCCTGCGGCCCGTCCTGGGCTTTTGCCTACAAAAATTCCATAAGGACGAGGATTTCTCCCAGACCAAAGCTGCCCCCTCCTCCAAACCTGGCTGCCATTGGAGGCCCAAACGCGCCCTACAAAATGACACCTGCCAAGTGGGCTCTTGAGTTTGGCTTCTTGGGGAAAAGTGACTCCTTTCAAAACCAACTTGCCTGCGTCCCGTCCCGGGCTTTTGCTAAAAAAATTCCATAAGGACGAGGATTCCTCCCAGACCAAAGCTGCCCCCTCCTCCAAACCTGGCTGCCATCGGAGGTCCAAACGCGCCCTACAAAATGACATCTGCCAAGTGGGCTCTTGAGTTTGGGTTCTTGGGGAAAAGTGCTTCCTTTCGGAGCCAAAATGCCAAACTTGCCTGCGGCCCGTCCTGGGCTTTTGAGTACAAAAATTCCAGAAGGACGAGGATTTCTCCCAGACCAAAGCTGCCCCCTCCTCCAAACCTGGCTGCCATCAGAGGCCCAAACACGCCCTACAAAATGACACCTGCCAAGTGGGCTCTTGAGTTTGGCTTCTTGGGGAAAAGTGCCTCCTTTCAAAACCAACTTGCCTGCGTCCCGTCCCGGGCTTTTGCCTACAAAAATTCCATAAGGACGAGGATTTCTCCCAGACCAAAGCTGCCCCCTCCTCCAAACCTGGCTGCCATCGGAGGCCCAAACGTGCCCTACAAAATGACATCTGCCAAGTGGGCTCTTGAGTTTGGCTTTCTGGGGAAAAGTGCCTCCTTTCGGAGTCAACTTGCCTGCGGCCCGTCCTGGGCTTTTGAGTACAAAAATTCCAGAAGGACGAGGATTTCTCCCAGACCAAAGCTGCCCCCTCCTCCAAACCTGGCTGTCATCGGAAGCCCAAACGCGCCCTACAAAATGACATCTGCCAAGTGGGCTCTTGAGTTTGGCTTCTTGGGTGGAAGTACCTCCTTTCAAAGCCAACTTGCCTGCGGCCCGTCCTGGGCTTTTGCCTACAAAAATTCCATAAGGACGAGGATTTCTCCCAGACCAAAGCTGCCCCCTCCTCCAAACCTGGCTGCCATCGGAGGCCCAAACGCGCCCTACAAAATGACATCTGCCAAGTGGGCTCTTGAGTTTGGCTTTCTGGGGAAAAGTGCCTCCTTTCGGAGTCAACTTGCCTGCGGCCCATGCAGGGCTTTTGCCGACAAAAATTCCATAAGGACGAGGATTTCTCCCAGACCAAAGCTGCCCCCTCCTCCAAACCTGGCTGCCATCGGAGGCCCAAACGTGCCCTACAAAATGACATCTGCCAAGTGGGCTCTTGAGTTTGGCTTCTTGGGTGGAAGTACCTCCTTTCAAAGCCAACTTGCCTGAGACCCGTCCTGGGCTTTTGCCTACAAAAATTCCATAAGGACGAGGATTTCTCCCAGACCAAAGCTGCCCCCTCCTCCAAACCTGGCTGCCATCGGAGGCCCAAACGTGCCCTACAAAATGACATCTGCCAAGTGGGCTCTTGAGTTTGGCTTCTTGGGGGAAAGTGCCTCCTTTCAAAGCCAACTTGCCTAACTAGCCTGCGGCCCGTGCTGGGCTTTAGACTACAAAAATTCCATAAGGACGAGGATTTCTCCCAGACCAAAGCTGCCCCCTCCTCCAAACCTGGCTGCCATCAGAGGCCCAAACGCGCCCTACAAAATGACATCTGCCAAGTGGGCTCTTGAGTTTGGCTTCTTGGGGAAAAGTGCCTCCTTTCGGAGCCAACTTGCCTAACTTGCCTGCGGCCCGTACTGGGCTTTTGCCTCCAAAATTTCCAGAAGGACGAGGATTTCTCCCAGACCAAAGCTGCCCCCTCCTCCAAACCTGGCTACCATCGGAGGCCCAAACGCGCCCCACAAAATGACACCCGCATTGAGGGTTCTTGAGTTTGGCTTCCTGGGGAAAAGTGCCTCCTTTCGGAGTCAACTTGCCTGCGGCCCATTCTGGGCTTTTGCCTACAAAAATTCCAGAAGGACGAGGATTTCTCCCAGACCAAAGCTGCCCCCTCCTCCAAACCTGGCTGCCATCGGAGGCCCAAACGCGCCCTACAAAATGACATCTGCCAAGTGGGCTCTTGAGTTTGGCTTCTTGGGGGAAAGTGCCTCCTTTCAAAGCCAACTTGCCTGCGTCCCGTCCTGGGCTTTTGAGTGCAAAAATTCCATAAGGACGAGGATTTCTCCCAGACCAAAGCTGCCCCCTCCTCCAAACCTGGCTGCCATCGGAGGCCCAAACGCGCCCTACAAAATGACATCTGCCAAGTGGGCTCTTGAGTTTGGCTTCTTGGGGAAAAGTGACTCCTTTCAAAACCAACTTGCCTGCGTCCCGTCCCGGACGTTTGCTACAAAAATTCCATAAGGACGAGGATTCCTCCCAGACCAAAGCTGCCCCCTCCGCCAAACCTGGCTGCCATCGGAGGCCCAAACGCGCCCTACAAAATGACATCTGCCAAGCGGGCTCTTGAGTTTGGCTTCTTGGGGAAAAGTGCCTCCTTTCGGAGCCAACTTGCCTAACTAGCCTGCGGCCCGTGCTGGGCTTTTGCCTACAAAAATTCCATAAGGACGAGGATTTCTCCCAGACCAAAGCTGCCGCCTCCTCCAAACCTGGCTGCCATCAGAGGCCCAAACGCGCCCTACAAAATGACATCTGCCAAGTGGGCTCTTGAGTTTGGCTTCTTGGGGAAAAGTGCCTCCTTTCGGAGCCAAATTGCCTAACTTGCCTGCGGCCCGTCCTGGGCTTTTGCCTCCAAAAATTCCAGAAGGACGAGGATTTCTCCCAGACCAAAGCTGCCCCCTCCTCCAAACCTGGCTGCCATCGGAGGCCCAAACGCGCCCCACAAAATGACATCTGCATTGAGGGTTCTTGAGTTTGGCTTCTTGGGGAAAAGTGCCTCCTTTCGGATCCAACTTGCCTAACTTGCCTGCGGCCCGTCCTGGGCTTTTGCCTCCAAAAATTCCATAAGGACGAGGATTTCTCCCAGGCCAAAGCTGCCCCCTCCTCCAAACCTGGCTGCCATCGGAGGCCCAAACGTGCCCTACAAAATGACACCTGCCAAGTGGGCTCTTGAGTTTGGCTTCTTGGGGAAAAGTGACTCCTTTCAAAACCAACTTGCCTGCGGCCCGTCCCGGGCTTTTGCTACAAAAATTCCATAAGGACGAGGATTCCTCCCAGACCAAAGCTGCCCCCTCCTCCAAACCTGGCTGCCATCGGAGGCCCAAACGTGCCCTACAAAATGACATCTGCCAAGTGGGCTCTTGAGTTTGGCTTCTTGGGGGAAAGTGCCTCCTTTCAAAGCCAACTTGCCTAACTAGCCTGCGGCCCGTGCTGGGCTTTAGACTACAAAAATTCCATAAGGACGAGGATTTCTCCCAGACCAAAGCTGCCCCCTCCTCCAAACCTGGCTGCCATCAGAGGCCCAAACGCGCCCTACAAAATGACATCTGCCAAGTGGGCTCTTGAGTTTGGCTTCTTGGGGAAAAGTGCCTCCTTTCGGAGCCAACTTGCCTAACTTGCCTGCGGCCCGTACTGGGCTTTTGCCTCCAAAATTTCCAGAAGGACGAGGATTTCTCCCAGACCAAAGCTGCCCCCTCCTCCAAACCTGGCTGCCATCGGAGGCCCAAACGCGCCCTACAAAATGACATCTGCATTGTGGGTTCTTGAGTTTGGCTTCTTGGGGAAAAGTGCCTCCTTTCAAAGCCAACTTGCCTAACTTGCCTGCGGCCCGTCCTGGGCTTTTGAGTACAAAAATTCCATAAGGACGAGGATTTCTCCCAGACCAAAGCTGCCCCCTCCTCCAAACCTGGCTGCCATCGGAGGCCCAAACGCGCCCTACAAAATGACACGTGCCAAGTGGGCTCTTGAGTTTGGCTTCTTGGGGAAAAGTGACTCCTTTCAAAACCAACTTGCCTGCGTCCCGTCCCGGGCATTTGCTACAAAAATTCCATACGGACGAGGATTCCTCCCAGACCAAAGCTGCCCCCTCCTCCAAACCTGGCTGCCATCGGAGGCCCAAACGCGCCCCACAAAATGACATCTGCCAAGAGAGCTCTTGAGTTTGGCTTTCTGGGGAAAAGTTCCTCCTTTCGGAGTCAACTTGCCTGCGGCCCATGCAGGGCTTTTGCCGACTAAAATTCCATAAGGACGAGGATTTCTCCCAGACCAAAGCTGCCCCCTCCTCCAAACCTGGCTGCCATCGGAGGCCCAAACGCGCCCTACAAAATGACATCTGCCAAGTGGGCTCTTGAGTTTGCCTTCTTGGGTGGAAGTACCTCCTTTCAAAGCCAACTTGCCTGCGGCCCGTCCTGGGCTTTTGCCTACAAAAATTCCATAAGGACGAGGATTTCTCCCAGACCAAAGCTGCCCCCTCCTCCAAACCTGGCTGCCATTGGAGGCCCAAACGCGCCCTACAAAATGACATCTGCCAAGTGGGCTCTAGAGTTTGGCTTCTTGGGGAAAAGTGCCTCCATTCAAAGCCAACTTGCCTAACTAGCCTGCGGCCCGTGCTGGGCTTTAGACTACAAAATTTCCAGAAGGACGAGGATTTCTCCCAGACCAAAGCTGCCCCCTCCTCCAAACCTGGCTGCCATCAGAGGCCCAAACGCGCCCCACAAAATGACATCTGCCAAGTGGGCTCTTGAGTTTGGCTTCTTGGGGAAAAGTGACTCCTTTCGGAGCCAACTTGCCTAACTTGCCTGCGGCCCGTCCTGGGCTTTTGAGTACAAAAATTCCAGAAGGACGAGGATTTCTCCCAGACCAAAGCTGCCCCCTCCTCCAAACCTGGCTGCCATCGGAGGCCCAAACGCGCCCCACAAAATGACACCTGCATTGAGGGTTCTTGAGTTTGGCTTCCTGGGGAAAAGTGCCTCCTTTCGGAGTCAACTTGCCTGCGGCCCATGCAGGGCTTTTGCCTACAAAAATTCCATAAGGACGAGGATTTCTCCCAGACCAAAGCTGCCCCCTCCTCCAAACCTGGCTGCCATCGGAGGCCCAAACGTGCCCTACAAAATGACACCTGCCAAGTGGGCTCTTGAGTTTGGCTTCTTGGGTGGAAGTGCCTCCTTTCAAAGCCAACTTGCCTGCGGCCCATGCGGGGTTTTTGCCTACAAAAATTCCATAAGGACGAGGATTTCTCCCAGACCAAAGCTGCCCCCTCCTCCAAACCTGGCTGCCATCGGAGGCCCAAACGCGCCCTACAAAATGACATCTGCCAAGTGGGCTCTTGAGATTGGCTTCTTGCGGAAAAGTGGCTCCTTTCAAAGCCAACTTGCCTAACTAGCCTGCAGCCCATTCTGGGCTTTTGCCTACAAAAATTCCATAAGGACGAGGATTTCTCCCAGACCAAAGCTGCCCCCTCCTCCAAACCTGGCAGCCATCGGAGGCCCAAACGCGCCCTACAAAATGACATCTGCCAAGTGGGCTCTTGAGTTTGGCTTCTTGGGGGAAAGTGCCTCCTTTCAAAGCCAACTTGCCTAACTAGCCTGCGGCCCGTGCTGGGCTTTAGACTACAAAAATTCCATAAGGACGAGGATTTCTCCCAGACCAAAGCTGCCCCCTCCACCAAACCTGGCTGCCATCAGAGGCCCAAACGCGCCCTACAAAATGACATCTGCCAAGTGGGCTCTTGAGTTTGGCTTCTTGGGGGAAAGTGCCTCCTTTCGGAGCCAACTTGCCTGCGTCCCGTCCTGGGCTTTTGCCTACAAAAATTCCATAAGGACGAGGATTTCTCCCAGAACAAAGCTGCCCCCTCCTCCAAACCTGGCTGCCATCGGAGGCCCAAACGCGCCCTACAAAATGACATCTGCATTGTGGGTTCTTGAGTTTGGCTTCTTGGGGAAAAGTGCCTCCTTTCGGAGCCAACTTGCCTAACTTGCCTGCGGCCCGTCCTGGGCTTTTGAGTGCAAAAATTCCATAAGGACGAGGATTTCTCCCAGACCAAAGCTGCCCCCTCCTCCAAACCTGGCTGCCATCGGAGGCCCAAACGCGCCCTACAAAATGACATCTGCATTGTGGATTCTTGAGTTTGGCTTCTTGGGGAAAAGTGCCTCCTTTCAAAGCCAACTTGCCTAACTTGCCTGCGGCCCGTCCTGGGCTTTTGCCTACAAAAATTCCATAAGGACAAGGATTTCTCCCAGACCAAAGCTGCTCCCTCCTCCAAACCTGGCTGCCATCAGAGGCCCAAACGCGCCCTACAAAATGACATCTGCCAAGTGGGCTCTTGAGTTTGGCTTCTTGGGGAAAAGTGACTCCTTTCAAAACAAACTTGCCTGCGTCCCGTCCCGGACGTTTGCTACAAAAATTCCAAAAGGACGAGGATTCCTCCCAGACCAAAGCTGCCCCCTCCGCCAAACCTGGCTGCCATCGGAGGCCCAAACGCGCCCTACAAAATGACATCTGCCAAGCGGGCTCTTGAGTTTGGCTTCTTGGGGAAAAGTGCCTCCTTTCGGAGCCAACTTGCCTAACTAGCCTGCGGCCCGTGCTGGGCTTTTGCCTACAAAAATTCCATAAGGACGAGGATTTCTCCCAGACCAAAGCTGCCCCCTCCTCCAAACCTGGCTGCCATCAGAGGCCCAAACGCGCCCTACAAAATGACATCTGCCAAGTGGGCTCTTGAGTTTGGCTTCCTGGGGAAAAGTGCCTCCTTTCGGAGCCAAATTGCCTAACTTGCCTGCGGCCCGTGCTGGGCTTTTGCCTCCAAAAATTCCAGAAGGACGAGGATTTCTCCCAGACCAAAGCTGCCCCCTCCTCCAAACCTGGCTGCCATCGGAGGCCCAAACGCGCCCCACAAAATGACACCTGCATTGAGGGTTCTTGAGTTTGGCTTCCTGGGGAAAAGTGCCTCCTTTCGGAGTCAACTTGCCTGCGGCCCATGCAGTGCTTTTGCCTACAAAAATTCCATAAGGACGAGGATTTCTCCCAGACCAAAGCTGCCCCCTCCTCCAAACCTGGCTGCCATCGGAGGCCCAAACGCGCCCCACAAAATGACATCTGCATTGAGGGTTCTTGAGTTTGGCTTCTTGGGGAAAAGTGCCTCCTTTCGGAGCCAACTTGCCTAACTTGCCTGCGGCCCGTCCTGGGCTTTTGCCTCCAAAAATTCCATAAGGACGAGGATTTCTCCCAGGCCAAAGCTGCCCCCTCCTCCAAACCTGGCTGCCATCGGAGGCCCAAACGTGCCCTACAAAATGACACCTGCCAAGTGGGCTCTTGAGTTTGGCTTCTTGGGGAAAAGTGACTCCTTTCAAAACCAACTTGCCTGTGTCCCGTCCCGGGCTTTTGCTACAAAAATTCTTTAAGGACGAGGATTCCTCCCAGACCAAAGCTGCCCCCTCCTCCAAACCTGGCTGCCATCGGAGGCCCAAAAGTGCCCTACAAAATGACATCTGCCAAGTGGGCTCTTGAGTTTGGCTTCTTGGGTGGAAGTGCCTCCTTTCAAAGCCAACTTGCCTGCGGCCCGTCCTGGGCTTTTGCCTACAAAAATTCCATAAGGACGAGGATTTCTCCCAGACCAAAGCTGCCCCCTCCTCCAAACCTGGCTGCCATCGGAGGCCCAAACGCGCCCTACAAAATGACATCTGCCAAGTGGGCTCTTGAGTTTGGCTTCTTGCGGAAAAGTGCCTCCTTTCAAAGCCAACTTGCCTAACTAGCCTGCAGCTCATTCTGGGCTTTTGCCTACAAAAATTCCAGAAGGACGAGGATTTCTCCCAGACCAAAGCTGCCCCCTCCTCCAAACCTAGCTGCCATCGGTTGCCCAAACGCGCCCTACAAAATGACATCTGCCAAGTGGGCTCCTGAGTTTGGCTTCTTGGGGGAAAGTGCCTCCTTTCAAAGCCAACTTGCCTGCAGCCCGTGCTGGGCTTTTGCTACAAAAATTCCATAAGGACGAGGATTCCTCCCAGACCAAAGCTGCCCCCTCCGCCAAACCTGGCTGCCATCGGAGGCCCAAACGCGCCCTACAAAATGACATCTGCCAAGCGGGCTCTTGAGTTTGGCTTCTTGGGGAAAAGTGACTCCTTTCGGAGCCAACTTGCCTAACTAGCCTGCGGCCCGTGCTGGGCTTTCGCCTCCAAAAATTCCAGAAGGACGAGGATTTCTCCCAGACCAAAGCTGCCCCCTCCTCCAAACCTGGCTGCCATCGGAGGCCCAAACGCGCCCCACAAAATGACACCTGCATTGAGGGTTCTTGAGTTTGGCTTCCTGGGGAAAAGTGCCTCCTTTCGGAGTCAACTTGCCTGCGGCCCATGCAGGGCTTTTGCCTACAAAAATTCCATAAGGACGAGGATTTCTCCCAGGCCAAAGCTGCCCCCTCCTCCAAACCTGGCTGCCATCGGAGGCCCAAACGCGCCCCACAAAATGACATCTGCATTGAGGGTTCTTGAGTTTGGCTTCTTGGGGAAAAGTGCCTCCTTTCGGAGCCAACTTGCCTAACTTGCCTGCGGCCCGTCCTGGGCTTTTGCCTACAAAAATTCCATAAGGACGAGGATTTCTCCCAGACCAAAGCTGCCCCCTCCTCCAAACCTGGCTGCCATCGGAGGCCCAAACGCGCCCTACAAAATGACATCTGCCAAGTGGGCTCTTGAGTTTGGCTTCTTGCGGAAAAGTGCCTCCTTTCAAAGCCAACTTGCCTAACTAGCCTGCAGCCCATTCTGGGCTTTTGCCTACAAAAATTCCATAAGGACGAGGATTTCTCCCAGACCAAAGCTGCCCCCTCCTCCAAACCTAGCTGCCATCGGTGGCCCAAACGCGCCCTACAAAATGACATCTGCCAAGTGGGCTCCTGAGTTTGGCTTCTTGGGGGAAAGTGCCTCCTTTCAAAGCCAACTTGCCTGCAGCCCGTGCTGGGCTTTTGCCTACAAAAATTCCATAAGGACGAGGATTTCTCCCAGACCAAAGCTGCCCCCTCCTCCAAACCTGGCTGCCATCGGAGGCCCAAACACGCCCTACAAAATGACATCTGCATTGTGGGTTCTTGAGTTTGGCTTCTTGGGGAAAAGTGCCTCCTTTCAAAGCCAACTTGCCTAACTTGCCTGCGGCCCATGCGGGGTTTTTGCCTACAAAAATTCCATAAGGACGAGGATTTCTCCCAGACCAAAGCTGCCCCCTCCTCCAAACCTGGCTGCAATCGGAGGCCCAAACGCGCCCTACAAAATGACACCTGCCAAGTGGGCTCTTGAGTTTGGCTTCTTGGGGAAAAGTGACTCCTTTCAAAACCAACTTGCCTGCGGCCCGTCCCGGGCTTTTGCTACAAAAATTCCATAAGGACGAGGATTTCTCCCAGACCAAAGCTGCCCCCTCCTCCAAACCTGGCTGCCATCGGAGGCCCAAACGCGCCCTACAAAATGACATCTGCCAAGTGGGCTCTTGAGTTTGGCTTTCTGGGGAAAAGTGCCTCCTTTCGGAGTCAACTTGCCTGCGGCCCATGCAGGGCATTTGCCGACTAAAATTCCATAAGGACGAGGATTTCTCCCAGACCAAAGCTTCCCCCTCCTCCAAACCTGGCTGCCATCGGAGTCCCAAACGTGCCCTACAAAATGACATCTTCCAAGTGGGCTCTTGAGTTTGGCTTCTTGGGTGGAAGTACCTCCTTACAAAGCCAACTTGCCTGCGGCCCGTCCTGGGCTTTTGCCTACAAAAATTCCATAAGGACGAGGATTTCTCCCAGACCAAAGCTGCCCCCTCCTCCAAACCTGGCTGCCATTGGAGGCCCAAACGCGCCCTACAAAATGACACCTGCCAAGTGGGCTCTTGAGTTTGGCTTCTTGGGGAAAAGTGACTCCTTTCAAAACCAACTTGCCTGCGTCCCGTCCCGGGCTTTTGCTAAAAAAATTCCATAAGGACGAGGATTCCTCCCAGACCAAAGCTGCCCCCTCCTCCAAACCTGGCTGCCATCGGAGGTCCAAACGCGCCCTACAAAATGACATCTGCCAAGTGGGCTCTTGAGTTTGGGTTCTTGGGGAAAAGTGCTTCCTTTCGGAGCCAAAATGCCAAACTTGCCTGCGGCCCGTCCTGGGCTTTTGAGTACAAAAATTCCAGAAGGACGAGGATTTCTCCCAGACCAAAGCTGCCCCCTCCTCCAAACCTGGCTGCCATCAGAGGCCCAAACGCGCCCTACAAAATGACATCTGCCAAGTGGGCTCTTGAGTTTGGCTTCTTGGGGAAAAGTGCCTCCTTTCAAAGCCAACTTGCCTAACTTGCCTGCGGCCCGTCCTGGGCTTTTGCCTACAAAAATTCCATAAGGACGAGGATTTCTCCCAGACCAAAGCTGCCCCCTCCTCCAAACCTGGCTGCCATCGGAGGCCCAAACACGCCCTACAAAATGACACCTGCCAAGTGGGCTCTTGAGTTTGGCTTCTTGGGGAAAAGTGCCTCCTTTCAAAACCAACTTGCCTGCGGCCCGTCCCGGGCTTTTGCCTACAAAAATTCCATAAGGACGAGGATTTCTCCCAGACCAAAGCTGCCCCCTCCTCCAAACCTGGCTGCCATCGGAGGCCCAAACGTGCCCTACAAAATGACATCTGCCAAGTGGGCTCTTGAGTTTGGCTTTCTGGGGAAAAGTGCCTCCTTTCGGAGTCAACTTGCCTGCGGCCCGTCCTGGGCTTTTGAGTACAAAAATTCCAGAAGGACGAGGATTTCTCCCAGACCAAAGCTGCCCCCTCCTCCAAACCTGGCTGTCATCGGAAGCCCAAACGCGCCCTACAAAATGACATCTGCCAAGTGGGCTCTTGAGTTTGGCTTCTTGGGTGGAAGTACCTCCTTTCAAAGCCAACTTGCCTGCGGCCCGTCCTGGGCTTTTGCCTACAAAAATTCCATAAGGACGAGGATTTCTCCCAGACCAAAGCTGCCCCCTCCTCCAAACCTGGCTGCCATCGGAGGCCCAAACGCGCCCTACAAAATGACATCTGCCAAGTGGGCTCTTGAGTTTGGCTTTCTGGGGAAAAGTGCCTCCTTTCGGAGTCAACTTGCCTGCGGCCCATGCAGGGCTTTTGCCGACAAAAATTCCATAAGGACGAGGATTTCTCCCAGACCAAAGCTGCCCCCTCCTCCAAACCTGGCTGCCATCGGAGGCCCAAACGTGCCCTACAAAATGACATCTGCCAAGTGGGCTCTTGAGTTTGGCTTCTTGGGTGGAAGTACCTCCTTTCAAAGCCAACTTGCCTGAGACCCGTCCTGGGCTTTTGCCTACAAAAATTCCATAAGGACGAGGATTTCTCCCAGACCAAAGCTGCCCCCTCCTCCAAACCTGGCTGCCATCGGAGGCCCAAACGTGCCCTACAAAATGACATCTGCCAAGTGGGCTCTTGAGTTTGGCTTCTTGGGGGAAAGTGCCTCCTTTCAAAGCCAACTTGCCTAACTAGCCTGCGGCCCGTGCTGGGCTTTAGACTACAAAAATTCCATAAGGACGAGGATTTCTCCCAGACCAAAGCTGCCCCCTCCTCCAAACCTGGCTGCCATCAGAGGCCCAAACGCGCCCTACAAAATGACATCTGCCAAGTGGGCTCTTGAGTTTGGCTTCTTGGGGAAAAGTGCCTCCTTTCGGAGCCAACTTGCCTAACTTGCCTGCGGCCCGTACTGGGCTTTTGCCTCCAAAATTTCCAGAAGGACGAGGATTTCTCCCAGACCAAAGCTGCCCCCTCCTCCAAACCTGGCTACCATCGGAGGCCCAAACGCGCCCCACAAAATGACACCTGCATTGAGGGTTCTTGAGTTTGGCTTCCTGGGGAAAAGTGCCTCCTTTCGGAGTCAACTTGCCTGCGGCCCATTCTGGGCTTTTGCCTACAAAAATTCCAGAAGGACGAGGATTTCTCCCAGACCAAAGCTGCCCCCTCCTCCAAACCTGGCTGCCATCGGAGGCCCAAACGCGCCCTACAAAATGACATCTGCCAAGTGGGCTCTTGAGTTTGGCTTCTTGGGGGAAAGTGCCTCCTTTCAAAGCCAACTTGCCTGCGTCCCGTCCTGGGCTTTTGAGTGCAAAAATTCCATAAGGACGAGGATTTCTCCCAGACCAAAGCTGCCCCCTCCTCCAAACCTGGCTGCCATCGGAGGCCCAAACGCGCCCTACAAAATGACATCTGCCAAGTGGGCTCTTGAGTTTGGCTTCTTGGGGAAAAGTGACTCCTTTCAAAACCAACTTGCCTGCGTCCCGTCCCGGACGTTTGCTACAAAAATTCCATAAGGACGAGGATTCCTCCCAGACCAAAGCTGCCCCCTCCTCCAAACCTGGCTGCCATCGGAGGCCCAAACGTGCCCTACAAAATGACATCTGCCAAGTGGGCTCTTGAGTTTGGCTTCTTGGGGGAAAGTGCCTCCTTTCAAAGCCAACTTGCCTAACTAGCCTGCGGCCCGTGCTGGGCTTTAGACTACAAAAATTCCATAAGGACGAGGATTTCTCCCAGACCAAAGCTGCCCCCTCCTCCAAACCTGGCTGCCATCAGAGGCCCAAACGCGCCCTACAAAATGACATCTGCCAAGTGGGCTCTTGAGTTTGGCTTCTTGGGGAAAAGTGCCTCCTTTCGGAGCCAACTTGCCTAACTTGCCTGCGGCCCGTACTGGGCTTTTGCCTCCAAAATTTCCAGAAGGACGAGGATTTCTCCCAGACCAAAGCTGCCCCCTCCTCCAAACCTGGCTGCCATCGGAGGCCCAAACGCGCCCCACAAAATGACACCTGCATTGAGGGTTCTTGAGTTTGGCTTCCTGGGGAAAAGTGCCTCCTTTCGGAGTCAACTTGCCTGCGGCCCATTCTGGGCTTTTGCCTACAAAAATTCCAGAAGGACGAGGATTTCTCCCAGACCAAAGCTGCCCCCTCCTCCAAACCTGGCTGCCATCGGAGGCCCAAACGCGCCCTACAAAATGACACCTGCCAAGTGGGCTCTTGAGTTTGGCTTCTTGGGGAAAAGTGACTCCTTTCGGAGTCAACTTGCCGGAGGCCCATGCAGGGCATTTGCCTACAAAAATTCCATAAGGACGAGGATTTCTCCCAGAACAAAGCTGCCCCCTCCTCCAAACCTGGCTGCCATCGGAGGCCCAAACGCGCCCTACAAAATGACATCTGCCAAGTGGGCTCTTGAGTTTGGCTTCTTGGGGGAAAGTGCCTCCTTTCAAAGCCAACTTGCCTGCGTCCCGTCCTGGGCTTTTGCCTACAAAAATTCCATAAGGACGAGGATTTCTCCCAGGCCAAAGCTGCCCCCTCCTCCAAACCTGGCTGCCATCGGAGGCCCAAACGTGCCCTACAAAATGACACCTGCCAAGTGGGCTCTTGAGTTTGGCTTCTTGGGGAAAAGTGACTCCTTTCAAAACCAACTTGCCTGCGGCCCGTCCCGGGCTTTTGCTACAAAAATTCCATAAGGACGAGGATTCCTCCCAGACCAAAGCTGCCCCCTCCTCCAAACCTGGCTGCCATCGGAGGCCCAAACGTGCCCTACAAAATGACATCTGCCAAGTGGGCTCTTGAGTTTGGCTTCTTGGGTGGAAGTGCCTCCTTTCAAAGCCAACTTGCCTGCGGCCCGTCCTGGGCTTTTGCCTACAAAAATTCCATAAGGACGAGGATTTCTCCCAGACCAAAGCTGCCCCCTCCTCCAAACCTGGCTGCCATCGGAGGCCCAAACGCGCCCTACAAAATGACATCTGCCAAGTGGGCTCTTGAGTTTGGCTTCTTGCGGAAAAGTGCCTCCTTTCAAAGCCAACTTGCCTAACTAGCCTGCAGCCCGTCCTGGGCTTTTGCCTACAAAAATTCCATAAGGACAAGGATTTCTCCCAGGCCAAAGCTGCCCCCTCCTCGAAACCTGGCTGCCATCAGAGGCCCAAACGCGCCCTACAAAATGACATCTGCCAAGTGGGCTCTTGAGTTTGGCTTCTTGGGGAAAAGTGACTCCTTTCAAAACCAACTTGCCTGCGTCCCGTCCCGGACGTTTGCTACAAAAATTCCATAAGGACGAGGATTCCTCCCAGACCAAAGCTGCCCCCTCCGCCAAACCTGGCTGCCATCGGAGGCCCAAACGCGCCCTACAAAATGACATCTGCCAAGCGGGCTCTTGAGTTTGGCTTCTTGGGGAAAAGTGCCTCCTTTCGGAGCCAACTTGCCTAACTAGCCTGCGGCCCGTCCTGGGCTTTTGAGTACAAAAATTCCATAAGGACGAGGATTTCTCCCAGACCAAAGCTGCCCCCTCCTCCAAACCTGGCTGCCATCGGAGGCCCAAACGCGCCCCACAAAATGACACCTGCATTGAGGGTTCTTGAGTTTGGCTTCCTGGGGAAAAGTGCCTCCTTTCGGAGTCAACTTGCCTGCGGCCCATGCAGGGCTTTTGCCTACAAAAATTCCATAAGGACGAGGATTTCTCCCAGACCAAAGCTGCCCCCTCCTCCAAACCTGGCTGCCATCGGAGGCCCAAACGCGCCCCACAAAATGACATCTGCATTGAGGGTTTTTGAGTTTGGCTTCTTGGGGAAAAGTGCCTCCTTTCGGAGCCAACTTGCCTAACTTGCCTGCGGCCCGTCCTGGGCTTTTGCCTCCAAAAATTCCATAAGGACGAGGATTTCTCCCAGGCCAAAGCTGCCCCCTCCTCCAAACCTGGCTGCCATCGGAGGCCCAAACGTGCCCTACAAAATGACACCTGCCAAGTGGGCTCTTGAGTTTGGCTTCTTGGGTGGAAGTGCCTCCTTTCAAAGCCAACTTGCCTGCGGCCCGTCCTGGGCTTTTGCCTACAAAAATTCCATAAGGACGAGGATTTCTCCCAGACCAAAGCTGCCCCCTCCTCCAAACCTGGCTGCCATCGGAGGCCCAAACGCGCCCTACAAAATGACATCTGCCAAGTGGGCTCTTGAGTTTGGCTTCTTGCGGAAAAGTGCCTCCTTTCGGAGCCAACTTGCCTAACTTGCCTGCAGCCCATTCTGGGCTTTTGCCTACAAAAATTCCATAAGGACGAGGATTTCTCCCAGACCAAAGCTGCCCCCTCCTCCAAACCTAGATGCCATCGGTGGCCCAAACGCGCCCTACAAAATGACATCTGCCAAGTGGGCTCCTGAGTTTGGCTTCTTGGGGGAAAGTGCCTCCTTTCAAAGCCAACTTGCCTGCAGCCCGTGCTGGGCTTTTGCCTACAAAAATTCCATAAGGACGAGGATTTCTCCCAGACCAAAGCTGCCCCCTCCTCCAAACCTGGCTGCCATCGGAGGCCCAAACACGCCCTACAAAATGACATCTGCATTGTGGGTTCTTGAGTTTGGCTTCTTGGGGAAAAGTGCCTCCTTTCAAAGCCAACTTGCCTAACTTGCCTGCGGCCCATGCGGGGTTTTTGCCTACAAAAATTCCATAAGGACGAGGATTTCTCCCAGACCAAAGCTGCCCCCTCCTCCAAACCTGGCTGCCATCGGAGGCCCAAACGCGCCCTACAAAATGACACCTGCCAAGTGGGCTCTTGAGTTTGGCTTCTTGGGGAAAAGTGACTCCTTTCAAAACCAACTTGCCTGCGTCCCGTCCCGGGCTTTTGCTACAAAAATTCCATAAGGACGAGGATTCCTCCCAGACCAAAGCTGCCCCCTCCTCCAAACCTGGCTGCCATCGGAGGCCCAAACGCGCCCTACAAAATGACATCTGCCAAGTGGGCTCTTGAGTTTGGCTTTCTGGGGAAAAGTGCCTCCTTTCGGAGTCAACTTGCCTGCGGCCCATGCAGGGCATTTGCCGACTAAAATTCCATAAGGACGAGGATTTCTCCCAGACCAAAGCTGCCCCCTCCTCCAAACCTGGCTGCCATCGGAGGCCCAAACGTGCCCTACAAAATGACATCTGCCAAGTGGGCTCTTGAGTTTGGCTTCTTGGGTGGAAGTACCTCCTTACAAAGCCAACTTGCCTGCGGCCCGTCCTGGGCTTTTGCCTACAAAAATTCCATAAGGACGAGGATTTCTCCCAGACCAAAGCTGCCCCCTCCTCCAAACCTGGCTGCCATTGGAGGCCCAAACGCGCCCTACAAAATGACATCTGCCAAGTGGGCTCTTGAGTTTGGCTTCTTGGGGAAAAGTGCCTCCTTTCAAAGCCAACTTGCCTAACTTGCCTGCGGCCCGTGCTGGGCTTTAGACTACAAAAATTCCATAAGGACGAGGATTTCTCCCAGACCAAAGCTGCCCCCTCCTCCAAACCTGGCTGCCATCAGAGGCCCAAACGCGCCCCACAAAATGACATCTGCCAAGTGGGCTCTTGAGTTTGGCTTCTTGGGGAAAAGTGCCTCCAATCGGAGCCAACTTGCCTAACTTGCCTGCGGCCCGTCCTGGGCTTTTGAGTACAAAAATTCCAGAAGGACGAGGATTTCTCCCAGACCAAAGCTGCCCCCTCCTCCAAACCTGGCTGCCATCGGAGGCCCAAACGCGCCCTACAAAATGACACCTGCATTGAGGGTTCTTGAGTTTGGCTTCCTGGGGAAAAGTGCCTCCTTTCGGAGTCAACTTGCCTGCGGCCCATGCAGGGCTTTTGCCTCCAAAAATTCCAGAAGGACGAGGATTTCTCCCAGACCAAAGCTGCCCCCTCCTCCAAACCTGGCTGCCATCGGAGGCCCAAACGTGCCCTACAAAATGACACCTGCCAAGTGGGCTCTTGAGTTTGGCTTCTTGGGTGGAAGTGCCTCCTTTCAAAGCCAACTTGCCTGCGGCCCATGCGGGGTTTTTGCCTACAAAAATTCCATAAGGACGAGGATTTCTCCCAGACCAAAGCTGCCCCCTCCTCCAAACCTGGCTGCCATCGGAGGCCCAAACGCGCCCTACAAAATGACATCTGCCAAGTGGGCTCTTGAGTTTGGCTTTCTGGGGAAAAGTGCCTCCTTTCAAAGCCAACATGCCTAACTTGCCTACGGCCCATGCGGGGTTTTTGCCTACAAAAATTCCATAAGGACGAGGATTTCTCCCAGACCAAAGCTGCCCCCTCCTCCAAACCTGGCTGCCATCGGAGGCCCAAACGCGCCCTACAAAATGACACCTGCCAAGTGGGCTCTTGAGTTTGGCTTCTTGGGGAAAAGTGACTCCTTTCAAAACCAACTTGCCTGCGTCCCGTCCCGGGCTTTTGCTACAAAAATTCCATAAGGACGAGGATTCCTCCCAGACCAAAGCTGCCCCCTCCTCCAAACCTGGCTGCCATCGGAGGCCCAAACGCGCCCTACAAAATGACATCTGCCAAGTGGGCTCTTCAGTTTGGCTTTCTGGGGAAAAGTGCCTCCTTTCGGAGTCAAAATGCCAAACTTGCCTGCGGCCCGTCCTGGGCTTTTGAGTACAAAAATTCCAGAAGGACGAGGATTTCTCCCAGACCAAAGCTGCCCCCTCCTCCAAACCTGGCTGCCATCAGAGGACCAAACGCGCCCTACAAAAAGACATCTGCATTGTGGGTTCTTGAGTTTGGCTTCTTGGGGAAAAGTGCCTCCTTTCAAAGCCAACTTGCCTAACTTGCCTGCGGCCCGTCCTGGGCTTTTGCCTACAAAAATTCCATAAGGACAAGGATTTCTCCCAGACCAAAGCTGCCCCCTCCTCCAAACCTGGCTGCCATCGGAGGCCCAAACGCGCCCTACAAAATGACATCTGCCAAGTGGGCTCTTGAGTTTGGCTTCTTCGTGAAAAGTGCCTCCTTTCGGAGTCAACTTGCCGGCGGCCCATGCAGGGCTTTTGCCTCCAAAAATTCCATAAGGACGAGGATTTCTCCCAGACCAAAGCTGCCCCCTCCTCCAAACCTGGCTGCCATCGGAGGCCCAAACACGCCCTACAAAATGACATCTGCCAAGTGGGCTCTTGAGTTTGGCTTCTTGGGTGGAAGTACCTCCTTTCAAAGCCAACTTGCCTGCGGCCCGTGCTGGGCTTTTGCCTACAAAAATTCCATAAGGACGAGGATTTCTCCCAGACCAAAGCTGCCCCCTCCTCCAAACCTGGCTGCCATCGGAGGCCCAAACGTGCCCTACAAAATGACATCTGCCAAGTGGGCTCTTGAGTTTGGCTTCTTGGGTGGAAGTGCCTCCTTTCAAAGCCAACTTGCCTGCGGCCCGTCCTGGGCTTTTGCCTACAAAAATTCCATAAGGACGAGGATTTCTC
This sequence comes from Cinclus cinclus, assembly GCF_963662255.1. Taxonomy (NCBI): domain Eukaryota; kingdom Metazoa; phylum Chordata; class Aves; order Passeriformes; family Cinclidae; genus Cinclus; species Cinclus cinclus. The sequence continues at coordinate 300,221 of NW_026912044.1, forward strand.
CCAGACCAAAGCTGCCCCCTCCTCCAAACCTGGCTGCCATCGGAGGCCCAAACGCGCCCTACAAAATGACATCTGCCAAGTGGGCTCTTGAGTTTGGCTTCTTGGGGAAAAGTGCCTCCTTTCAAAGCCAACTTGCCTAACTAGCCTGCAGCCCGTCCTGGGCTTTTGCCTACAAAAATTCCATAAGGACAAGGATTTCTCCCAGGCCAAAGCTGCTCCCTCCTCCAAACCTGGCTGCCATCAGAGGCCCAAACGCGCCCTACAAAATGACATCTGCCAAGTGGGCTCTTGAGTTTGGCTTCTTGGGGAAAAGTGACTCCTTTCAAAACCATCTTGCCTGCGTCCCGTCCCGGACGTTTGCTACAAAAATTCCATAAGGACGAGGATTCCTCCCAGACCAAAGCTGCCCCCTCCGCCAAACCTGGCTGCCATCGGAGGCCCAAACGCGCCCTACAAAATGACATCTGCCAAGCGGGCTCTTGAGTTTGGCTTCTTGGGGAAAAGTGCCTCCTTTCGGAGCCAACTTGCCTAACTAGCCTGCGGCCCGTCCTGGGCTTTTGAGTACAAAAATTCCATAAGGACGAGGATTTCTCCCAGACCAAAGCTGCCCCCTCCTCCAAACCTGGCTGCCATCGGAGGCCCAAACGCGCCCCACAAAATGACATCTGCATTGAGGGTTCTTGAGTTTGGCTTCTTGGGGAAAAGTGCCTCCTTTCGGAGCCAACTTGCCTAACTTGCCTGCGGCCCGTCCTGGGCTTTTGCCTCCAAAAATTCCATAAGGACGAGGATTTCTCCCAGGCCAAAGCTGCCCCCTCCTCCAAACCTGGCTGCCATCGGAGGCCCAAACGTGCCCTACAAAATGACACCTGCCAAGTGGGCTCTTGAGTTTGGCTTCTTGGGTGGAAGTGCCTCCTTTCAAAGCCAACTTGCCTGCGGCCCGTCCTGGGCTTTTGCCTACAAAAATTCCATAAGGACGAGGATTTCTCCCAGACCAAAGCTGCCCCCTCCTCCAAACCTGGCTGCCATCGGAGGCCCAAACGCGCCCTACAAAATGACACCTGCCAAGTGGGTTCTTGAGTTTGGCTTCTTGGGGAAAAGTGACTCCTTTCAAAACCAACTTGCCTGCGTCCCGTCCCGGGCTTTTGCTACAAAAATTCCATAAGGACGAGGATTCCTCCCAGACCAAAGCTGCCCCCTCCTCCAAACCTGGCTGCCATCGGAGGCCCAAACGCGCCCTACAAAATGACATCTGCCAAGTGGGCTCTTCAGTTTGGCTTTCTGGGGAAAAGTGCCTCCTTTCGGAGTCAAAATGCCAAACTTGCCTGCGGCCCGTCCTGGGCTTTTGAGTACAAAAATTCCAGAAGGACGAGGATTTCTCCCAGACCAAAGCTGCCCCCTCCTCCAAACCTGGCTGCCATCAGAGGACCAAACGCGCCCTACAAAAAGACATCTGCATTGTGGGTTCTTGAGTTTGGCTTCTTGGGGAAAAGTGCCTCCTTTCAAAGCCAACTTGCCTAACTTGCCTGCGGCCCGTCCTGGGCTTTTGCCTACAAAAATTCCATAAGGACAAGGATTTCTCCCAGACCAAAGCTGCCCCCTCCTCCAAACCTGGCTGCCATCGGAGGCCCAAACGCGCCCTACAAAATGACATCTGCCAAGTGGGCTCTTGAGTTTGGCTTCTTCGTGAAAAGTGCCTCCTTTCGGAGTCAACTTGCCGGCGGCCCATGCAGGGCTTTTGCCTCCAAAAATTCCATAAGGACGAGGATTTCTCCCAGACCAAAGCTGCCCCCTCCTCCAAACCTGGCTGCCATCGGAGGCCCAAACACGCCCTACAAAATGACATCTGCCAAGTGGGCTCTTGAGTTTGGCTTCTTGGGTGGAAGTACCTCCTTTCAAAGCCAACTTGCCTGCGGCCCGTGCTGGGCTTTTGCCTACAAAAATTCCATAAGGACGAGGATTTCTCCCAGACCAAAGCTGCCCCCTCCTCCAAACCTGGCTGCCATCGGAGGCCCAAACGTGCCCTACAAAATGACATCTGCCAAGTGGGCTCTTGAGTTTGGCTTCTTGGGTGGAAGTGCCTCCTTTCAAAGCCAACTTGCCTGCGGCCCGTCCTGGGCTTTTGCCTACAAAAATTCCATAAGGACGAGGATTTCTCCCAGACCAAAGCTGCCCCCTCCTCCAAACCTGGCTGCCATCGGAGGCCCAAACGCGCCCTACAAAATGACATCTGCCAAGTGGGCTCTTGAGTTTGGCTTCTTGGGGAAAAGTGCCTCCTTTCAAAGCCAACTTGCCTAACTAGCCTGCAGCCCGTCCTGGGCTTTTGCCTACAAAAATTCCATAAGGACAAGGATTTCTCCCAGGCCAAAGCTGCTCCCTCCTCCAAACCTGGCTGCCATCAGAGGCCCAAACGCGCCCTACAAAATGACATCTGCCAAGTGGGCTCTTGAGTTTGGCTTCTTGGGGAAAAGTGACTCCTTTCAAAACCATCTTGCCTGCGTCCCGTCCCGGACGTTTGCTACAAAAATTCCATAAGGACGAGGATTCCTCCCAGACCAAAGCTGCCCCCTCCGCCAAACCTGGCTGCCATCGGAGGCCCAAACGCGCCCTACAAAATGACATCTGCCAAGCGGGCTCTTGAGTTTGGCTTCTTGGGGAAAAGTGCCTCCTTTCGGAGCCAACTTGCCTAACTAGCCTGCGGCCCGTCCTGGGCTTTTGAGTACAAAAATTCCATAAGGACGAGGATTTCTCCCAGACCAAAGCTGCCCCCTCCTCCAAACCTGGCTGCCATCGGAGGCCCAAACGCGCCCCACAAAATGACATCTGCATTGAGGGTTCTTGAGTTTGGCTTCTTGGGGAAAAGTGCCTCCTTTCGGAGCCAACTTGCCTAACTTGCCTGCGGCCCGTCCTGGGCTTTTGCCTCCAAAAATTCCATAAGGACGAGGATTTCTCCCAGGCCAAAGCTGCCCCCTCCTCCAAACCTGGCTGCCATCGGAGGCCCAAACGTGCCCTACAAAATGACACCTGCCAAGTGGGCTCTTGAGTTTGGCTTCTTGGGTGGAAGTGCCTCCTTTCAAAGCCAACTTGCCTGCGGCCCGTCCTGGGCTTTTGCCTACAAAAATTCCATAAGGACGAGGATTTCTCCCAGACCAAAGCTGCCCCCTCCTCCAAACCTGGCTGCCATCGGAGGCCCAAACGCGCCCTACAAAATGACATCTGCCAAGTGGGCTCTTGAGTTTGGCTTCTTGCGGAAAAGTGCCTCCTTTCGGAGCCAACTTGCCTAACTTGCCTGCAGCCCATTCTGGGCTTTTGCCTACAAAAATTCCATAAGGACGAGGATTTCTCCCAGACCAAAGCTGCCCCCTCCTCCAAACCTAGCTGCCATCGGTGGCCCAAACGCGCCCTACAAAATGACATCTGCCAAGTGGGCTCCTGAGTTTGGCTTCTTGGGGGAAAGTGCCTCCTTTCAAAGCCAACTTGCCTGCAGCCCGTGCTGGGCTTTTGCCTACAAAAATTCCATAAGGACGAGGATTTCTCCCAGACCAAAGCTGCCCCCTCCTCCAAACCTGGCTGCCATCGGAGGCCCAAACACGCCCTACAAAATGACATCTGCATTGTGGGTTCTTGAGTTTGGCTTCTTGGGGAAAAGTGCCTCCTTTCATAGCCAACTTGCCTAACTTGCCTGCGGCCCATGCGGGGTTTTTGCCTACAAAAATTCCATAAGGACGAGGATTTCTCCCAGACCAAAGCTGCCCCCTCCTCCAAACCTGGCTGCCATCGGAGGCCCAAACGCGCCCTACAAAATGACACCTGCCAAGTGGGCTCTTGAGTTTGGCTTCTTGGGGAAAAGTGACTCCTTTCAAAACCAACTTGCCTGCGTCCCGTCCCGGGCTTTTGCTACAAAAATTCCATAAGGACGAGGATTCCTCCCAGACCAAAGCTGCCCCCTCCTCCAAACCTGGCTGCCATCGGAGGCCCAAACGCGCCCTACAAAATGACATCTGCCAAGTGGGCTCTTGAGTTTGGCTTTCTGGGGAAAAGTGCCTCCTTTCGGAGTCAACTTGCCTGCGGCCCATGCAGGGCATTTGCCGACTAAAATTCCATAAGGACGAGGATTTCTCCCAGACCAAAGCTGCCCCCTCCTCCAAACCTGGCTGCCATCGGAGGCCCAAACGTGCCCTACAAAATGACATCTGCCAAGTGGGCTCTTGAGTTTGGCTTCTTGGGTGGAAGTACCTCCTTACAAAGCCAACTTGCCTGCGGCCCGTCCTGGGCTTTTGCCTACAAAAATTCCATAAGGACGAGGATTTCTCCCAGACCAAAGCTGCCCCCTCCTCCAAACCTGGCTGCCATTGGAGGCCCAAACGCGCCCTACAAAATGACATCTGCCAAGTGGGCTCTTGAGTTTGGCTTCTTGGGGAAAAGTGCCTCCTTTCAAAGCCAACTTGCCTAACTTGCCTGCGGCCCGTGCTGGGCTTTAGACTACAAAAATTCCATAAGGACGAGGATTTCTCCCAGACCAAAGCTGCCCCCTCCTCCAAACCTGGCTGCCATCAGAGGCCCAAACGCGCCCCACAAAATGACATCTGCCAAGTGGGCTCTTGAGTTTGGCTTCTTGGGGAAAAGTGCCTCCAATCGGAGCCAACTTGCCTAACTTGCCTGCGGCCCGTCCTGGGCTTTTGAGTACAAAAATTCCAGAAGGACGAGGATTTCTCCCAGACCAAAGCTGCCCCCTCCTCCAAACCTGGCTGCCATCGGAGGCCCAAACGCGCCCTACAAAATGACACCTGCATTGAGGGTTCTTGAGTTTGGCTTCCTGGGGAAAAGTGCCTCCTTTCGGAGTCAACTTGCCTGCGGCCCATGCAGGGCTTTTGCCTCCAAAAATTCCAGAAGGACGAGGATTTCTCCCAGACCAAAGCTGCCCCCTCCTCCAAACCTGGCTGCCATCGGAGGCCCAAACGTGCCCTACAAAATGACATCTGCCAAGTGGGCTCTTGAGTTTGGCTTCTTGGGTGGAAGTGCCTCCTTTCAAAGCCAACTTGCCTGCGGCCCATGCGGGGTTTTTGCCTACAAAAATTCCATAAGGACGAGGATTTCTCCCAGACCAAAGCTGCCCCCTCCTCCAAACCTGGCTGCCATCGGAGGCCCAAACGCGCCCTACAAAATGACATCTGCCAAGTGGGCTCTTGAGTTTGGCTTTCTGGGGAAAAGTGCCTCCTTTCAAAGCCAACATGCCTAACTTGCCTACGGCCCATGCGGGGTTTTTGCCTACAAAAATTCCATAAGGACGAGGATTTCTCCCAGACCAAAGCTGCCCCCTCCTCCAAACCTGGCTGCCATCGGAGGCCCAAACGCGCCCTACAAAATGACACCTGCCAAGTGGGCTCTTGAGTTTGGCTTCTTGGGGAAAAGTGACTCCTTTCAAAACCAACTTGCCTGCGTCCCGTCCCGGGCTTTTGCTACAAAAATTCCATAAGGACGAGGATTCCTCCCAGACCAAAGCTGCCCCCTCCTCCAAACCTGGCTGCCATCGGAGGCCCAAACGCGCCCTACAAAATGACACCTGCCAAGTGGGCTCTTGAGTTTGACTTCTTGGGGAAAAGTGACTCCTTTCAAAACCAACTTGCCTGCGTCCCGTCCCGGGCTTTTGCTACAAAAATTCCATAAGGACGAGGATTCCTCCCAGACCAAAGCTGCCCCCTCCTCCAAACCTGGCTGCCATCGGAGGCCCAAACGCGCCCTACAAAATGACATCTGCCAAGTGGGCTCTTCAGTTTGGCTTTCTGGGGAAAAGTGCCTCCTTTCGGAGTCAAAATGCCAAACTTGCCTGCGGCCCGTCCTGGGCTTTTGAGTACAAAAATTCCAGAAGGACGAGGATTTCTCCCAGACCAAAGCTGCCCCCTCCTCCAAACCTGGCTGCCATCAGAGGACCAAACGCGCCCTACAAAAGGACATCTGCATTGTGGGTTCTTGAGTTTGGCTTCTTGGGGAAAAGTGCCTCCTTTCAAAGCCAACTTGCCTAACTTGCCTGCGGCCCGTCCTGGGCTTTTGCCTACAAAAATTCCATAAGGACAAGGATTTCTCCCAGAAAAAAGCTGCCCCCTCCTCCAAACCTGGCTGCCATCGGAGGCCCAAACGCGCCCTACAAAATGACATCTGCCAAGTGGGCTCTTGAGTTTGGCTTCTTGGTGAAAAGTGCCTCCTTTCGGAGTCAACTTACCGGCGGCCCATGCAGGGCTTTTGCCTCCAAAAATTCCATAAGGACGAGGATTTCTCCCAGACCAAAGCTGCCCCCTCCTCCAAACCTGGCTGCCATCGGAGGCCCAAACACGCCCTACAAAATGACATCTGCCAAGTGGGCTCTTGAGTTTGGCTTCTTGGGTGGAAGTACCTCCTTTCAAAGCCAACTTGCCTCCGGCCCGTGCTGGGCTTTTGCCTACAAAAATTCCATAAGGACGAGGATTTCTCCCAGACCAAAGCTGCCCCCTCCTCCAAACCTGGCTGCCATCGGAGGCCCAAACGCGCCCTACAAAATGACATCTGCCAAGTGGGCTCCTGAGTTTGGCTTCTTGGGGGAAAGTGCCTCCTTTCAAAGCCAACTTGCCTGCAGCCCGTGCTGGGCTTTAGACTACAAAAATTCCATAAGGACGAGGATTTCTCCCAGACCAAAGCTGCCCCCTCCTCCAAACCTGGCTGCCATCGGAGGCCCAAACGCGCCCCACAAAATGACATCTGCATTGAGGGTTCTTGAGTTTGGCTTCTTGGGGAAAAGTGCCTCCTTTCGGAGCCAACTTGCCTAACTTGCCTGCGGCCCGTCCTGGGCTTTTGCTACAAAAATTCCATAAGGACGAGGATTTCTCCCAGACCAAAGCTGCCCCCTCCTCCAAACCTGGCTGCCATCGGAGGCCCAAACGCGCCCTACAAAATGACATCTGCATTGTGGATTCTTGAGTTTGGCTTCTTGGGGAAAAGTGCCTCCTTTTAAAGCCAACTTGCCTAACTTGCCTGCGGCCCATGCGGGGTTTTTGCCTACAAAAATTCCATAAGGACGAGGATTTCTCCCAGACCAAAGCTGCCCCCTCCTCCAAACCTGGCTGCCATCGGAGGCCCAAACGCGCCCTACAAAATGACACCTGCCAAGTGGGCTCTTGAGTTTGGCTTCTTGGGGAAAAGTGACTCCTTTCAAAACCAACTTGCCTGCATCCCGTCCCGGGCTTTTGCTACAAAAATTCCATAAGGACGAGGATTCCTCCCAGACCAAAGCTGCCCCCTCCTCCAAACCTGGCTGCCATCGGAGGCCCAAACGCGCCCTACAAAATGACATCTGCCAAGTGGGCTCTTGAGTTTGGCTTTCTGGGGAAAAGTGCCTCCTTTCGGAGTCAACTTGCCTGCGGCCCATGCAGGGCTTTTGCCTACAAAAATTCCAGAAGGACGAGGATTTCTCCCAGACCAAAGCTGCCCCCTCCTCCAAACCTGGCTGTCATCGGAGGCCCAAACGCGCCCTACAAAATGACATCTGCCAAGTGGGCTCTTGAGTTTGGCTTCTTGGGTGGAAGTACCTCCTTTCAAAGCCAACTTGCCTGCGGCCCGTCCTGGGCTTTTGCCTACAAAAATTCCATAAGGACGAGGATTTCTCCCAGACCAAAGCTGCCCCCTCCTCCAAACCTGGCTGCCATCGGAGGCCCAAACGCGCCCTACAAAATGACATCTGCCAAGTGGGCTCTTGAGTTTGGCTTCTTGGGGAAAAGTGCCTCCTTTCAAAGCCAACTTGCCTAACTAGCCTGCGGCCCGTCCCAGGCTTTTGCTACAAAAATTCCATAAGGACGAGGATTTCTCCCAGACCAAAGCTGCCCCCTCCTCCAAACCTGGCTGCCATCGGAGGACCAAACGCGCCCCACAAAATGACATCTGCATTGAGGGTTCTTGAGTTTGGCTTCCTGGGGAAAAGTGCCTCCTTTCGGAGTCAACTTGCCTGCGGCCCATGCAGGGCTTTTGCCTACAAAAATTCCAGAAGGACGAGGATTTCTCCCAGACCAAAGCTGCCCCCTCCTCCAAACCTGGCTGCCATCGGAGGCCCAAACGTGCCCTACAAAATGACACCTGCCAAGTGGGCTCTTGAGTTTGGCTTCTTGGGTGGAAGTGCCTATTTTCAAAGCCAACTTGCCTGCGGCCCATGCAGGGCTTTTGCCTACAAAAATTCCAGAAGGACGAGGATTTCTCCCAGACCAAAGCTGCCCCCTCCTCCAAACCTGGCTGCCATCGGAGGCCCAAACGCGCCCTACAAAATGACATCTGCATTGTGGGTTCTTGAGTTTGGCTTCTTGGGGAAAAGTGCCTCCTTTCAAAGCCAACTTGCCTAACTTGCCTGCGGCCCGTCCTGGGCTTTTGCCTTCAAAAATTCCAGAAGGACGAGGATTTCTCCCAGGCCAAAGCTGCCCCCTCCTCCAAACCTGGCTGCCATCAGAGGCCCAAAGGCGCCCCACAAAATGACACCTGCATTGAGGGTTCTTGAGTTTGGCTTCCTGGGGAAAAGTGCCTCCTTTCGGAGTCAACTTGCCTGCGGCCCATGCAGGGCTTTTGCCTACAAAAATTCCAGAAGGACGAGGATTTCTCCCAGACCAAAGCTGCCCCCTCCTCCAAACCTGGCTGCCATCGGAGGCCCAAACGCGCCCCACAAAATGACACCTGCATTGAGGGTTCTTGAGTTTGGCTTCTTGGGGAAAAGTGCCTCCTTTCGGAGCCAACTTCCCTAACTTGCCTGCGGCCCGTCCTGGGCTTTTGACTCCAAAAATTCCATAAGGACGAGGATTTCTCCCAGGCCAAAGCTGCCCCCTCCTCCAAACCTGGCTGCCATCGGAGGCCCAAACGTGCCCTACAAAATGACATCTGCCAAGTGGGCTCTTGAGTTTGGCTTCTTGGGTGGAAGTGCCTCCATTCAAAGCCAACTTGCCTGCGGCCCGTCCTGGGCTTTTGCCTACAAAAATTCCATAAGGACGAGGATTTCTCCCAGACCAAAGCTGCCCCCTCCTCCAAACCTGGCTGCCATCGGAGGCCCAAACGCGCCCTACAAAATGACATCTGACAAGTGGGCCCTTGAGTTTGGCTTCTTGGGGAAAAGTGCCTCCTTTCAAAGCCAACTTGCCTAACTAGCCTGCGGCCCGTGCTGGGCTTTAGACTACAAAAATTCCATAAGGACGAGGATTTCTCCCAGACCAAAGCTGCCCCCTCCTCCAAACCTAGCTGCCATCGGTGGCCCAAACGCGCCCTACAAAATGACATCTGCCAAGTGGGCTCCTGAGTTTGGCTTCTTGGGGGAAAGTGCCTCCTTTCAAAGCCAACTTGCCTAACTTGCCTGCGGCCCATGCGGGGTTTTTGCCTACAAAAATTCCATAAGGACGAGGATTTCTCCCAGACCAAAGCTGCCCCCTCCTCCAAACCTGGCTGCCATCGGAGGCCCAAACGCGCCCTACAAAATGACACCTGCCAAGTGGGCTCTTGAGTTTGGCTTCTTGGGGAAAAGTGACTCCTTTCAAAACCAACTTGCCTGCGTCCTGTCCCGGGCTTTTGCTACAAAAATTCCATAAGGACGAGGATTCCTCCCAGACCAAAGCTGCCCCCTCCTCCAAACCTGGCTGCCATCGGAGGCCCAAACGCGCCCTACAAAATGACATCTGCCAAGTGGGCTCTTGAGCTTGGCTTTCTGGGGAAAAGTGCCTCCTTTCGGAGTCAACTTGCCTGCGGCCCATGCAGGGCATTTGCCGACTAAAATTCCATAAGGACGAGGATTTCTCCCAGACCAAAGCTGCCCCCTCCTCCAAACCTGGCTGCCATCGGAGGCCCAAACGTGCCCTACAAAATGACATCTGCCAAGTGGGCTCTTGAGTTTGGCTTCTTGGGTGGAAGTACCTACTTACAAAGCCAACTTGCCTGCGGCCCGTCCTGGGCTTTTGCCTACAATAATTCCATAAGGACGAGGATTTCTCCCAGACCTAAGCTGCCCCCTCCTCCAAACCTGGCTGCCATTGGAGGCCCAAACGCGCCCTACAAAATGACATCTGCCAAGTGGGCTCTTGAGTTTGGCTTCTTGGGGAAAAGTGCCTCCATTCAAAGCCAACTTGCCTAACTAGCCTGCGGCCCGTGCTGGGCTTTAGACTACAAAAATTCCATAAGGACGAGGATTTCTCCCAGACCAAAGCTGCCCCCTCCTCCAAACCTGGCTGCCATCAGAGGCCCAAACGCGCCCCACAAAATGACATCTGCCAAGTGGGCTCTTGAGTTTGGCTTCTTGGGGAAAAGTGCCTCCAATCGGAGCCAACTTGCCTAACTTGCCTGCGGCCCGTCCTGGGCTTTTGAGTACAAAAATTCCAGAAGGACGAGGATTTCTCCCAGACCAAAGCTGCCCCCTCCTCCAAACCTGGCTGCCATCGGAGGCCCAAACGCGCCTCACAAAATGTCACCTGCATTGAGGGTTCTTGAGTTTGGCTTCCTGGGGAAAAGTGCCTCCTTTCGGAGTCAACTTGCCTGCGGCCCATGCAGGGCTTTTGCCTCCAAAAATTCCAGAAGGACGAGGATTTCTCCCAGACCAAAGCTGCCCCCTCCTCCAAACCTGGCTGCCATCGGAGGCCCAAACGTGCCCTACAAAATGACACCTGCCAAGTGGGCTCTTGAGTTTGGCTTCTTGGGTGGAAGTGCCTCCTTTCAAAGCCAACTTGCCTGCGGCCCATGCGGGGTTTTTGCCTACAAAAATTCCATAAGGACGAGGATTTCTCCCAGACCAAAGCTGCCCCCTCCTCCAAACCTGGCTGCCATCGGAGGCCCAAACGCGCCCTACAAAATGACACCTGCCAAGTGGGCTCTTGAGTTTGGCTTCTTGGGGAAAAGTGCCTCCTTTCAAAGCCAACTTGCCTAACTTGCCTACGGCCCATGCGGGGTTTTTGCCTACAAAAATTCCATAAGGACGAGGATTTCTCCCAGACCAAAGCTGCCCCCTCCTCCAAACCTGGCTGCCATCGGAGGCCCAAACGCGCCCTACAAAATGACACCTGCCAAGTGGGCTCTTGAGTTTGGCTTCTTGGGGAAAAGTGACTCCTTTCAAAACCAACTTGCCTGCGTCCCGTCCCGGGCTTTTGCTACAAAAATTCCATAAGGACGAGGATTCCTCCCAGACCAAAGCTGCCCCCTCCTCCAAACCTGGCTGCCATCGGAGGCCCAAACGCGCCCCACAAAATGACATCTGCATTGAGGGTTCTTGAGTTTGGCTTCTTGGGGAAAAGTGCCTCCTTTCGGAGCCAACTTGCCTAACTTGCCTGCGGCCCGTCCTGGCCTTTTGCTACAAAAATTCCATAAGGACGAGGATTTCTCCCAGACCAAAGCTGCCCCCTCCTCCAAACCTGGCTGCCATCGGAGGCCCAAACGCGCCCTACAAAATGACATCTGCATTGTGGATTCTTGAGTTTGGCTTCTTGGGGAAAAGTGCCTCCTTTTAAAGCCAACTTGCCTAACTTGCCTGCGCCCCATGCGGGGTTTTTGCCTACAAAAATTCCATAAGGACGAGGATTTCTCCCAGACCAAAGCTGCCCCCTCCTCCAAACCTGGCTGCCATCGGAGGCCCAAACGCGCCCTACAAAATGACACCTGCCAAGTGGGCTCTTGAGTTTGGCTTCTTGGGGAAAAGTGACTCCTTTCAAAACCAACTTGCCTGCATCCCGTCCTGGGCTTTTGCTACAAAAATTCCATAAGGACGAGGATTCCTCCCAGACCAAAGCTGCCCCCTCCTCCAAACCTGGCTGCCATCGGAGGCCCAAACGCGCCCTACAAAATGACATCTGCCAAGTGGGCTCTTGAGTTTGGATTTCTGGGGAAAAGTGCCTCCTTTCGGAGTCAACTTGCCTGCGGCCCATGCAGGGCTTTTGCCTACAAAAATTCCAGAAGGACGAGGATTTCTCCCAGACCAAAGCTGCCCCCTCCTCCAAACCTGGCTGCCATCGGAGGCCCAAACGTGCCCTACAAAATGACACCTGCCAAGTGGGCTCTTGAGTTTGGCTTCTTGGGTGGAAGTGCCTCCTTTCAAAGCCAACTTGCCTGCGGCCCGTCCTGGGCTTTTGCCTACAAAAATTCCATAAGGACGAGGATTTCTCCCAGACCAAAGCTGCCCCCTCCTCCAAACCTGGCTGCCATCGGAGGCCCAAACGCGCCCTACAAAATGACATCTGCCAAGTGGGCTCCTGAGTTTGGCTTCTTGGGGGAAAGTGCCTCCTTTCAAAGCCAACTTGCCTGCAGCCAGTGCTGGGCTTTTGCCTACAAAAATTCCATAAGGACGAGGATTTCTCCCAGACCAAAGCTGCCCCCTCCTCCAAACCTGGCTGCCATCGGAGGCCCAAACACGCCCTACAAAATGACATCTGCATTGTGGGTTCTTGAGTTTGGCTTCTTGGGGAAAAGTGCCTCCTTTCAAAGCCAACTTGCCTAACTTGCCTGCGGCCCATGCGGGGTTTTTGCCTACAAAAATTCCATAAGGACGAGGATTTCTCCCAGACCAAAGCTGCCCCCTCCTCCAAACCTGGCTGCCATCGGAGGCCCAAACGCGCCCTACAAAATGACACCTGCCAAGTGGGCTCTTGAGTTTGGCTTCTTGGGGAAAAGTGACTCCTTTCAAAACCAACTTGCCTGCGGCCCGTCCTGGGCTTTTGCCTACAAAAATTCCATAAGGACGAGGATTTCTCCCAGACCAAAGCTGCCCCCTCCTCCAAACCTGGCTGCCATCGGAGGCCCAAACGCGCCCTACAAAATGACATCTGCCAAGTGGGCTCTTGAGTTTGGCTTTCTGGGGAAAAGTGCCTCCTTTCGGAGTCAACTTGCCTGCGGCCCATGCAGGGCATTTGCCGAATAAAATTCCATAAGGACGAGGATTTCTCCCAGACCAAAGCTGCCCCCTCCTCCAAACCTGGCTGCCATCGGAGGCCCAAACGTGCCCTACAAAATGACATCTGCCAAGTGGGCTCTTGAGTTTGGCTTCTTGGGTGGAAGTACCTCCTTACAAAGCCAACTTGCCTGCGGCCCGTCCTGGGCTTTTGCCTACAAAAATTCCATAAGGACGAGGATTTCTCCCAGACCAAAGCTGCCCCCTCCTCCAAACCTGGCTGCCATCAGAGGCCCAAACGCGCCCTACAAAATGACATCTGCCAAGTGGGCTCTTGAGTTTGGCTTCTTGGGGAAAAGTGCCTCCTTTCGGAGCCAACTTGCCTAACTTGCCTGCGGCCCGTCCTGGGCTTTTGAGTACAAAAATTCCAGACGGACGAGGATTTCTCCCAGACCAAAGCTGCCCCCTCCTCCAAACCTGGCTGCCATCGGAGGCCCAAACGCGCCCTACAAAATGACACCTGCATTGAGGGTTCTTGAGTTTGGCTTCCTGGGGAAAAGTGCCTCCTTTCGGAGTCAACTTGCCTGCGGCCCATGCATGGCTTTTGCCTACATAAATTCCAGAAGGACGAGGATTTCTCCCAGACCAAAGCTGCCCCCTCCTCCAAACCTGGCTGCCATCGGAGGCCCAAACGTGCCCTACAAAATGACACCTGCCAAGTGGGCTCTTGAGTTTGCCTTCTTGGGTGGAAGTGCCTCCTTTCAAAGCCAACTTGCCTGCGGCCCATGCGGGGTTTTTGCCTACAAAAATTCCAGAAGGACGAGGATTTCTCCCAGACCAAAGCTGCCCCCTCCTCCAAACCTGGCTGCCATCGGAGGCCCAAACGCGCCCTACAAAATGACATCTGCATTGTGGTTTCTTGAGTTTGGCTTCTTGGGGAAAAGTGCCTCCTTTCAAAGCCAACTTGCCTAACTTGCCTACGGCCCATGCGGGGTTTTTGCCTACAAAAATTCCATAAGGACGAGGATTTCTCCCAGACCAAAGCTGCCCCCTCCTCCAAACCTGGCTGCCATTGGAGGCCCAAACGCGCCCTACAAAATGACACCTGCCAAGTGGGCTCTTGAGTTTGGCTTCTTGGGGAAAAGTGACTCCTTTCAAAACCAACCTGCCTGCGTCCCGTCCCGGGCTTTTGCTAAAAAAATTCCATAAGGACGAGGATTCCTCCCAGACCAAAGCTGCCCCCTCCTCCAAACCTGGCTGCCATCGGAGGTCCAAACGCGCCCTACAAAATGACATCTGCCAAGTGGGCTCTTGAGTTTGGGTTCTTGGGGAAAAGTGCTTCCTTTCGGAGCCAAAATGCCAAACTTGCCTGCGGCCCGTCCTGGGCTTTTGAGTACAAAAATTCCAGAAGGACGAGGATTTCTCCCAGACCAAAGCTGCCCCCTCCTCCAAACCTGGCTGCCATCAGAGGCCCAAACGCGCCCTACAAAAGGACATCTGCATTGTGGGTTCTTGAGTTTGGCTTCTTGGGGAAAAGTGCCTCCTTTCAAAGCCAACTTGCCTAACTTGCCTGCGGCCCGTCCTGGGCTTTTGCCTACAAAAATTCCATAAGGACAAGGATTTCTCCCAGACCAAAGCTGCCCCCTCCTCCAAACCTGGCTGCCATCGGAGGCCCAAACGCGCCCTACAAAATGACATCTGCCAAGTGGGCTCTTAAGTTTGGCTTCTTGGGTGGAAGTGCCTCCTTTCAAAGCCAACTTGCCTGCGGCCCGTCCTGGGCTTTTGCTACAAAAATTCCATAAGGACGAGGATTTCTCCCAGACCAAAGCTGCCCCCTCCTCCAAACCTGGCTGCCATCGGAGGCCCAAACACACCCTACAAAATGACATCTGCCAAGTGGGCTCTTGAGTTTGGCTTCTTGGGTGGAAGTACCTCCTTTCAAAGCCAACTTGCCTGCGGCCCGTGCTGGGCTTTTGAGTACAAAAATTCCAGAAGGACGAGGATTTCTCCCAGACCAAAGCTGCCCCCTCCTCCAAACCTGGCTGCCATCAGAGGCCCAAACGCGCCCTAGAAAATGACATCTGCCAAGTGGGCTCCTGAGTTTGGCTTCTTGGGGGAAAGTGCCTCCTTTCAAAGCCAACTTGCCTGCGGCCCGTCCTGGGCTTTTGCTACAAAAATTCCATAAGGAGGAGGATTTATCCCAGACCAAAGCTGCCCCCTCCTCCAAACCTGGCTGCCATCGGAGGCCCAAACACGCCCTACAAAATGACATCTGCATTGTGGGTTCTTGAGTTTGGCTTCTTGGGGAAAAGTGCCTCCTTTCAAAGCCAACTTGCCTAACTTGCCTGCGGCCCATGCGGGGTTTTTGCCTACAAAAATTCCATAAGGACGAGGATTTCTCCCAGACCAAAGCTGCCCCCTCCTCCAAACCTGGCTGCCATCGGAGGCCCAAACGCGCCCTACAAAATGACACCTGCCAAGTGGGCTCTTGAGTTTGGCTTCTTGGGGAAAAGTGACTCCTTTCAAAACCAACTTGCCTGCGTCCCGTCCCGGGCTTTTGCTACAAAAATTCCATAAGGACGAGGATTTCTCCCAGACCAAAGCTGCCCCCTCCTCCAAACCTGGCTGCCATCGGAGGCCCAAACGCGCCCTACAAAATGACATCTGCCAAGTGGGCTCTTGAGTTTGGCTTTCTGGGGAAAAGTGCCTCCTTTCGGAGTCAACTTGCCTGCGGCCCGTCCTGGGCTTTTGCCTCCA